>NC_073259.2:139157500-139457500 GCF_029289425.2 Pan paniscus
CACTGGGTCAGAGGGTGATGCTGCCCCGCGTGTCCTGCGTGGTTTTGTGTGGGTTTTGGGGGGGTTGAATGGGTTGGGCTTCCACTGTCCTGTTGACCAGGAGACAGAACTCTTCAAGGTGTAACGGAGGCAGAATCCTGGCTTCGCCTTCTTGCATCCTGGGAGACTTTTCCTATTCCAGAAAGAGGGCCCAGGAATGCAGCCTCCCAGGGGTGCTGTGGGAAGGACACGAGTCCACTGCGACACAGTCACGGGTCCAGTGCTCAGCCCAGGCGCCCCTCGCTCCCTAACAGAAACCACCAGCAAACCTGAGCCATGGGGTTCTGTGTGCAGAGGCCTGATGGACCACAGTTACTCTCAGATCAGTGGAGACAGGGCCCTGGTGTTTGGAAGTGACTTGTAATGAGATAACCTCATCTTTAAATTCCATGGAAAATAAAATGGCAGATGCTCCTGAGCTGCAGCCCCTCACAGGGCGAAAGACACACGTGACACCTGCAGCCAGTGTGATCCCGGCCTCACTGGCCGACGGGCTGCTGCTCACGTGAGCGCGTATGAGCCTCACTCTGCAGAAGACGCCGGAGGGGAACAGCTATTCCTGTTTCCAAAGAGAAGGCCCTTTCTTTTCACAAAATGCATGCTTGATGTCACACTGTGAATTACTTATGGAGACTGCAGAGAGATGTCCAAGCCATATTTTATTTTTATTAAATTAAATAAATTAATTTTTAGAGACAGGGCCTCACCCTGTTGCCCAGGCTGGAGTGCAGTGGTTTGATCATGGCTCACTACAGCCTTGAACTCCCGGGCTCGGGCTATCCTCCCACCTCAGCCTCCCAAGTAGCTGGGACTACAGGCACATGCCACAACGCCTGGCTAATTTTACATTTTTTCGTAGCAATGGGTTCTCACCATGTTCCTCAGGCTGGTCTTGAACTCCTGGCTTCAAGCAATCCTCCCACCTTAGCCTACAAAGTGCTGGGATTACAGGTGTGAGCCACCACACCAGCTTTTTTATGTGCATGTATTAATTTTCTGTAGAGATGGGTCCTCACTTTGTGGCCCAGGCTCTGAGACATATCTTAAGTGGATAGGAGGAGGCACCACTCACCGTCGGGTCTCTCGTGCACAGACACACACCCAGCATCCTAGACCTACGTGCTTTGGAGCCTGGGCCCAGGAGCCCTTGGCGCTGCGTGAGATGAAGTGTCAGGTGACAGGGGACCGGCAGCCTCCTCAGTAGCTTCCATGCCGTCGGGGTCCCCCAAGAAGGGCCAGCCACGAAGCAAGTGGAACTGCCAAGCCCTTGCGTGCCGGGGCTTTCTGGCTCAGGGCTGTGAGGTTTTAGAGGTTCCGAAGGGGCGGCTCTGTTGTGAGGCTGGTGGGACCCAAGCCCACCCGTTGCCCGCAGTCTTCAGTGGTAAATGTTGTGCAGGCAGGTGCGACCCGCCAGACAATCCTGAGGGGATGTTCCTTAAGGAGTGTTTCCCCTAGAGCAGCTGCCCCGCCAGCGACTGCCCCTTCCCAGTCCCCACGCCCCCCCACGCCTTCCCAGTGGCCCCTCTTCTCCTGGCCTGCAGACCCCAGAGCCTCCATGTGGAGGTGGGCCCTTCGCGGCTGGGGAGAGCCATGACCTGGATCATTGGCGGCAATTTAAAGAAACTTAAACAGAGTAAATGAAACCACACCAGAGGGCGGTGAACGTAGAAACAGTTCCTGGGTTTAAATTTCTTGCCATGGACCAGGCCTCAGTTTGAGGAGCACCGTCCTCTGCGGACGGCCCTGACGCCTTCTCTCTCCTCCCACGGGCTCCGTTTCTCCTCTCCCCTCCCGCCAGGGCCCGGCCCACAGGGCTCCCTTTGGGCTTCCCTCGTGGTGTCGTAGGGAGCAGCCCAGGGGAGAAGGCGCAGAGCTGCCCCCATGGAGAGCACCTGTTCGTTCCTGGAGATGGGCGGTCTGCACGGTGCTGTGGCCAAGGCTGCTCGTCTTACCAGCAGAGAAACAGCCCCAGAGAGAGGGGGGCGCTTGCTGGTGGTCGCCGGTCGTTCAACAGCGTGTTATTGAATTACCGGTAGAGCCTGGGCTGTTTAGGTATCACCCGGGCCATGGGGACCTGGCAGTGAGGATGCTGTGGCACGCACAGAGACACAGCAAGTCAGTGCACGCCACGTCCTGCCCCGTAAGGGCCACGCGGGAGATCATGTCGGATGACTGGCGGATAATTAGGCTCTAAAACGCAGTGCTGGTGATGCCGGAGCTGTTTGAAAGACGGAAGCCCAGGAGGGCCTGCCTGAGAAGGTGGCGGTGGATTCTACATCTCAGGGTGGAGAGGATGGAGCCTCCTGGCCCTGAGCAAGGACAGTCCGGGCAGAGGACAGGGCGGGACGGAGGGCAAGGAGGGAGCAGCCAGGGGTGGTCCTCAGGGAAACGCCAGGGCTGAGGCAGGGGCTCCAGGCCCAGGGGTCGTGAGGGGCAGGAGGCAGGGAGCAGGAGAGGTGGCGGAGGCTGCTGAGGTGACTCGAGAACCGGCACCCCGCTGGTGTGGAGGGGGTGGAGGGGCACGAGTCCCACTGCAGATGACCAGGGTTGCCCCATCTTCGACTAAGAAAGCTGGCCATCTGTTTCTCCCATGAAATCTTCTGACTGTTAGAGGTGTCGTCAGTTATTACTTCTGAGCCATATGTGAGAGGTCATCTGTGTGCTGACCAGACGCCTGGGGTCTTGTGAAGATGCAGACCCCACATTCAGGGGGTCTGGGGTGGGGCCTGGCATCCTCATTTCCGACAAGGCCCGGGTGGAGTGAGGCCCCACCGGTCCCAGACCACCCTCTGAACAGATCCAGGCACAGGCGCCCAGTCTGCAAACATCAGCTCGCATTTCTGTTCGTGTCGTGGGAGATGGCTGCAGCAGTTGTTACCAAATCTGAGGATGGATAGTCCGGCCCCACATGTGTGCTCATTGGCATGTGAAGAACTTCCCTTGTCGCAGGAGGTGAGGGGGGAACTGGAGAGACAGGTCCTCAGCCTGGAAGTGAGTGAAGAGAGAATCTGGAAGATTCAGAGACAAAAGAAATAGACCGTGGCTTAAAAAGGAGCCCAAACCAAGGGCCAGTGGGCGGGGCTTCTGGACACAGGCATTGCCTTCAGGGAACGGGGAACGTCTTCCTTCATGCACAGCTCTGCAGAGTGGGCACCGGCCCCACTGGCTGCCGGGAGCCATTTATTGAATGCTGGCTGGTGATTGTGGCCTTCACACAGCCGACCACCTGGGAGTAAGGGGAAGACAGTAACAGGCACCATTTCAGATGCTCCCTGCCTGTAGATGCTCTTAACTGTTGGATACTCCCTGCCTGCAAGTGCTCCCTGCCAGTGGGTGCTCACTGCCTGGTACTGCTCCTGGCCAGTGAGTGCTCCCTACCTGATTGGTGCTCCCTACCTGATGGGTGCTCCCTACCTGATGGGTGCTGCCTGCCAGTGTGTGCTCCCTGCCTGTGGGTGCTCCCGGCCAGTGAGTGCTCCTTGCCTGGAAGGTGCTCCCTGCCTATGGGGGCTCCCTGCCTGTGGATGCTCCCTGCCTCATTGGGGCTTGCATTCAGGCCTGCCCTCTCCTTCAGTCCACGCCACACGAGTGAGGGGTTGTCATGTGGCCATCACAGACAAGAGTCATAGGTGATTCCCTGAGGTCACATCAGGGGGCAGAGCCCAGCCTTGAGCCAAATCCCGAATGTTGGGGTTGTTCCCATGCTCTGGAGCACCAGCTGCCTGGGAGCAGAGCCTTCTCCTCTGGATCCTCTATAGGCTGAGAGCTAAAGCCCAGTGTGGCTTCCTTCTTGGCATGGCCAGAGAGAGGGGGAGTTACACTTTCAGCCGAAAACTGTGTTTTTGTGTGTTGTGTGTTTGTGGTAGAGGAAGGAAGGGAAGGGCCCAGTCCAGCGAGTAAAAAACCTGGGACAGAGACGACTTACGGTCTCAATCCGTCACCGTTCCCTCTCAGTGACACTGGATTTCCACAGTCTGTGGGTGTCTTCCTGGGAGCAAATCGCATCTATTCATTGCCAGAAAAGGTTGATTTGAAAATGGTTTAAAATTATCCGTGCTAAAAATGAACATTCTCATCAACATTAAAAAAAGTTAAGGCTGATATCATAAGCAGAAACCAAATTTGCAGCATACTCAGAGAATTAATAAAAATAGCACCAGTGACCTTATTTCTGTGACCTGGAGTCATGTCTTCCACGGGACCCTGGGCTCGCACTGCTGGTCTTTGGGTTCCTGGTGCAGGCTTTCTGCTTAGGAGCTCACATCCTCATCGTGTCCCTTCTCTCTCCGAGCTTTTCCCCTGGCTTTTCTCCATACCCAGCCTCCTCCTCGGCGGTTGTTTCGGGAAGCCCCTCTTCCTCCTAAGTGGGCAGTGTCCTTTTTGTGGAAAGCCTATCAGACAACAGAGTTCACCTGAGTGAACTGGACCTAGCTGGGGTGGGCTCCAGGGCTGCTGTCCAGGGGAGGGAGACCCCAAAACGACACTCTGTCTTTGCATGCTGCTGTCAACATGGTGATTAGGGCCCAGGCCCTGAGGAGCCATGTCAAGGCATCTGCTGATGGACACTGCGATGGCTTCCAGCGTCTGGCGACTTCCAGTGGTTCCGGACTGCATGACCCTGCGCATGCTTCTTTAGAATAAATTCCTGGCAGGTGAATCTGTGGGGAAAGGGCACAGGCATTTTGATTTTGAAAGACATTGCCGCATTGCACTCTGGGAACCGTGTACCAATTTATTCCTCCTCCAGCCAGGGGCAAGAATGGGTAGCTTTGCTTTACATGTGAGTCACAGAAACATGGCGTCATCTCTGGGTGCTTCTAACTTCTCCTGCTGAGTGCAGTTCAAGCAGGGGAACGAACCCCTGGGCTGTCCAGCAGATCTGCATCCAGACCCACCCTTCACCACCCCAACTGCTCCACTCCCCAAGCGTGATTTCTGCCCCTTTGAAATTAGCAACCCCAGATCCAGTAAGAACCCAGAGAAGGCAAGTTTTTCTTTTAATTGGATAAAATTATCCTAGAAAAGTAGGCCATTGGAACAGATAGAGAATTCATCCAGAACAGACCCTGTAACTTCTCAGTATACCCATGAGAATCTATGTCAGAGAATTAAAAGAATCAGCAAGTAAGATGACATAAAAAAGTATAAAATCAGAATATTTTCATTATTTATGGTAGAAATAACAGAAGCATGAATAAATATAACACTAATGATTGCGTAAATTCTAATACATCCACGCTAAGGGAGATTATTCATCTCTATACTAAAAGAGGAATGATGAAGTCACAAAACGCGGTGTAACTGTGAAAGAATGGGGTTGTCACTATGCCAGTGCGTTTGCAGGGATCACCAAGGTAACATTGTGTGAAAAGGACAAGACGTAGACTAGAGTGATACATATCCCATTTTTGTAAAGCCACGCCAAAATCCCCTATGCGTGGGTGTGTTTCTGTATATGTGTTTAAATATGCAACATTTGTATCTTGGTATGTGATTATCAGAAAGGCACGGGCAGTGCATTCAAGGTTGTTATTGGGCAGGGGCGAGGAGGGGGCCACAGAGGTGAGGCAGTGGCAGGAGCTGGGGAGAGAAAGGACTGTAAACACCAGCCTGTGGGCTCTGACCCAGGTGTGTATTTGTGTGGAATTGTGTGATATGATCAAATGAGTAAAGTCAGCCTGCTGGAAGAGGTGTTTCTGAGGCCTACTACCCAGGGGTGGTGTTTCATGTTCACTGCACCTTCCTGATGTCCGGGTGCTGAGACACACCCATGCCTGTGTTTGCTGTATGAATGAGGGTATGGAGGAGTGAGTCTGTTCCACAAGGGGAGAGGAACTTAGGGAAAGAGATGTGTTCTCCTTGGAGGCCAGAATGCCACATGCGTGCTGGTTTAGTCGGTGGATCCCAGTCTTGCTGGCACAACTGGTCTGTACTGCTGCAGGTAGGTGGGAGCTCAACTTTCTGTCCTCCCTAAGGACTGGCTGGCAGGGTACGAGGGATCGAGGACCTGAGGTTAACACAGGGGTGGATGCAGGCGCGGGCTGGCTCAGCCAGGGACCGAGAGGAGGGCTCAGGCGTGGACCACTCAGCATTTCTTGCTGAAGCCACACACCCAGTGAAGGTGCTGGGCATGGGGACGGGTGCCGTGGAAGGCATTTGGCCCTGGCCTTAGGGAAAATTCAGCTGCACCTACTCCTGGCGCTTGTGTTCCCCGCTCAGGGTGTGCAGGCCAGGGAGATGGTCTGGTTGTCTAAGGTGGGAGAGCCCCCGATATTGATAGACAGTCCTGCCAAGGCTGCACCCAGTGGGAAGGGCAGTGGTCGAGGAGCGTGTGGGAGGTTGGGAGGAGTCCCAGGGCCCGCCACGGTGCACTCTTTCTTCCTGCAGGTGGCCACTTCCTCCCAGGCGGCCACTTCCCAGGCTTCAGGCATGGGAAGCGTCCCAGGCATGGGCACCTGCCTTGGGGTGGCTCTGACCTGGGGGGTGCAGGAGCCCTGTGCCAGTACAGGAGCACCTGGGAATGCCAGTCCCCGAGCACCCCCTCCTGGGGCCTGGTGGTCACAGGGAAAAAGCATTTCAATAGGACGGTCATGAACTGTGGTCTGAAGGCTGACTCTGGCCAGTGACTGGGCTTCTCCTAGCCCACAGAGGCTTAAATTTTTAAAAATTGGTTGTCAGTATTCCAAAACACAGATATTTTATCTAAAATTTGGGATTTCTTTTTTTTTTTTAAATAAAACAAGAAGAGGAAGATGTGGCCACGCTGGGCTTCCCCCTCTGGCTGGAAACGATGCTGGAGGCGAGTGGCTACCACCCCTGCACTCAGGGCGAGGTCCCCAGGGCCCCCCGGTCCCCATGGCCTCCCCGTACCACAAGCAGCTGCCCCTCCTCATCACGTTCGCATCGCTCTTCTGCTTTTAGGAGACAGTGAAATGCTTCCTGCTCTTGTCTTGGTGGGAAAGTGACATATCCACTGAGAAGGACTTGGGTTAGAACTGTGGGAGGGAGGATGCTCGTTTTGGCAGCACAGTCCCACCTGGTGGTTATGTCTGCAGGTCCCCGCTGGCCTCCTGAGCTGATGCCCTGCCTCTCAGGAGGCATTTGAGGTTGTGGTTTCTGAGTCAGAGGAGTCCGTGTCCTGAAACCAACTGCAGGCTTTTCTGGGCATTTCTAAATCTAGCTACGGGTGGGAAAGGAAGGGCACCGTGGGGGCACACCACGCCTTCCTGAGGCAGGAACAGCAGTGCAGCCTCCGCCCAGACCCATGGTTCTAGGCCCCGTGCCCAGCGGTTACCCAGCCAGGTGCAGCCTTGAGCCTCTCAGATGGGCCCTGGCTCCAGGGAAGGGCACAGGGCGGGCAGTGGCAGGGGCCTGAATTACACGGTGTTGCTGGGAGCTGTGAGAACCACTCTGAGCTGTGTTTGCGGTCCCGAGGGTGTGTCACAGGCGGGACTGTGCCAACTGCAGTGCCGGCAGCCGCAGCATGTACAGCTCAAGTCAGAAACAGGCTCCCTCCACGGGGTCTCTGTGTGAATGTTAGCCAGACCACCTCCCAATAACACCTCCTGCATGCAGCTGGGGTTAGTAGTGGCCCCTCTGCCTCCCAGCCAGCTGGACACACAGGTCCCTCCCAGTGATGTGCCAGGTGGCCTTGGGCAGGTGCCTGCTCTGAGCCTCAGTTTCCCCACTGTGACATGGGTGGGACCCTTTCCTTGTGGAGCTGTGGTGGTGATGAGGAGGCAGAAGTAAGCACAGCTCAGGCCCAAGCACCCAGCCTCAGCACCCAGCCTCAGCACCCAGCCCTGAGCACCCAGCCTCAGCACCCAGCCCTGCGCACCCAGCCTCAGCACCCAGCGTCAGCACCCAGCCTCAGTCCCCAGCCTCAGCACCCAGCCTCGGCACCCAGCCCTGAGCACCCAGCGTCAGCACCCAGCCTCAGTCCCCAGCCTCAGCACCCAGCCTCGGCACCCAGCCCTGAGCACCCAGTCTCAGTACACAGCCTCAGTACCCAGCGTCAGCACCCAGCCTCAGTCCCCAGCCTCAGCACCCAGCCTCGGCACCCAGCCCTGAGCACCCAGCCTCAGCACCCAGCCCTGAGCACCCAGCCTCAGCACCCAGCGTCAGCACCCAGCCTCAGTCCCCAGCCTCAGCACCCAGCCTCAGCACCCAGCCCTGAGCACCCAGCCTCAGCACCCAGCGTCAGCACCCAGCCTCAGTCCCCAGCCTCAGCACCCAGCCTCGGCACCCAGCCCTGAGCACCCAGCCTCGGTACCCAGCCCTGAGCACCCAGTCTCAGTACACAGCCTCAGTACCCAGCCTCAGCACCCAGCCCCAAACACTGCCTGACAGAGTGAGGTCACAGTGAGCCATGAGTATGAGGTCCCTAGGGATGTCCTGGCCCTGAGGACCCCTGAGAGTGGAGTGGGAGTGGGGTGGGGTGGAGCAGGCCTGGCTACTGCACCTGGGACTGCAGCCATCCCAGCATTGACCCGTTCATGGCCACAAGTCTCCTTCCATTCACTCTTCATAAGGAAGGTTCAGTCCTGTGGCTGTGGGCACCAGGGCAGGACGGTCTACTGCCCTGTTGATGGGGGTGGGGGTAACTGTGGAGGCTGGAGGGGCTCCAAGGAGAGGCCCCTCCACCCATCCCTGGACCCCTCTAATCCTGGAGGCAGAAGAGGGTCCTGCCTTGCCCAAGAGTAACAAGGAAGTTGGTTTGTTCAGCAGCGCCCCCCCGACTCCCCAAGCAATACTGTGGTTCACCAGTGTCTTCTGGCTGAGTGGGGAGGGCATGCATCCTCAGTACCATCCTCTTAGAGACCCAGAAAATTGTCACCATCCCTTCTGATTTCCCAGCCTGTGCAGTTCTTCCAGAAGGAGAGGGTGGTGGGCAAAGCCCGCTGGGTCCTTCTGCATGGGCTCCTTACCATTCCACCAGCAAGCCCTCCAGGTGCACGGGTGCAC
Organism: Pan paniscus; assembly: GCF_029289425.2. Lineage (NCBI taxonomy): Eukaryota > Metazoa > Chordata > Mammalia > Primates > Hominidae > Pan > Pan paniscus. The sequence continues at coordinate 139,166,504 of NC_073259.2, forward strand.
GCTGTTCCCGCCCCGCCTCACGGGTGAGTTTTCCTGAGCCCTGTCCTGGGCTGCTGAGAGCTGGGCTGGGGATGGGAGCTGGGAGCTTACCCGGGGGAGGCGCAGGGGCATGCGCCCTTCCACCCCCTCCCGTCTCCTGCCCTACCCACCCCTCCCATGCCCCTCCAGTCTCCCTCGAGACGCCCCCTCTCAGCCCCCAGGGCCCTCCCCTGTACCCTGTGGCCTGTGCCTCTCTGAGTGGAGAGCTGAGTGAGCCCTGGGAACAGGGCTGACACCTGCCACCCCCATCTCTCCCTTCAGTCCCCCCTACTCTCAGGCTGCTGGCCACCTGGGACATTGGGAAATGGGCCTAAGAGGTAAAAACCTGCACTTCGAGGTGGAGCAGCAGCCAGTTGCTGCCGGGACTCAGCTTTGCTGTCAGCTCAGCCCCAGCCCTGCCTGGGCACCTTGCTGTCCTGGGGGCAGGGAGACGTAGCTTCAAGGTTCTGAGGGTTCCACCCCTGCCCCTCTTGACAAATTCAATTGCCCTTGCCTCCTCCAACCAGACCCAGGCTGCTCCTTTTAAAGGAGAAGCATATGTTGCTTCATTTATTCCCTAATTCTCCTGAAGAAGTGTCTGCTCTGGAGTGTGCTGGGCTGGAGCCGCTCTGCAGAGGGAGCTGCAGAACCCTCTGGGGTGTTCCTGTCTTGGGGGATCTTCTTTCGGGGCTACCCTCAGAATTGGGGTCTTACTCTATGGGGCTGAGGGTGGGCCGGGTGACCAGGACTGGGAACATGGTCAGGGGCCAGACTGGACGTTCCCAGGGCAGATGGACGCATAGCCCGGCCGAGGGATCGGGTCGCTTTGAGGGGGCAGCTGTGGGCTGCAAGGCTGTGGTCAGGGCTTGACGTCTGAAGCGGGCCAGGTTTCTGGTCAACACATATTTTTTGTCATGAGTGTGTTGAATCTTGGGAATTAGAGTGGGGATGTGGGCCGTCTTTGAGAAGCCGCCAGCCCCTGTGTTAGGAGTGGGACAGGAGCTCGAGGGTTCTTTCTGGGACATACAGGAAGCTGGGGTGTCAGGAGACAGAGGGGTTCTGTAGGTTGAATTGTTTGTAAAGATGATACACGCATGTGGGAAACTGCAAGAACACAGAAGGCAGAGTGTGGAAACTGACAGTCACGGCCACCGTTCCCGCCTCCCAGCCCTGCCCAGAGCAGCGGCTTAGGGTCACGGCCACCGTTCCTGCCTCCCGGCCCTGCCCAGAGCAGCGGCTTAGGGTCACGGCCACCGTTCCTGCCTCCCGGCCCTGCCCAGAGCAGCGGCTTAGGGTCACGGCCACCGTTCCTGCCTCCCGGCCCTGCCCAGAGCAGCAGCCTAGACACGCGCTTGCTTTTCTGTCATTCCAGACGCAGTTGCTGAGCCTGGGGCCCCGCTTTGCTCTTTGTTCTTTTTTTGTTTGTTTTTAAAATTTTCTGTACCTCAATGGATGCAAACCTTTCTTTAAACAAAGGGTAGTGAAGTATAAAGACTGCTCCCTTTATTTTTATTTACAATTTATTTGTGTTAGAGACAAGGTTGCACGCTGTGGTCCAGGCTGGAGTCAGTGGCGCCACCTCGGCTCACTGCAGCCTTGACCTCCTGGGCTCCAGAGATCCTCCTACCTCAGCCTCCCAAGCAGCTGGGACTAGAGGTGTGCACCACCATGCCTGGCGAGATAGCACACTTTAAAAAATGTATGCACGTATCTTGGAGGTTGCTCCTTCTCAGGGTACACAGAGCCACATCTCCCATGTTAACCACTGCGTAGCTCTCCCGAGGGTGGACACTGAAGTCATGGTGGTCTTTGGCCGCAGCAAATGACCAGCATCCTGTGCACACATCCCGCCTCCATCTGTGAGGATGGGTTCCCGTGGGGCACTGCCGGTCCAGGTTTACATCCCGCCTCCATCTGTGAGGATGGGTTCCCGTGGGGCACTGCCGGTCCAGTTTTATATCCCGCCCCCATCTGTGAGGATGGGTTCCTGTGGGGCACTGCCGGTCCAGGTTTACATCGCCACAGCTGTTTAAAGCAGCCATCGTCTGGGGCACAGTGGGGACTCAGCCCTGAGTTCCCAGTCATGTTGGGTCCTGGGTTCTGCTCTGAGATCCACCTGCCTCCTGCTGCCCGGCTCTGCCTCCCACGGCCGACCACTGTGCTGAGTCGCAGGTCTGTCACTTGGGGCAGGCGATGGGAGGGGAGGCCCAGCAGCTCTGTCACTTGGGGCAGGCGATGGGAGGGGAGGAGGCCCAGCAGCTCTTCTCTCGCCCCTACAGGTGGCTTTTTGGGCAGTGGCCACGCCTCTGCTGTGGCTGCAGCCCTGCTGGCCAGTCTATGGATCTGGCTTCCACGGGGGGATTTGTGGCGAGGCTCATTCCTGGGCCACCTCACTACCCCTATGAGGTCCCCCTTTCTCTCCCCTCCCGAGGGTTAGCAATTCCCTGAGTCAAATGTTCCACTCTTTGAAAGGCTGGAGTGGTTTCTGTTTTCCCAGATGGCCCCAGACTGATGCACAAGCTGTGCGGCCAGGGGAGGCAGCAGGAGCCCCCAGGATTCCTGGTCTGGAAAACAAGAGGGTGATGGTCCCCCCAGCTGACACTTTCAACAAGGTCACTGTGACCCGAGGCAGGCCAGTCCCAGCATCTGTTCAAACACACAGCAGCCCAGCTGGGTCCTCGGGGAAGATCTCCTGCCTGTGTCCAGTCCTCTCCCGTCCTGCAGCACCCCTCAAGTGGCCAAGCAGCTCATTTCCACCTGTCCCCGGGCTGTCGGTTCATTTCCATCAGTGGACGTGAAATGTGCCAGCAACTGGACCCAGCCCGGGGGAGGCTGGCTGCATGCTGCTGGCACATGCTATGGCTGCCTACGGCCAGGGATGGTCACCAAACCAGGGATGCCTGGAGTCACAGATCCGCCAGGGCCTGGTCACTCGTGCTGTCCAGGAGCCAAGGGCAGGAGTGCAGCCCAGCCAGGGGCTGAGGGCTGCCCTGAGGGGAGTCAGGCCCCGTGAGAGCCTGGATGCCAGCCGCGGAGAGACCAGAGACAGGCAGGAGCCAGCCTGGCCGGGACAGGGTGGGCGTCAAAGGTTGGGGAGCAGATGGTTGGTTCAAGGGCTGGTGTGGGGGTGGAGTGTGGACCTAGCCCGGAGTTCCTGCTCTTGTGCCCAGGAGCCCATCCTCTGCTTGCCCTGCTCTCTGCTCTACGCTTGGCTTCCTGCCAAGTCCAACCAAGGAGAGATGGTGCTGCTGGGGTGGGCGAAGGGGCCAGCCTCCTGCCTGGGCTCCTGCTGGCATGGGCGTCCCCCTGTGGCTCCAGCCCCTGCATGCAGACCCTTCCCTGCACCCCTGTGCCAGCCTCACCTGGGCAGGCTGGTCTGATTCCAGTTTCTGCTGGTGGCCCGACCTGGCTCTGCTGCCGTCCCCTCTCCCACTGTCCTCCCGCGGTGTCTGCTGTCTGGGCTGCCTCACCGCCTTCTCCCACGGTGGCCGCTGTCTGGGCTGCCTCACTGCCTTCTCCCGCGGTGTCTGCTGTCTGGGCTGCCTCACTGCCTTCTCCCGCGGTGGCCGCTGTCTGGGCTGCCTCACCGCCTTCTCCCACGGTGGCCGCTGTCTGGGCTGCCTCACCACCTTCTCCCGCAGTGGCCACTGTCTGGACCTCACTGCCTTCTCCCACGTTGTCTGCTGTCTGGGCTGCCTCACTGCCTTCTCCCGTGGTGGCCGCTGTCTGGGCCTCACTTCCTTCTCCCACAGTGGCCGCTGTCTGGGCTGCCTCACTGCCTTCTCTGCTTTTTCAGGGCTTCCCTCACCTTCATAACCAGCTCCCCATGTCCAATCCCGAGCGGGGAGGGTCTTGCTTTCCCATGATGAAGGGAGAGGGTGGATGGAGGCAGGTCAGAGGCACGGGCTGGGGCTGGAGCATGCGGGGCCTCAGAAGCCATGGTGGGGGAATGGGGGTTTGAGTCTGAGACTCAGGCGCTATGGAGGGGGTGAGCCATGAGGGACGAGGCTCCAGTGTACAGCGGAACCCAAGCCAGGAGGGACATGGTAGAGGATGGGGCTGGTGCTGTGGGGAGACCAGGGAAGTCCAGGAGGCTGAAGAGATCAAGGCAGAGGCTCTAGAAATCCATCAGAGAGAGGATTGGGACAGATGGCCAGTGGTGAGAAGCCAGCAGGACTCGGAGGTGGGTGCTCCAAGGGAGAGGGAAGGGCCTGGGTCAGGGCCTTTCTCAGATCATGGCCGTGTGAGGGCCACCATCCCTCTTCCCTCTGCAGTCACCTCCGCCACCGCCCCTGTGTGTTTCCATCACAGCCTCATCAACACGACACTGGCAGCCTTAGGTATTTATTCACGTTTACACATCCATGTCTTTGTTCATCACCCGCTTCCCCACTGCAATGAGACTTCCGTGCGTGGTGCACAGTAGGTGCTGAATACATGCTTGCTGCTGTAGCAGGGGCCATCACGGGTCAGCCCCAGCCCTGCCTCTCGCCAGCTGCGTGGTGGTGGGCAGTCATTTACTGCCGCTGCCTCAGTGTCCTCATCTGTAAAGGGAAACCATGCTGTCCACTCACAGGCTTGCTCTGAGGATTCGATGCCTTCAAGCAGCAGGTGCCTCGTTTCTGTCATTTCCAACCACTCTTCTGTGATTCTCCATGATGCCTAGAGTTTGCCAGATCCTCTGTCGGGCCCCGGGGATTCAGAATTAAACAAGACAGTCGACCTGTCTTCATGGAACTTACCGTCAGAGCTCACATCACTCTGGTCTAGAAGGCTGTCTCCTGTCCTGTCTGTCAGGTTCCTGCCCAAGCATTGAGGCCTGTGTGAAGCCCTCTCCCTCCTAACGCCCGCTCAGTATTTCTCTCCCCCTCCTTCAGATCACCCTCCCTCCCTTCCAGTTTCCTAAGGCTGCGTGCAGGTTGTGGTGGAGTCAACGTTTAACACAGGTTGCAGGGTTAAGTAATACAATGACAAATCCATGGCTGAATGTGTGTTACAACTAGAAAGTCCCTGTAGTAAAGAGAAGGCAGTGAGCCACTATCAGGATCACCTAGATTGTCACCTTCTGCCTCAGTCCACTCTGTGGACTTGAAAGCTGTGTTGAAGCAGTGAGGTTTGCAGACCCTGACGTGTGCATGCCGTTGCTTCTTGATCCCTCCTGCAGTCGGCCTCGTTATTCAGACCATTGTGTGGAAGAAGAATGTATGACGTTACATGCAGAAGCCATGGAGACTCCAGTTTATGGGAGATCTCAGGAGTTTTCAAAGGTCATTTTGATCATCTATCATTTTTACCTATGGGCTCACCTTATAACTCAAGCACCATGTACCATGTGACCCTCCAATATGTCTGGCCTTACGTTTCTTACAATCATTTCAAGGCTGCCTGGTCAGGCTATTAGCTCTGTTCAAGGGAAGAGCCATATGTCTTTCTTTTTAGTGCTCCCCATTGTGCCTGGCATGATGCTGGCTTTGGGTGGGTTTGATAAAAGTACATGATAAAGAGACTTGATTGATGGTGGGGTTGGTTCATGGTGGGGTTGGTTGATGGTGAGGTTTGCTGGTGGTAAGTTTGGTTGAAGATAGGGTTGGTTGACAGTAGGTTGGTTGAGGGTAGGATTGGCTGAAGATAAAGTTGGTTGATGATGGGTTGGTTGATGATGGGTTTGATTGATAATCAGGTTGATTGATAGGTTGGTTTATGATGCATTTGGTTAATGGGTTGGTTAATGGTTAGGTTAGTTGGTAGTGGGTTGGTTGAAGGTGAGTTTATGATGAGTTTGGTTGATGATGCGTCAGTTGATGGTAGAGTTGGTTGATAGTGGATTACTTGAAGGTAAGGTTGGTTGATGGTGGGTTTGACTGATGGTGGAATTGGCTGGTAGATTGGTTTATGATGGGTTGGTTGATGGCAAGGTTGGTTCGTGGTCGGTTTGGTTGATGTTCAGGTTGGTTGATGGTGAAGTTGGTTGATGATGGGTTGATTGTTGGTAAGGTCAGTTGATGGTGGAGTTGGTTGATGATGGGTTGGTTGATGTTAAGGTTGGTTGATGGTGGAGTTGGTTGATGATGGGTTGGTTGATGTTAAGGTTGGTTGATGGTGGAGTTGGTTTATAGTCAGATTAGCTGATGATGCATTGTTTGAATGTAAGGTTGGTTGATGGTAGGCTTGGTTAATGGTAAGGTTGATTGATGATGGGTTGGTAGATGGTGGGTTGATTGATAATGGGTTGGTTGATGGCATGGTTGGTTGGCGATAAGGTTGATCGATAATATGGTTGGAAGGCTTAAGGCATAAGTGGGTAGGTGTGGGTCTGGGGCTAGGGCTAGACTCCCATTTGTCAGAAACTCCCAGTAGAATGGGTGGCGAAGAATGGAGATTAAGATGTTTTAGAGAGTTGGCTGCCCAACTGCAGCCCAATGTGCGGCAAACTCTCATGTCAGCCCACTGGAACCTCACTGCATTTGCAAATAGATGAGCTAAAGCTTTATTTTCTCAATTTAAAAGATATTAATCAGTGATGTAGATTTAGGAAATCTCTCTGTTGAATCAGTGGCAGAGTCAGATGGGTAGATGTGAGGGCTCTTTCTCCCCTGACGCCTTCAGCAAATACCTCTGGTTACCATTGTTCCCAGTACTGCTCACTGCTGTTCTTAGAGCTGCGAGATGAGGTAGGAAAAGCTTCCCTAATGCATCCTCAGGGCTTCCCATGTCCCTGGGGGAGAGACGATGCCCCATGAAATGCAGCTATGGTGTCCGAGAGTGATATGCATCCCTCTGGTGGGACATGAGATGACTTGGGTAGAGCAGAGATGATCAGGGGTGGGGAGGAGCCAGGGCTTTGTGGGGTGGAGACCTGTGTGGGGTGCATCTCTTGGGGGTCTTCCCAGGGCAGTGGGCCAGGCAGGCTTTTGGACACCACTGCTTTCTTTCCTTTACTAGCAGTGTTTCCACTGATTTTTCTTTTCTTTTCTTTCTTTTTTTTTTTTTCTTTTTCTTTCTTTCTTTCTTTCTTTCTTTCTTTTTTTTTTTTTTTTTGAGATGGAGTCTGGCTCTATCGCCCAGGCTGGAGTGCAGTGGCACGATTTCGGCTCACTGCAACCTTCACCTCCCGGGTTCAAGCGATTCTCCTGCCTCAGCCTCCTGAGTAGCTGGGATTACAGATGTGGGCCACCATGTCTGGCTAATTTTTGTATTTTTAGGAGAGACGGGATTTCACCATGTTGGCCAGACTGGTCTCAAACTCCTCGCCTCAGGTGATCTGCCCGCCTCGGCCTCCCAAAATGATTACAGGCGTGAGCCACTGTGTCTGGCCTCCATTGGTTTTTAACTGAATTCAGTTTGGTGACTGCTGAAGAGCTGGACGTTCGTTTCCAAGAACCATTCCCTCTGCTGAGGCCCAAAACTCTTGTAACTGACCCTCACTTCCATCTCTAGGCAGAGATCAGTGTGAGAGACAAGACTTTTCAGTTGTCTTAGAAAGATTGCATATCCAGTGTAATGTCAGTGTGTCCTGTATTTGGTTTTATTCTTAGTTTCTGAAACATCTCACTTCCTCTAAAACAGCACTTCTTAAACCACATCTCTGTTGCTGTCATTGGGTCTCTTCCCTTCCTCCTCCAAAGAGTTTAAGAGATGCCAAGTTGAACATAGCTGAACAGGGGGGTTTTATTTTACCTGCAGAATCCTCAGAACTCTTAAGTGGCTTTATATTCATCCAAAAAGTCTTTTAAGGGGTGCAGAGAATGGTGCTTTTTCCAAACTTATCTGAAAGCAGAAACATCATTTCATGGACAATTTGCTAATAATGTCATGCGGAAACTGGAGTGTCACACACTTAGCGTGGGGAATGTGGCCTAGAAACTGAGTTCCCTTCACCCACCGCGGCTATGCGATTAATGGGAGTCGCTCTTGGCCCATTGGTCTGCAGGTGAAGACGTTTGTTTCCATTGCCGAGAATGCTGCGGTGGGAATGCACTGGCAGCACCCGCCTGTTGAGGAACTTGTTTTGCCAAACATACTCGGCAGGTGACTGATGAGTGCCTACCCCTCCCACAAGGCCCCTTCTGCTGGCAGAAGATGCCTGTGACCTCAGCTCCCACCTGGTGGAGCAGAGATGGGCAGCACTGGGCAGCCTCGGCCCCCCGGGAGGCCCCTGTTCGCCCACAGCGTCCCAGGTGCCCTGGGTGTTGCCAGGCAGCGATAGGGAGTGGGCTCTGGGCAGAGTCGGTGTGAGTTCACCAAAGTCTCCACGTTGAGTTCCTCAAGCCCAGTGCAGGAGAGCCCATGAGGGTCAGGGGAAGCCGAGATGGAGGCACACACCCAGGGGACATCGTGGCACCTGCTGCAGGGAAGCCCACGGGCATGGCTGTGATTCCCAGGGGTCAGAGGTCAACAGCCTGAAGGTCTTCTCAAATATGGGAGGCCAGGCCCAGGAGTTGAAGGAAAAAGGTTTATCCATGGGAGAAGGAGTAGCGGGGCTCTCCTACCCCTAACTGGATGATTCTGCAATAACCAGGAACAAGAACAAGAAACCGCAGCCACTCTCCTGAGGGGACGGGGGGCCCCATTCCTTCAAAGTTCCCTCTCATCCTCAGGGATACTGATGGGCTCCCCTGTGACCGCCCCTCCTCTCTCCCTGGGGCATCATGAACCTGGAAGGGGGATTCTTCCGTCTCCCTGGCCCTGGCCACGCAGTGCCCACCTTTCCCGTGATAGCCACAACGTCCGTGGAGAGGGAAGTCCAGCCCCTGGGAAATTGGAAGTTGTGTGCAGGTCCTTGCCTGCTGAGGCCTGAGCCGGCGTTCAGCACAGGTGGCTCTGCCCAGCCCTCAGCCTCTCTGCCTTGTCCCTGAGCCGGAGAGCACAAAAGGGCCCCTCCAGGGGAAATGCTGCTGGTGTCATGGCAACAGCTGTTTCACTCCTGAAGGGGGCCAGGCCAAGGCCCTGCCTTCTGCAAGCACTGGATCTCAGAGAGGATACCAGGGCCTGCAGGGTGAAAATGAGCTCCGGCTAAAGTGGGAGGCACAGGCTGTGGCGTCCAGGCTGCCCCTACCCCAGCGCCACACACCCAGGAATCTAGCACGTCTGTAGCCCCTCGGGCGTGAGCCCACTCCGCTGTGAATCACAGCTGAAGGCGGTGCTTGCTGAGTGTTCGGGCTTCCCATGGCCCCATGGCCCCCTGGCCCCAGGTTGCTCCCCGTGGTTCAGTGCACTACCTGCCTCACCCTGAGCTGGGGCCCCCTGGGCCTGCGGCATCTCCTCCCGCATTGCCAACAGCTCCTTACACACTCAGAGTGGCCTCCTTTTGTTCCTTTGTCCTGGTGATCGGGGAGAAGGCATTTGGACTCCCCCTACCCGCATGCCACAGGAGGAAGCTGGAGGCAGGCGTCTCGGAGGATGGGGGGACGTGGGTCTGGGGTCTGGGGCCTCAGTGCCGGACAGGGACAGCATGATGCAGGCTTCAGGCTTCAGCTGGGCCTCTGACAAGAGCCATGGACCACAGGAGGAAGCACGTGGCGCCCTCCTGCACGTGAGCAGCTGGGAGGCTGCCCTTCCAGGCCTGTGGCTTAGGAGCCCAGAGCCTCCTGGAGCCCAGGGTCACATGTGTCTGAGCTTGAGGCCCCGACTTCAGAACCGAGGGGGCGCCGTCTGGATTGTGCGGTCGGTGAACTGCGGCTTCGGATCTATCCTTTGTGGCCCTGCAGCCGCTTAATCCCCAGGTGTGTTCTGTTCTGCCTCATTCCCACAAGGTGTTGGGAGCCAGCAGACACGGGTGCTGGTGATCACCACCGTGTCCATTTAGAGAGCTTTCCTGAGGCCCACAGTGTGCAGGCGGCAGCCATTGTGCAGGGACTGGGAGGGTCGTGGCCTCAGGCGGGGGCGGTAGCCAGCTCTTCCCTAGCTGCTCCAGCACTTTATGTTTGTAAATTCATGGAGTCCTTGCGGCCACTGTGGGAATGGAGAGGGGTCATTATTTTAATTTCACAGCCGAGTGTCACATGGCCCAGATTGTCAGCCAGGACGTGGCCCAGCTGGGACTTGAACCTGGGAGGTCTGGCTCTGGGGCTGACTGTTAGTCTGCAGCCCTGTGTATTGCAGTGTAGACAGGAGGCTCAGCGCCTGCCCCGGCCAGGCAGCCACAGTCTGGAGACTGTGGCTGAGGGAGCCTCAGTGTTCCGTAGGGCACCTTGGGGCACCGGACATGCACGCACAGAACCAGGGCTGCAACCCCAGCACCGGCCTCTGTCGGTGGCAGCAACAGACATTTGGGCTGGGAGGCAGGCTTGGTGGTCAGCACCACACTCACAGGGGACCAGCTGTGCACCCACCTGGGCCCTCTGCAGCTTCAGGCTCCGATGGGGTGCCTGGGCCTGCTGCTGACGCCTCTGCTCTGCTCCCCGCAGCTTGCACGGGGACACCAGGTGGCGCTGTCGTCTATCAGCTATGTGGGCTGCTCCCTCTCCGTGCTCTGCCTGGTGGCCACGCTGGTCACCTTCGCCGTGCTGTCGTGAGTCCCCTTTTCTAATCCACCCAACAGTCCCTCGGCCCCTGCCTGCACCCAGATCTCAAGATGGAAGAGACACGGGAGAGGGGAGGGGCTGTGGAGGTAAGAGCACCAGGCTTAGCTGGAAAGGTCTGGAAAGGCCCCCAGCCCAGGCACAGGAATTCTGGTGGAACCCGAGCCAGGCAAAAGGGGATGGCCATGGGCCTGGGGACACCTCAGCCCTGTGCTCAGATATTCACTCTCGCTCCCACGTTCCTCAGCACAGGCGTGTGGTCGGCTTTGAGGGCCCGACTGTGCCCAAGAGAGATGAGAACATGCTTGGATGGGGGCTGGACAATAACCAAGTAAACAAAAGCGAGAACAAACATCTTCACTGTGATCACGCCACGAGGCAGCAGGGTAGAGAGGGAGGGGTGCAGCTAGGTCCCAGCAGTGGTCAGGAAGCTTACGCTGAGGGAGACATTCGGGCCGCCATGCGGGGACCTGGGAGAGGGTTTACCGCATGGGAACAGCTATGCAAAGGCCCCACAGCTGGAATAAGCTGGGGCTTTGAGAAGCAGGAACATGAGCTGGGAAAGAAAGGAACTCAGTTAGAGCAGAACCATGGCCCAGGGTCAGACTGTGTAGGGCTGTGTGGGCATGGAAGGAGCTGGGGTCAGATCCAAGAGCAATAGGGAGCCATTGATGGTCCACAGCAGGGAGTGACAGCAACCCCTCTGGCTGCTCTTGGAGGAATGGATATAGGGACTTCGTGGGGCCAGGGAGCCCAGCCTGGGGGACTGGGTCGGCGCAGGGCCCGGGCCTCACACCCTGCCTCTGTCCTCAGCTCCGTGAGCACCATCCGGAACCAGCGCTACCACATCCACGCCAACCTGTCCTTCGCCGTGCTGGTGGCCCAGGTCCTGCTGCTCATTAGTTTCCGCCTCGAGCCGGGCACGGTGAGTGGGCGCAGCTCCGTGTTCCTGCGCTGTCCTTCCCCTGCCTCCTCGGATGTCACCGGGTGGCACCTTCTGCTAGCTTTTTCAACTCAAATTTCAGAACCCATCTCCCCAGACAACCAGGGCTGTGGTTTTCTCGGGGGAAGCAGAGATCGTGACGTGCATGAGCTGGTTTCTGTGCTGCACACCAGCCTCGGGTAAAGCTGCCGCTGCCGCCACCCACTCACACTGCCTAGCACCAGCTACACGCGAGGCACCGTGACAAGGGCTTGCATCTGCGAAGCCATGTCACCCTCTAACCAGCTGTCATCCTCTCAGCCTACAGATAAAGGAATTGGGGCACAGGGCTTACAGGCCTTGGCCAAGCTGACGGCCTGGTGTGGGCAGACCAGGACTCTTGTCGGCTGCAGGCTGTGCCCTTCATCAGCTGCTTGACAGCAAACAGTTGTGCCACCTCTGTTCAGCGAAGCAGGCCTGCAGAGCTAGATGCCATCTTTCCCTGCCCTTTGCATGGAGTGGGGGGTTCTCTGGGGCCCTAAGAAGTCTTAGACCTCACAGAAGGCAAAGAGCTGAGACTCTCTGAAGTGACCCAGCAGTGGAGTGATGTGGGCTTGTAAGCTAGTTGATGGAAGAGAAAAACAGAGGGCTGCCTGCTCCATGTGTGGGAGGAAAAAGGGAGCTGGTTCTGGCAGAAGCTCTTAGGAACCCAGCAGGATAAGCCTGTGGTCTTAGGGTGCAATCAGGATTGGCCAACAGAAGATGAACGCTTTATCCCATGCCTAGTGGGTCAGCAGAGCCTCTCCTCCTCACTGCCCAGCAGAGCCCTTTGTCCCCATGCATGTCCTGGGGCTGCTGCCTATGGACAGACCCACCTTCATGTGGCAGCAAGCACCTCCCTCACAGGGCACCCCACCTCAGACTCGGGAGCATCTGAGAAGTTCCTGGATGCACCGTGGAATGGACGGGGTGTGCACTGGCCTCATGTTCTCCTGCTGGACGCTTCTCAGGCTCCGGGGTGAAACCTCCCATGAGGATTCCCTACAGTGCAGATTTTGGTTTAGGAGCTCTGGGTGAGCTCAGAATGCTGTATTTCTATCAATCATTCAGGTGATGCTGACGCTGCCTGTTCAAGTCTATACTGGGGAGCGAGGTCCCACTGTGTGCTGGCAGCAGGAGGGGAGGCAGGTCTGCAGCAGCTCCAGGTGTCTATAATCCCAGCTGGTGGCCCTAGGGGACTGGGAGAGCATCTTTCCTCCAGAACCCTGTGTCTCAATCCCAGGGAAGGGCTCCAATGGGTCCCGCTTTCCCAGAGACCTGTGTCTGAATCCCAGGGAAGGGCTCTGATTGGCCCTGCTCTCCCAGAGACCTGTGTCTAAATCGCAGGGAAGGGCTCTGATTGGTTCCGGTCTCCCAGAGACCTGTGTCTAAATCGCAGGGAAGGGCTCTGATGGGTCCCGCTCTCCCAGAGACCTGTGGCTAAATCCCAGGGAAGGGCTCTGATGGGTCCTGCTCTCCCAGAGACCTGTGTCTAAATCGCAGGGAAGGGCTCTGATGGGTCCCGCTCTCCCAGAGACCTGGGTCTGAATCCCAGGGAAGGGCTCCAGTTGGTCCTGTTTGAGTGATATGCCTACAGGGTAAACCTTTGTGCCCAGATGGGAGAGGATGATTGTAATGGTTGGTCCCACCAGAGCCTCTGGGGTAGGGAGGGGCTGCTCCCCAAGGGAAAGGGGCAGCTGGTCCTGGAAGACACAGGGCCAGGGGTTGCTGAGCCAACAAAAATAATAGGTATGTCTTATTTTGTATCTAGATATAACAGATCATGATGACAAGAAACACATTTAGTGGCTTGTACATTTCTTCTCTGAGAACTAACTGCCTTGGGCATATCTGAAGGACAGAACTTGGAGTGCCAGCAGAGCTGGGTTGTCCTGGGGTCCTTGGTTTGTGTTCCTTCCTGGGCTCTGGTTTCCTGGACCTTTTATCTAGAGCTAAGGGACAAGCCCTGGCTGTTCACAGCACCTGGACTCACAGGGAGCAGAGGAGTGGAGCCCCAGGAGGATCTGAGGCTGCACTGTACAGGGCCCAACTCTCTCCGTCCTGGGCACCTGGGGCCTCCAGGCCCCAGGCAAGGAATGGAGAGGTTCCCAAGGCCCTGCCTTTCTGTCCCTGAGCCGTATTGAGGGGAAGCCTATGGAGCAGCATGGTTGCCTGAGCCCCTTTCAGTTCTGGGTAACTACAACTTGGAAGCTGCAGTCAATTTAGTTAGAACTAGAAGTCCCAGCATGTAGGGTTCAGCCACATGGCAGGCAGCAGGCTCCACACCTCTCTGGGAGCCACGTGGCTTCCAAAGTTCCTTGCTCCAGTCCTCACTTGAAGGGAGGGAAACTCTTCCATAGTCCCTGCCTTAGCCCCAGAATCCACCCTGATTGGACCGGGTGAGTCATGTGCCCATCCCTGAGCCAATCCTGTTGCAAGGAATGGATAGTTTTGCTGATTGGTTGGGCCTGAGTCCTGTGCCCTCTGCTGAACCAATCACCATCCCTGGGGGCAACATGGTGCTGTAATTGGCTAGCCCTGAGTCAAGCGCTACACCCAAATCCCTGGGCTTGAGCAACAGGAAGATACCCTGGGAAGAAACATGGTCACATGACCAAAAGACCACCCAGGACATGGATACTGGGAGGCTGGGATCATAGCCACGCCCAGGGCCCACCCCAGGGCTGTCTCACTTCCCATCTCTGGTTAAATCCTAGACCCCCTGCCGGGTGATGGCCGTGCTCCTACACTACTTCTTCCTGAGTGCCTTCGCATGGATGCTGGTGGAGGGGCTGCACCTCTACAGCATGGTGATCAAGGTCTTTGGGTCGGAGGACAGCAAGCACCATTACTACTATGGGATGGGATGGGGTAGGTGGGGCAGGGCAGGTGGGATGGCGGGGCGGGAGGGACAGGAAGAGACAGGTGGGGATGGGGCAGGTAGGACAGGATGAGACAGGTGGAAGTGGGGACAGAAGGGGCAGGTGGGGATGGAGGGGAGGTGGGGATGGGGCAGGTAGGACAGGATGAGACAGGTGGAAGTGGGGACAGAAGGGGCAGGTGGGGATGGAGGGGAGGTGGGAATGGGGTTTGATCGGATGGGACAGGGAAAGTCAGATGTGCTTTCATCTTCATATTATCCTTCTTGGTGCCTCCTAGAGACCCAGATAGGAAGGAGAATCCACTGGCTAATCAAAGGCAAAAATTCCCCATCACTTGGAAACATTTCCAACATTCCTGACTTGATTTATCAATTTTGGTGATCTTTTCAAAGAACCAACTTTTGGCTTGATTTTCTTTTTTGTTTTTCTATTATCCGTTTCTTTAATTTCTGCTTCAATCTTCATTATTTCCTTTCTTCTGCTTATTTTAGCTTTAGTTTCTTCTTCTTTTCCAGTGTGTCGAAGTGAAAGTTGAGGTTACTGAGTTGAGATTTTCTTTTTTAATATAGGCATGTATAGTTATATATTTCCCTCTACTCACTGCTTTAGCTGCATCCTGTATGTTTTGTGTCTTCATTTTAAATTCATCTCAAAGTATTTTCAAATTTATTTAATTTTTATTTGACCCATTGATTATTTGTGTTGTTTAATTTGTACATATTCATGAGTTTCTCACTTTTTTCTATTATTGATGTCTAATTTTATTTCAGTGTGGAAAGACAACATATTTTGTATGATTTCAGTCCTTTTAACTGTATTAGGGTTTGTTTTATGCCTCAGTAAGTATCTATCCTGGAAAGTGTTCCATATGCCCTTGAGAAGAATGTATATTCTGCTGTTGGATGGAGTGGTCTACAGATACCTGTTAGGCCTAAGTTGGTTTATAGTGTTGTTCAAGTCTTCTATTTCATCGCTGATCCTTTTTCTAGTTGTTCTGTCCATTACCGAAGTATTGAAGTAAGTCACCACTTGTTGTATTGTGTATTTCTCCCTTCAATTTGTTGATGTTGTTTCCTGTTGCTTGGGGTTCTGTTTATACTTACATCTTTCTGGTGAGTTGACCCTTTTACATTTATAAAACATCTCTTCATCTCTAGTATTATGTTTTGTTTTAAAGTCTGTTCGTCCCATATGATTGGTAGACTCGCTCCAGCTTTCTTGCAGTTGCTGTTTGCAGAGTATATATATTTTCCATCCTTTTACTTTCCACTTATTTGTGTCTTTGAACCTAAGGTATATCTCCTGTAAACAGAATACAATTGGATTTTTTAAAATTGTCTGGCAATTTCTGCCTTTTGGCTGGGTCATTTAATCCTTTCCCATGTAATGTTATGATACATAGGGTGGATTCACATCAACAATTTTTCTCTTTGTTTTCTATATGTCTACTATCTGTTTTGTTTCTCTATTCTTCCTTTACTTCTTTCTTTTGAATTAAGTGAATATTTCCTAGTGTAACACTTTAATTCTCTTAATGATTTTTTTCACTTTTTTTTTTGGTTATTTTCTTAGTGATTGACCTAATGCTTACTATATACATCTTAGCATATTAGAATCTATTCCAAATTTATACTAAATTATAAGATATAAACATTATTTTTATATAGGCATATTCTCTTTTCCTTTGTTCTGTGATTATTGCTATACATGTTACATCTGTATAAGGCACAATTCAATAATACATTTTTATAACTATTTCTTTAATCTTGTATCTTTTAAAGAAGCTGGGATAAAAGGAGAGCAAGTACATATTTATAGAGTTACATTAACCTTCTGATTTCCATTTCTGGTTCTCTGTATTTTTTCCTGTGAATTTGAGTTTCCATCTGGTGTTGTTGCTTGCTATGTGTATGTATGTTTCTGTGTGTGTTAAGATTACTTTTTGGGGTCATTTGCTTTCAGCCTGGAGAACTTTCTTTGTTATTTCTTGTAAGGCATGTCTGCTAGCAACAGATTCAGTTGTTGTTTATCTGGAAATCCCTTTATTTCACCTTCATTTTTAAAAAGTAGTTTTTCTAGATATAAGATTCTTTTTTGCTTTTCGTTCTTTGATTATGTCATCTCACTGCCTTCTGGCTCGATTGTTTCTCATAATAAGTCAAAACTTAATCTTACTGGGGTCCCTTGTATTTGAAGAATTGTTTTTCTGTTGATTCTTTGAGGACTTTCTCTTTGTCTTTCAGCATTTTAACTCTGATGTGTCTGGGTGTGTATCTCATTGTGTTTACTTTTTTTTTTTTCTTTTTGAGACAGGGTTTCAATCACCCAGGCTGGAGTGCAGTGGCACCATCTCGGCTCACTGCAACCTCCGCCTCCCAGCCTCAAGTGATGCTTCCACCTCACCCTCTTGAGTAGCTGGGACCACAGGTACAGGCCACCATGCCTGGCTCATTTTTGTATTTTTGTAGAGACAGAGTTTCTCCATGTTGTCCAGGCTGGTCCTGAACTTTCGGGCACAAGCAGTCCGCCCGCTTCAGCCTCCCAAAGGGCTGGGATTACAGGCGTGAGCTGCCATGCCTGGCCCACTTTTTGGTGTTTATTGAGCTTCTTAGATGTGTAGATTAATTCTCTTTATCAAATTTGGGAACATTTCAGCCATTATTTATTGAAATACTTTTTATGTTCCTTTCTCTGTCTCCTGTCTTTCTAATATTCCCGTTATGAGTAGGTTGGTGTGCTTAATGGTGTTCCACATTTAGAGTACACTCACAGTACAGCTTCTAAGACTCTTGATTTTTCTTCATTGTTTTTTTTTCTTTGTTCTTCAAATTGCATAATCTTTCTTTATCTCTCTTCAAGTTCACTGATTCTTCTGCCAGTTTGGATCTATTTTGGAACCCCTCTAGTGGATTTTTAAAATTTCAGTTATTATACTTTTCGACTCCAGAATTTTCATTTGGCTCTTTTTTTAGAATTTTGATCTCTTTGTTGCTATTCTGTGTTTGATGAGACAGGGTCGTTGTGCATTCCTTTACTTTTTCAACGACAGTTTCATTTAGTTCTTTGAACATATCTATAATGATTGTTTTGAAGTCTCTTTTTTTTTGATAAATACGACAACTGAGCCTTCTCACAGGCAGTTTCCGTTGCCTGGATTTTTCCCCATGTATGTGTCACACTTTCTGGTTTCTTTGTATATCTCATAGTTTTTTGTTGAAGACTTGTCATCTTAGATGACACATTGTAGCCACCCTTGATTCTGATTCCCTCCTTCCATGGCTTCTCCCTGCTTGCTTATTTATTTGTTTAGTAACTTGGCTGGACTATTTAGCACAGTCTGTTTCCCTTGTGGTGTGATTCCTCTGACATCACTCCCCAGAGGGCAGTCTTAGGCATGTACAGTCACCCTGGGATGGCAGTGGTTTTAGCAGGGCTCTCTCTGTCTCTTTCCATGGCCTCTCTCTCAAGCTGTCTACTTATGTTTGTATGACACCATCTGTTAGGTTCCACTCATTGCCAGCCTATGGCTCTGTTGTTCCCAACAATGGCTTGGGGCACATGATGCTCTACAGCTTGATCTGATTAAATCCAGGCCCCTTCGTAGGGGTATTTTTGAGGCCAGTCTTTGAGGTTTGTTCTGACCCCAGGAAGGCTCTTCTGAGCTGTCTCTTCCCTGGCTCTCCAGTAAACCAGCCGGAATATGGTTTATCTTGGTGTTGTCACGGAGCCACCAGCTTCCTCTTCGTTCCCTGCTGCAAAGCTCCGTTCTTTCCCAGACTACCTTAGGCTTGAACTTCTCCACTCTGCTTCAAATCAGTTCCCGTGGGGAGCACTTTGGAGTTCTCTAACCTAATGGGTAGCTTCTTTTCCTGGGAAGAATTCCTGAGGCACTGCTCTGGAGCTGCAGGCAAGGACAGTGGCCCACTTTTTGTGGAGTGACATGTCTGCCTCTCATGCAGGGCACTGGGTGGAGGAAATCGCTTCGAATCTTCAGAGCTTGTCTCTCCCAGTGTAGAACCTCTGCCCAATGAGTCAACAGAGATGAGGGCAGTGAGGCCCCAGTGTTCTGAGCCTGCCACACCTGGACAGACCCTGCATAGTATGAGTTGGAGGAGGAAGGGAGTCCCAACCTTTCAGCTGCTTTTATCTGGAGTAGAGCTTCTAAAGCACAAAGTTGGGGGGAATGAGAAATGCGGGCAGCCTTCCCCACCTCCCCCAGCCTGGGGAGATACCGTAGCCCTGGACTGGGAGCTGGAGGGAGTGGAGCCCTGTCTTCTTGCCCACACCTACTTGGAGCAGAGCCTCTCTCACACCAAGCTGGGCAGGGAAGCAGGTTTTGGCTGAAGTGCCACAGACTCAGTCTTCTTAACAAGATTTAGTAGATTTTCTTGAGCCAGTTTTTCTCAATTTGCTGTAAACCCTTAGGAAAATGTACAGAGACTTTAAATGATTATGTTTTTTAAAACTTTTTTTTTTTCAGTGATAGCTGTCTCTGGGGAGGGGTCTGCTGAGCGACTTGTGCTGTCATTCTGGAAGTCAGCTCCCCAGTGATGTGGCTTCTTTGCTGAGCTTTGCCCTTGCCCATCCCAAGGGGTCCCAGTGAGCACTGGAGGCTCTAGGTTGGGCTGTGCATTGACACTTAGCATTCTCGCAGTTGTTGTGAAACACTGACCAGACATGAGGGACCTGCTACTTGTTTCAAATACATTTAATTTTCACAGTCTTCGTTATGCAAGTAGCAGGTAAACAGGCTTACTTTGTGCTTTGAGTTGGCAAATGTAATTTATCTGAGGATTAAGTGGAGGTAAATTGTGCTCCCCTCGTGGCTCCCTGGGGAGATTGAAGAGGCCACTTGGGCAGCCACCTCCAGACTGCGGCTGGTCATGCAGGGAGCTCCCCGAGTCACCACGGATGTCCTCCGTCCTGCCTCACTGCTCATGCTGTATCATCACGAGGATGCTTTTGCACACGCTGGTCCTGAGGCCCGTGTCCTCTGCCCTCCCTCCAGGTCATGCATGACCTGCTTCTTCAGGCCTCCGTGACGCCCCAGAGAGGAGAGCGGCTCCTTCTGATGATATCTGACCTCATCAGGGAGGATTTAGAGGCTGATTGACGGCCAACTATCTAGAGTTTATTATAGTTTCTTTATGGATACAGTCATGTAATTTAGAGGCATATGTGCATATGTGCATGCACACACACGCACACACACTCACACTCTCCATAAGCCACAGAAAAGACAGCTGGGTGAATGAAAAGTGTCTGCAGGATTTGTTGCTAGAGTGAGAGCAATGTATGTAGCAGGGCTGTCTGTGTCGCCGATAGGATGGGGTTGGGGTGTGTGTGTGTGACAGACAGAGAATCTAAGCCAAACCAATCCAGCCTGGAAGGATGTTTTATTTGATCTGCACAATGCTGGAGGGAAAAAATGAATTATTTGCCAATATTTTAAGATTGAGGGATTTTACACAAGATTACAAAGTTCTTTTGAAAAATGAGGAGATCCAACGCCCTGAGTTTGTATTCCTCCTTGACAACAGTGGCCAGAACTGTGTGGTTTCTGATACCAATGCGGCCCCAGTAGGAGACTGAGCTTGTAGTCCCTGACACAGCTCTTGCAAATGGAGCGCTGGCTGGTTCTGTGAGTCCTGCAACCTCCATCTATCTCCCTGTCAGCTTTCCCTTAATTAATTTCATCAGGAGCCCAAGAACTGTGTCTTTCATTCCAAATGGATTGGAGCTGGCTACAAGCTGAAGTCGGGGGGGGTCTGCAGGCAGTTGGGCTCTCTCGACCTTCAGTTTTTAATTAAGGAGCTGGAGGCCCCCCCCGAGCATGGCGGGGGGAGCCCCTGGGAGGTGGCTTCTTCCTGCAGATTTCATCCTGGCCTTACTCTAGTTTTTGAGCAATATTATTTTTTGGAAACTGAGGTGGGGTGGGGGGGGCATCAGATCCACACCTTACCTTAAGGTGTTGTTGACTGCGAGACTTGTGCTAGGAACTCTGAAGGAAGGGACAGATAACCTCTGTCCTCAAGGAGCCCACAAGGTAGCCAGGAGGGCAGAGTGACAAACATTGGAGAGTTTACATCACTGAAGCAGACAAGAAACTCTGATTGCAAACTCAGAGGTGAAGAGAACGTAACTCGTTTTATTTTTCTTTATTGCAACTTAGTTTCTTTTGTGAGCTCCTGTTCCTCTAGGGACAAAACTTAATCTTAGTTCCAGGCCCCGCCTTTCTCTGAAGCTGCACTTTCATTCCAGGGAGATTGTGTAATGCCATGATCACAGGAGGGGGATCCGTCAGGGTAGGCGGGCAAGGCTGCAATAACAAACAGCTTCCATCCCTCTTTGGTTTTAAAGAACAAACGTCATTTTCCTATGCACGCTACATGTCCATGGTGGCCCGTGGTGGTGGACAGTGAAGAGCCCAGGCTGACGGAGAAGGCACCGCCTCGAGCCGTTGCTGTGTGAGGGAAGGGGTCAGAGAGGACACTGCACTGGAAATCATGTGCTCAGCCCATAAGACACGTGTCCCTTCTGTACACAACTCAGTGCCCAGAACCAGCCCCGTGGCCTCAAGAGCCCCGAGGGGCAGGGGTGCGGACCTCCCCTGTGCCCGCGTGTGGGGCATCTGGAAATAGGTGGCACCAGTGACTTCCACAGTTCCCTGGTATTGTCTCCCTCCACCCCATCTGTCGAGACCCCTTGCCCATGCGCCCATCCTCCCAGGCCTTCGCTTCACCCACCTTGGTTAATCTCTCATAACCCATGCTCCTCACCTGCCCCTCAATCTTAGGGGGCAGATGCCAAGGACAGCACCGGTCTGGTCCCTCTGAAGGTCACCGTGTTGCAAAGAGGAGCACCCAAAGTAAATGTCTCTGATGACAGGGCCAGAGGGACTTCACATTGTCCGCAGAAGCATGTTCCAGGTCTGCCCAGGTTACCGTGTGAGAGTTTCAGATGACAGCAGTGGTGGGAAAGGGGTGAGGTCTGAGCTGGTTGATGATAGAGATTATTGCAAGATCAGCTTCATCATCGAGGGGCTCATCATTCATAGACAGCTCATGTCATCCTCACATCCTAATGAGGAAGGCAACTCATTACGTTCCCCCAGTCTGAGCACAGAATTTCGGCTGGTTCCTTGTAGATGCACAGCTGGTCCCGGGCAGCCCCAGGAATAGAACGAGGTGTCTTCTGGCCCCAAAGCCCACGCTCTTCCCACTCACTGTCTTCTCCGTCTTACTGCCCCTCTCCTTATCCTCCCACTTAGGAATGTTTTCGTCTTAAAAAGCCCCACAAACTCACTCACCCAGACTTCATAGCTCCTGCAGCTCATTTTGGAGAAAGCAGACAGTGGGCCCCACCCTGTTCTCAGACCCTTTGTCCTTGCCCATGGCTTGGCCTCTGCTGGACACAGCGGTAGATGCAGGGGAAGAAATGGCAGAGGAGCTCACATAGGGAAACTCAAAGTGACAGGATGACAAAGGCCCACAGTCACTGCTGGGCCCCAACTGTGCGCCTCTTCCACAGAGGCTGCCTGGTCTCCTGGACAACTTTATTGCCCAGACATTCTGTAATGCATTTCAATCCTTTTGACATTTAAAACCAAGTATTTCAGAGACAAGACTGTCCAGGAAATGTCTTTCCAGGGTAATTAACTTGAAACCCAAACCCTGATGTTTGGAAGGGCAGGCACGGCGTGTACTCTGCCCCCAGAGGGCACTGGAGGGCTGCGGCCTGGAGGCACTCGGGTGGGTGCCAGGAGCCACCTTCCCTCCTCCTTCTTCCTCTGGAGCAGAAATCTCCCAGAACCTGTGTGACTTCAGCTACTGAGGCAGAGAGCCGCATGCTCTTCGTGCACTTCCATCCCCCACCCTGCTATCCCAGGGATCCGAGATGTGCCAGGAGCTGCGTCTCTTGAGCATCCTCCTGGGGAAAAGGTTCAGGGGTGGAGTAAGGAGCTGGTCCTTTGCAGTCTCTCATCTCTCTCCCATCCTTCCCTGCAGAGGGAGCAGAGGACAGAGGCTGCTGTGCTCAGGGTGGCTGCACCAGAGCAGGCCCCGTGGATGATGCCCCACTTTCTGAGTAACCAGAAGTGTATTCTTTTCAGAAACAGGCTCCCATTCGTGCAGGATCTGTTTCAAAGCTCACACGTGCGTGTGGAAGCAGAGCCATGTTTCCAGACAAATTCCGTGGATGGCTGAGCTTGAGGAGTGTTGCAATGCGACCTTCCTTTTGGAGAGTCATAAGACACATTAGCATACAAAACCTCTGCACTTTAGTGAAAGTAGAGGCCAGTTCAGATTTGGGTTAGGTCAATTCCTACAAGTAGTGTGGCCATAGAGTGTTTTCGTTGCAGAATGACGAAGCTCTGAGGACTGCTGTGATCCAGATGCTTTCTACCTCATTCATGGGCCTCCCTTCTATCACCTCCCCCAAAGTCTCACTTGGCTTTGTCAAATATTAAACACATTTAATTTGTCACACTCAGTTTCAAGTAATAGAAATCCAACTTGAACTGGCTAAGGCAAAAAGGGAATGTGATGGCTCATATAACAAAAAAGTTCCAAGATGCTGGACTTCAGATATGGCTTGATCCATGAGCTTAAGGAATATAATCAGGATTTTGTTTTCTTTTTCCGTCTCTCAGATCTGATCTCTTGTGGTGCCAAAATGGCTGCCTGGACCCCAAGCTCACTGACATCCTTATCCTCTTAGGGGCTCCGTAGAAAAGAGAGTTTCTTCTCAGCAGTTTCGAAGAAAGCCCTTGATTGAGTCTCATTGGGCCAGCCAGGGTCACATGCCCATCTTTGAACCAATAGCTGTGGCTGGGGGATTTGATGTTCCAGTCAGCCAGTCCTGGGTCACATGCCTCAGAGCCAGGAAGGAACCAGCCCACCTGGACCTCATGGAAAGATGGAGTGTGATAGGTTCCCTAAGGAAATTATGGGCTCAAATACTGTAAGAATGTGGACCGTGTGCATGGCAAAGTCAGCCATGTCCGATGTCCCCTCAGCTGATCTCACACCTTCCCACCGCCGCTCTAAAACAGGGCTTCTCAACCAACACTATGGATACTTGGGCTGGGTGACTCTTGTGGGGCAGTCTTGTGCATTGTAGGGTGTTTAACAGAAGCCCTGGCCTCTGCCTGCCTGATTCCATCCCGTTATGACAACCCTAGATGACTTAAGCCATTGCCAGTTGTCTCTTTTGGGCCACCTTGGCCCTGGTTGAGAACCACAGGTCTAGATAGACCAAGCTGAGCTTACCTTCCTGCCAGTCACAGTGCCACATCTCACCCACATGGTTTGTTTTGATGAAGACTCATACACTTTCTTGTCTAGTACATAAGTGTGAACATGTGAGTATGAGTGTGTGTGTGTTATTCCTTTGTTTAGACTAAAAGTTCTTTGAGGATAGGGGCTGTTCTGTGTCCCAACAATTAGCACATAGTTCCCTCTCTGTATACATGTATGAGGTGTACAAGGAATGAAGAAAGGAAGGGAGGGAGGAGGGAGGTGGGAGGGAGGGAAGAAAACTGGAGCAAGTGAACATGATATTCTCCGATCTTCTGCAGGTTTTCCTCTTCTGATCTGCATCATTTCACTGTCATTTGCCATGGACAGTTACGGAACAAGCAACAAGTAAGTGCAGGGCTCTACCTTGCTTTTGGCAGGCGTTCCATGGAACAGCTTGTGGCGAGAGCCCCATGGCTCTTGCCTTCCTGTGCTCTTCTGGGTGCAGCGGTGCTGTGCAAAGCTGGCTCCCACAGGCCCAGCCAGTGAGAAAGTCGTGGTCCAGGGAGAGGGAGAAACAACCCAGCTGTGCTCTGGACGTTTTGGGGCCTCGGAACTAGCAACAAAGACCACAGAGCACCTCCAGGAATAGCAGGGGGCCTGCCAGGAGTTTCTGCTTGGAAATGTTTCACCCACGTGGTCTTCTCAGACACAGATCTGGTCATCCACGGAGGCTATATTGTGACCCTTTCACCCTTTCTTGGGGTGGTCAGCAAGCGCACTGTGCAGACCGTGTGCCCAGTAACTCACAGGGAGCAGGTACGTGCATGTTGGAGTAAGTGGGGCCTGCTGTGCACCAGGCAGGTGGTCTTGAGGGTCCCATTGCTTGGATAGTAGGGGATGGACCTTATGATGTCCAGTATCTCCTGTTGCCACTTGAAATGCAGCTCATGGGTCCACAGTTGTGTCAGGAAGAGGATGGGATGGTGCTGAGGGACCAGATCAGCTGTTCATGTTCCAGAAAGATGATTTTCTTCCCTTACAAGAGCTTTCACTCAAATGTCTCTTGGAAGCTGCTACCTGTTCTAGCCACGCTGAGAAACCACTGAGTGAAAACATGGAAAATAAATATTGACGGTGCTTACAAACAGAAAGGAAGTTGAGCATTTTCACAGCTTCAGAATGAGATAAGTACAGACGAATAGTGAAACTGGGAGAAATCCAGCCTTTTCCACGTTGGTGCAGGTTCCCTGAAGGCGAAGCATTTGTAGAAGGCAGTGTCTGAGCGCACAGTGAAACAAGCGTGGTTATGCAGACCACTGTTCTGGCCTTCCTTTCATTCTGGATGCTGTTAGAAGTTGAGGGACTAATTAGAAGAAGAATGTTCTCCTCAAACACAGCTTAATGGCATTTGTTCCCTTTTATCCCATCTGGAGCTTGGGGATGCTGGACTCACTCACAGTTCTGAGTCCCAGGGTCTGACTCTAATATAAGCCTTTTCCCACACTCTTGCCCGAAAGCCAGGCAGCACCAGCCAGGTTCAGGAAGCTCACCGGGTTTCTGAACAGGATAGAGTATCTATCAGAAGCCCCTTGTTGACTTAAAATTCTGCATGAAATGCTGGAAAGCACAATCTCTCTCTTTGCAGAAGCATCCCACTCTCCGGAGAGCCTGGTTTGAATCGCACCTTTGCAGAGGTACCATTCAGACTTGCAGTGCATTTTCCTTTTAAACAGTGCATCCTCAGATGAGAGGTTTCTCCTCTCCGTGCTCTGGGTGTGCAGCCATGAATGAGCCTCTTGCAGGTGCTGTCTCTTGTTTTGGGGCATTTGCCGTCTCCTGGTCCAGGAGGCTTTGGGGAGGAATGGGGGCAGGGAGGCAGTGTGCTGACAGTGATCTCTGAAGTCACCTGAGCTATTTAGGGCTCAGATTCCTCATCTGCAGGATTGGAGTGATCATAGCACCCACCTCAGGGGCAGCATAGGATTAAATGAGATGATGGAGTTTGTTGTGCTGTGGGGCAGACCTGCTGCTCAGTGAGCAGTCACCGAGGGATGAAATAAGCCAGCCCCGGGGAGACACCACATTGGGTGCTAGTGAGGACTGCGCCACGCACCTGCCCAGATCCAATTAAAGGCACTCCAGGTCCTTGGGCAACAGTGTCCAGGAGTCAAGAAGATGAGAGGTCCTAGGGACTCTTCGGCTCTTGACACTGCCGTAGGCTCTGGAGATGAAATTGTGGAGGAGCTGGCTTTTTTTTTGCCTGAGTTCTGGGGGTCACTTCTCAGAGGCCAGATCCTCAAACTGGACCCTCCTCTCAGGACATCAGAGCAATCACTAGGACCCTCTGGAACCTTTCCTCTCAGTTGGAGGGCACTGAGAGAGGGGAACTGACCCCGAGCTTTGGGCATATGGGAATGGTCAGGTGCTGCATCGCTGACGACTCATCAGGATGGGAATCCCTCACAGAAGGCCCCTATTGGGTCATACTTGAAGTGCTCTGCAGGAAAGCCAGTCCCCAGCAAAGGTTTATTTCCTAATGAAATTAAGATCTATTTTGGATTTTGGCTAAACTCTCCAGAGGTTGCTGTCCTGGTCTTCAAACCTGGAGAATCCTTTCCAAGAATGAGACGTGGGATCATCATGGATAAAAATACATTTGCAGGGATTAGGAATGTTGTATGACTGCCCCAGGTGGACCCTGTAAGCTGAGAAAGACATCACCTTAGCAACTACTTTTGGATGAAGGTACGCTGGCAGGTGGAACGAGGTTGTTGAAGTAACGGCTCTGCTTCCCTCCGCAGTTGCTGGCTGTCGTTGGCGAGTGGCGCCATCTGGGCCTTTGTAGCCCCTGCCCTGTTTGTCATCGTGGTACGTTTCCTGCCCTTGTGGGCGCAGAGCGGGGCTGGGGAGGGGCAGGAGGAGAGGGTGCGGGGCTCTGGAGATGGTGCGGGGCTCCCTGAGGAGCTTCTGAAAGATGCAGCGTCGTTCCTCGGTCACTCCTCGCTAGGGCTCCTCTGGGCCAGTGACTGAGGGTCTTATTTCCCGGAATGCTCAGGAAGGCGGTGCTTTCCAGGCGGGTCCACTCAAGGCCCCAGGGCTCTTCCAGCCGAGGCGGCAGGTGCAGGCACATAGCCCTGAGAACAGCACAGGCGCGGGCTCGTCCTTCCCCATCCTCCGGTGCCTTCTCACCCACCGGCTAGCTCCTTGCTCAGGAGTCACCAGGACTCCAAGGCTGCAGAGGGGAATCTCAGCAGAAGCCTCCTGGGAACCACACATAACAGTTACAGTTACAGTGGTTTGCAAGTGACAGAAAACCCAACTCAGAGTTTTTTGTTGTTGTTTTTGTTATTGTTTTTTTGAGACGGAGTCTCACTTTGTCTCCCGGGCTGGAGTGCAGTGGTGCGATCTCACTGCAACCTCTGCCTCCTGGGTTCAGGCGATTCTCCTGCTTCACCCTCCCAAGTAGCTGGGATTACAGCCATGCGCCACGACGCCCAGCTAATTTTGTATTTTTAGTAGAGACGGGGTTTCACCGTGTTGGCCAGGCTGGTCTCGAACTCCTGACCTCAGGTGATCTGCCCTCCTCTGTCTCCCAAAGTGCTGGGATTACAGGCGTGAGCCACTGTGCCTGGCCCCAACTCAGAGTTTAAACACGGATGGGGATTTACGGGTTCCTGAGTCAGGACCATCTGTGGGGAGGCTGGGCCCAGGGCTCCTGCACCTGCGCTGGCATGAGGCTCGTCCCTCATCTTCTCTGCCTCCCCGATGGAAACGGAGGCTTTTCCCCAGCACTCCCATCGCCAACTCCCAGGCTGGTTCTCATTGGCTGTGGTGAGTCATGTGTCCGTCCCAGAACCAATCAGGGAAATGGGATGGAGTTGAATGATTGGTCAGGGCTGCCTCACATGATTTCTTTGTGCAGTTAGCACCGATGGACGCCAGGGGCTGCTGGCCTGGTGGGGTCGTGATCAGAGGGTGTGACCTCAGCAGAGTCTGTGCTTTCCCTTCTGTACTTCCACGTGCCTGTCTCTGAGGGCCCTGGCTGGTTGGGCCCGGGCTGCGCGTCCTGGCCCAGGCTTCCCGTCTGCAGGTTGGGTCAGGGCCCCGCAGTGAACTGGAGCAGCTCCCTGGACTGAGGGGCGTCAGGGGCCCAGGGGTGTTGGGCGGGGCGCCACGAGCCGAGGGCAGGAATGTTTGTGCAAGCAGAGGAGGTCGCAAGGGAAAGGCTTGTGGCATCAGAGCCTCCCTCACGGCGTCTACAGAGTTCCGAGCAGGGCTGGTTTTTCTTCAAGTGGAATCACTGTCCGCTGCAGAGGGGACGCCTTTGGGGCTGCGCGGTTGAGCTCTTAGGGTCTGGGGGCCGCAGCGCCTCCCCGGGGCTGCGTGAGGATCACCTGCCATCGCTTTACCGACTCTACCCTTTAAAGAGTGTCAGAGGCTTCAGTGAGAGGTCTCCGCGCTCCCTGGGGGTCTGGGAGGACCATTCATTTTGTCAACCAAAATGCAAAAACGCTTTCAGAGCGGACTCCAGTCATCAAACTCCTGGCTGGAGCATGGCCAGTTGGGAGGGGGTTTAAAGGACGTTTAGTGACAGAGGGTGGGAAGGGTAAGTTGTATTCAAGACTCTCCTGTTCCTTGTTCTCCCTTTCTCTCTACTGACTTAAACCCTCTAGAACCGCAGGGCCTGGGCAGAACAGGCCCCTGTGTCAGACACTGTCCTGGTCATCTGGCTTTTGTGTCTGACCGCGGTCAGTGACAGCTGAGGTTCCGAGGTGGCTCTGCCTGGCTCCTTCACCACCCACACGGCGTGGGGCCCAGCGCCAGGAACCCAGCACCCATGTGTCTCCCAGCTTCACTAGAGTCCCTTTTGTCATTCCTGAGGGGAATTACCTTCAGGGCCCCACCCCCTACCCCACTCCTTGTTGTCAGTGGCCATCATTCCTGGAGGACAGAATGAGCCCTCAAACTCATTACGTAATTGAATTACCTGGGGAGTTGTTTTTTTTTTTTTTTTTTTTTTTTGCGACAGAGTCTTCGCTCTGTCGCCCAGGCTGGAGTGCAGTGGCACAATCTTGGCTTACTGCAACCTCTGCTTCCCAGGTTCAAGCAATTCTCTTGCCTCAGCTGGGACTACAGGCAGGTGCCACCACACCCAGCTAATTTTTGTATTTTTAGTAGAAACAGGGTTTCACCATGTTGGCCAGGCTGGTCTCAAACTCCTGACCTCAGGTGATCCACCCGCCTCGGCCTCCCAAAGTGCTGGGACTGCAGGCGTGAGCCACTGCTCCCAGCCCTGGGAAGCTTTAAGAGTATTCCTGCCTGAGCTCCACCTCCTGAAGTTTTGGCTTCTTGGCCTTTAGAATCTTCCAGATGATTCTCAGCACAGCTGGCTTGAGGTCCTCATGCCCTCCTGGGACATTGGTAGCAACAGGCAGATTGGAAAGGTGGCAAGAGCTGAATGGGGCAGCCTTAAAAGATTCCAGGTTCAGGCTGGGTGCAGTGGCTCATGCCTGTAATCCCAGCACTTTGGGAGGCCAGGGCGGGCGGATCATGAGGTCAGGAGATCGAGACCATCCTGGCTAACACAGTGAAACCCCGCCTCTACTAAAAATACAAAAAAATTAGCTGGGCATGGTGGCGGGTGCCTGTAGTCCCAGCTACTCGGGAGGCTGAGGCAGGAGAATGGCATGAACCCGGGAGGCGGATCTTGCAGTGAGCCGAGATCGCGCCACTGCACTCCAGCCTGGGCGACAGAGTGAGACTCCATCTCAAAAAAAAAAAAAAAAAAAAAAAGATTCCAGGTTCAAGTGCAGAGGCCAGCAAACTGCAGCAGTGTGGCCCACTACCTGCTTTTGTAGATCGAGTTTTCTTGGCACACAGCCACGTCCATTGATTTGCACATTGTCTGTGGCTGCTTTCAGGCTAAAACAGCTGAGCCGAATAGTTGCAACAAAGACTGCGTGGCCTGCAAAGCCAAAAATACTAACTGGCTCTTGGCAGAAGGCATATCAACCTCTGGGCCAGGGGGTGCCGTGGAGGTTCCAGCCGACCCCTGCGGGGAGTGCCGTGGAGGGGAGTTGGGGGTCTTGTCCCTCTCACGTCTTCAGAGGATCCCAGGGTTTGTGCCATCTGGGCCAATTCCTCATTTACCCACAAGTCCTCAGCCTTATTTCCAGATGAAGAAAGTAGGTTTTGGGATAACAAGTATAGCATGACCCCATTTGTTAAAAAAGTTAAAAGCTCTATATGGGTACACACCCACATGTGAACATATAACTGAATAAGAAAATGCCCGGACAGATGCACACAAAATAATGGTTCCCTAAGGAGAGGTTTGGGTTTGGGGAGTATGTGCTTCAAGATTATATGCACCTAAAAACACCCATGTATTGCCTGCGTAATTGGAAAATTAAAAACTTTTAGGAAGCTGTGTGTTTACATTAGAACATGCAGTTTCCCTGTGTCCTGGCAAGGTTCATCCTGAAAAGGCAAGAATTTGGGAGACAGTAAAGGGTCACTGTGGGGCCTGCTGGGCCTAGGGTTGAGGAGAAAAGGGCAGAGCCTAGCCACTTCCCGTAACACCCCGCACCAGGCACCTACAGCCAAACACACACACTGCCCACTGCCCGTTCTCGAATTGTTCTCAGCTGTAACACACACACTGCCCGCCGCCCGTTCTTGAATTGTTCTCGGCTATAAGGCAGGGAAATGGCTTTTCATTCACTCGGTGATTCTAGTTACACAAAATGCGAACATGGCCGTAGGCCCGGCATTCCCTGGTGTCTTAGTCTGTAGGGCTGCTGGAACACAGGACCACAGGCTGCACAGCTTAAACAAATTTATTTTCTCACAGTTTTGGAAGCCAGAAGTCCAAGATCAAGGTGTCGCCAGGGTTGGTTCTCCCGAGGCCTCTCTCCTTAGCTTGTAGATAACCGTCTTTTCCCTGTGTCCTCACATGCTTTTCCCTCCGTGCAGGTCTGCGTCTTAATCTCCTCTTAAAATAAGTGACTGCCTAAGCCCGTCATTGGATTAAAGCTCACCCTAGTGACCTCGTTTTAACATAATTATGTCTTTAAAGAACCTGTCTCTAAGTGGTCTTGTTCTTAGGTACGGAGGCTTAGGGCTTCAGCGTATGAATTTGAGGGGACATAGTTCAGCCCATAACGCCTGATTTTCCAGAAGCCACAGAGCCTAGACACCCCGTTCCCCCAAAGAACAGGGACTCTGTGGATGTCAGGGGCACTTTAGCCTGAGCCTTCAAAATGGCTTGTTCTGTGCTGGCCCCACCAAGGGAAGAAGGAGAGTGCCTCCAGGTCTGGGGAAGAGAAGGAGTCTCTGATTTAAAATCTTTGTCTCCCTTGGGGAGAAGGCAGGGTAGCTATGTGTCTATATAGAGACAGAGATATGGTTACAGATATATATACAGAGGTATAGATGCAAACAGATACATAGAGACAGATACACAGATAGAAATGTAGATAAAGATATAGGCAGATACATGGATACAGATACAAATACAGAGATAGATACAGATGCATTGCTATAGATGCATAGGCACAGATAAGCATAAATATAGATACAGATATATACAGATGCTCCTGAACTTACAGTGGGATTAAGTCCTGATAAACTCATCATAAGCAGAAAATACCGTAAATTGAAAATGCATTTAATACATATAACCTACAGAACATCATAGCCTAGCCTGCCTCAAACATTCTCAGAACTCTTACGTTAGCCTAGAGTTGGGCAAAATCATCTAACACAAAGCCTCTTTATAATGCAATGTTGAATATCAAATGAGTTGCATACTGGAAGTGAAAAACTAGTTGTATAGGTTTGCAGAGTACAGTTTGTACTGACATGTCTTGCTTTCACACCACTGAAAAGGTGAAAAATTGTTACTCGAACCTTCCTAAGTTAGGAACTGCCTGTAGATACATGTAGATACTGATACGTAGATACGGATACCTAAATACAGACAGACAGAGACATACTGCTGTGGTTTGAATGTTTCCCTCAAAGTTCATGTAACTTAATTTCCAGTGCGACAGGTTCGGAGAGGTGGAACTTTAGGAGCTGATTAGGTCGTGAGGGCTTTGCTCTCGTGAATGAGTTAATGCTGCTGTTGTGGGGGTGGTTTCATTATTGAACGAGCAGGTTTCTGATGAAAAGATGAGTTTTGCCCCCTTCTCTCTCTCTGTGCTCTCTTGCTTCTCCGACTTCTGCTATGGGACAGTGTAGCAAGAAGGCCCTTACCAGATGCAGGCCCCTCAACTTTGGATTTCCCAGTCTCCCAAACGGTAAGAAATAAATCTCTGTTCTTTATAAATCACCCAGTCTGTGGTATTCTGTTATAGTAGCAGAAAACAGACTGAGGCACACACTGCTGTGTAAACTAGCTATTTGTATGTGTGTGTATGTACCTGCATAGCCCTTTCATTGTGAAATAGCAGTGTCCAGCTCGGTGTTTATTCACAAATCAACATCCTGGTGACCCTGAGCTAGGTCAAGAAACAGAACACCAGGATTCCTATGCAGTCCTGCCTCCCTCCTCCCACCAGAGATCACCGTGATCTTGGCCTTCATAGATGCCACGAGACCTTTGCTTTACAGTTCTACTGCCTCCATGTGCATTCCAGTTTTTCTTCTGCAGTGAGGCCTGTGAGTTGTTTCTTTGACATCTGCCTTTAGTGGGGAGATGCTTAGCTGCTGGAATATCCATGGTACTCACACTGTACATGCCTCAGTCCCAGGGCATTTTCTGATTTGTAGTCGAGTGTGGGTGTACCATAGAGCAAGGCATGGATGAGGATGAGTGAAATGGAGTGAGGGGGGCCAGGCCTGATTCTGTATTATATTTTCCTGAAATGTCAGATTTGTGCCACTCGCAGCCATAGTCCCCCACCGCACCGATGCAGGATTGGAGGCCATGGTGAGCCGCTCCTCCTCTTAGGAAGCCACAGCAAATGTATCATCCTGATAAGATGGAAAAAATGTGCCTGGAAAATGAAACCAGACTGACCTAGGCTAAAAGAAAAAAAAAGACCCAGCAAAATCTTTGGAGAAAAAGGAAAGATGATGAATTCTGACAAGTAATAATGTGATCAGCTTAACTGTTGTGAAACACTTAGAGTGCATCTTAACGCAAAGCAGTCAAGATAAAGTAAAGGACTTGAAATCTCAAATTAATCACTCGTAGCGTCTCATGTTGGCAAAACATTTTGCTGCAAGTTGATCATCCTTTCGGTGGCCTTGTCAGAAAAGTCTGGGAACAGTCATGTGTGCATCTTTCAGCTTTACAGCTGAGAGGTCCGGGGCAGAACCACGCTTTATAGCCTCCAGAGGCAAAGCAGGAGTGATGATGAGACCTCTGAGCTCATGTGGGTGTTGGTTGTGATGGGACCCTGAGCTCAGATGGGGTGTTGGTTGTGATGGGACCCTGAGCTCAGGTGGGGTGTTGGTTGGGTTGTTTGTGATGGGACCCTGAGCTCAGGTGGGGTGTTGGTTGGGTTGGTTGTGATGGGACCCTGAGCTCAGGTGGGGTGTTGGTTGGGTTGTTTGTGATGGGACCCTGAGCTCAGGTGGGGTGTTGGTTGTGATGGGACCCTGAGCTCAGGTGGGGTGTTGGTTGGGTTGTTTGTGATGGGACTCTGAGCTCAGGTGGGGTGTTGGTTAGGTTGGTTGTGATGGGACCCTGAGCTCAGGTGGGGTGTTGGTTGGGTTGGTTGTGATGGGACCCTGAGCTCAGGTGGGGTGTTGGTTGGGTTGGTTGTGATGGGACTCTGAGCTCAGGTGGGGTGTTGGTTGGGTTGGTTGTGATGGGACTCTGAGCTCAGGTGGGGTGTTGGTTGTGTTGGTTGTGATGGGACTCTGAGCTCAGGTGGGGTGTTGGTTGGGTTGGTTGTGATGGGACTCTGAGCTCAGGTGGGGTGTTGGTTGTGTTGGTTGTGATGGGATTCTGAGCTCAGATGGGGTGTTGACTGTGTTGGTTGTGATGGGATTCTGAGCTCAGGTGGGGTGTTGATTGTGTTGGTTGTGATGGGATTCTGAGCTCAGGTGGGGTGTTGGTTGGGTTGGTTGTGATGGGACTCTGAGCTCAGGTGAGGTGTTGGTTGGGTTGGTTGTGATGGGACCCTGAGCTCAGGTGGGGTGTTGGTTGATGGGAACTCTGCACTCACTCAAGTTGCTCGAGATCCTCTCCAGCATCTCCAGGCATCCCTCTCATGGGTCCCAGGCTTCACGGTTTCTCCATCCCCTGAATCACTGGAACACTGCATGGCTGAGTTTCTATTCCACCTGACCCCAAGGACACTGCTCAGTCGTTCACAGGAAATGGGTTTCATATTATTTCCTTTTAATTTATAATTGTTTAAAACTAAAATTTAAAGAATCTGATTTTTGAATTGGCAACACAAAATTTAAAGGAATAGCTTAAGAATCTATGCATAAATGTGTCTGCCTATGTATGTTTTTGCATTCCCTGGTTTCCACCCTCCCTCCAAACAGGCAACCCGTGATGCTGGTTTCATGGGTATCCCGGGGTTTTGTGCAGATAGGGGGACTGTAACTACATACCCACCCCATGGCGGCCTTCAGTGTATGTGGGGTGTGGCTTCTTCGCCGAGGAAGAGCTGCCTGAGTCTGTCTCAGACCCACAAAGTGTTCCATAGAGTGGGTGTGGACAGCAGCCCTGCCCTGCTGTCTGGGTGTGGACGGCAGCCCCACCCTGCTGTCTGGGTGTGAGTGACAGGCCTGCCCTTCTGTCTGGGTGTGAGTGACAGGCCCGCCCTGCTGTCTGGGTGTGAGTGACAGGCCCGCCCTGCTGTCTGGGTGTGGATGTTCAGGTTGTTTCCCATCTTGTTACAGATAAGGCCCCCGCCTGTGTCAGTGGGTGAGGTACCCGGAATAGAAATCCCTCAAGGGAAAGGGGCAGGAGTTGCAGAATGGCAGAGTCAGGACCTGGGGAAATCTGCACTCCCAAAACAAGGAAAGAACTGGAAGAATTGTTTTGAAAAAATATTCGGAATTCTAGAAACAAAGGCATGCACACTAAAAGCATTTATTCAAGAAAAACTTCTGAATCTCAGTAAGAGCAGGCAGGGTCTGTGGCAGTTTGACTTGGGGCACCTTCCATCTCCACCTCCCTCTCTGTGTGATGCTGTAGCCACCACTGGAGGCACGAAAGTGCTTCCCAGGCAGATGGCCAAGGCCAGCCTGCCCCGAGGGCACGGGCCGCACTCACACATCAGTGACCATCAGCCATCTGCAATTGAAATCCCCACTCGAAGTAATAACTGCACATTAGTCACGCGTTCGTCACTGTCCTAGTTGAATCATCACTGCATTTGAAAACCACTGACCTGTCATCCATGCTGCTCCCGCTTTCTGCTCCTAGTTGAGTGTGGCTTTCTT
The DNA here is from genome assembly GCF_029289425.2 of Pan paniscus. Taxonomy (NCBI): domain Eukaryota; kingdom Metazoa; phylum Chordata; class Mammalia; order Primates; family Hominidae; genus Pan; species Pan paniscus. The sequence continues at coordinate 139,201,539 of NC_073259.2, forward strand.
CTCGTCGTTACACAGTGAGGTTGGCTGGAGGGCATCAGCGTTTCTGGACATGCTCTTTGTGTAGACGCCATGCTGGGTGGCTAATGTGTTGACTTCTTTTCCCTTCCCTGGCCTTCGGACACTTCTATTATTAGCCTCACTTTACAGATGGGAAAATAAGGGCAACTAAGGTGCATCCGACTGTCAGCTGAGCTGGGCGTGAGCTGAGCTTCCAGGTGTTGAGGTGGTCAGTGAAGACAGGAGCTGAGGAGGGAACAGTTGGGGTGCTCACTGCCACAATAGTGTCCTAAGGGGCTAGGCAGGAGGGGGCGGCCCCACCACGCACCACTCTCTCCCAAAGAACAGCACCAGGAGGGTCTGAAGCCTCCGTGCAGACAGGGCCGGTCTTCTGCTGAGAGAGCCCTGGGCGGAGAGCTCCTGCTGATTCATGGGCTCGGGAGCTGCACGAGGAGGGAGGGGAAGGGCTCACAGTGGAAAAGTCCTGGTGCTTCAGCAGGTGCTTCAGAAAGGCCTGGCGTGGGCACCTAGGCGAGGGGTGCAGGTGTGTGGAACAGCGATGCTGGCCCATCCCGTGCGGGGGAAGAGCGAGGCCGGCCCATCCCCTGCGGGGGGAGAGCGAGGCTGGCCATCCCGTGCGGGGCCCCAGTGGCTGCCCTCCGACTGCAGCTCCCTTCAGAGACTGCCAGGCTCTGGCCGCGCCCAGGCTGGCGTGGGGACAGCAGCTGCCCTGTGAGGCCGGCGAGGTAGAGCCCTGTTCATTGCCTGAAAGTTCGAGCCTGAGAGTTCACACAGAGGACTTTATCCTGGAACTGGACTCCTTGCTGACTCTGTACACGGCCTCAGAATTTTTCAGACACAAGGGAGAAGGCTAACCCTCACCCTAACCCCGCAGCCAGAGGACACTAGGGGGTTCTTCCCCATGCTGCGCCTGCCTCGCCAGCCTCCTACTGAGGGAGCCGCCCAGGTGAGGGGCAGGTTGTGCCGAAGCCTCTGCCGGGGCCCCTCAGTGCCCCGCCCAGCCCCATAGGTCCCAACAGGAGCCTTCCAGCAGTTTCCCAGCAAGGAGGGGTGCTGGCAGGAGATGATGCCCCTCTGCCGCAGCTTCTGTGGCTCATGCAGCCGCAGGCCTGGGCCGGGGCGGGAGATGAGAGCCAGCCGCTGTGCCGGGGCCTGGCACATTGAGCAGTCGTTTGCACAGTGGGCACTATCCTTCTCATCACCTGGGGCACTGAGGCTCCGAGGACCTGGGTGAGTTGCCCAGGGTCACACTAACGAAGCAAATGCTAAGATGAGGTCTGGCCCAGGCTCCTGCCCTCATGCCCGGATGTGTTCCTGGGACTAGAACTCGTCTCTGCTGTCTTCTCAGTGCAGGAGCTCTCGGAGGCAAGCTTGCATGTTGTGTGTGTTGGTAAAAGCCCACGGAACAGGGTGAGATTTGTCCCAGTGACGCCCCTGTGTCCCAGGAGCCCTGGCTGGGCAGGGGTAGCCTGTGGTGAGGGCAGTGGCCAGGCGGACGCAGCTCTCCTGCAGGTGCAGTCCAGGCCCCCCTCACCTTCCTCCATGGCTTCTTGTGCAGGTCAACATTGGCATCCTCATCGCTGTGACCAGAGTCATCTCACAGATCAGCGCCGACAACTACAAGATCCATGGAGACCCCAGTGCCTTCAAGTAAGTTGACCTCAGGCTGCCAGCAGTGCCACGGCCCTTCTGCCCCCAGAGGACTGCTTTGAGGTCACAGGAGAGATAGCTACTCCTGCCTCCTGTGGCCGGCACCAAAGTCCTCCACTTGCTCCATGTCCCTGCCATCTCGGGGCAGCTCTGGTTTCACGCCCTCGCTTGGCTCTCGTGACCCAGGACAGGGCCTTTACCCAGCCCCAGAGCTCCCATGTGTAGAAGAACGGAGTCTACGGAGTTCTCCTAGGGATTTCTTCACCCCAGGGTGATGAGCAGCTGGGGGGCGGCAACGGGGAAGATTCTAGAGCCAGAAAGCCCCTGCCAGTCCCGCGTCTGCCCTGGCCATCTGCTGGGCTCAGCGAGTTTAGCCCCTCGGCACCTCGCCTTCCTCACGTGCAGAACGGGATGATAACAGGTTCCCCCTCAGCTGGCACATCAGGGAAGGTGCAAGGGAGAGCAGTGTCCTGGCGTGCTCTGGGCTGCCCCGCCTGGAGAAGGGGCGGGGTCTCTGGGAGGGATTCCAGCCACACAACTCACTGCCATCGGGGGTGTCCTGACCCACATCTGTTAGGGCCCAGCCGATTGCAGGTGACAGAAATCCCAGCATGCACTGGCCTAAGCAGAAGGGGGACTCACTGATGCAGCTGACTGTAAAGTCCGGAGCTCAGAAGCCCTGGCGTTGCAGGAATTCTTTGGCAGTTGCGGCACGGGGGCCCAGCTCGCCTTCGCATCCTTAGTGTTGGCTTCAGGCTGAGGTCGACTCTGCCCCCTGGTGGCAGAATGGCTGCGGCAGGGGTTCAGGCCCACGGGGGAGTCCCCGTCCCACCTGCTGAGACAGAAGCCTGCGCCTGGAGGATGATGGGGACTCAGGCTGGACCTGTGCCCTCCCTGAGCCAGACCCTGTAGAGGGGGATTCACTCATATGACCGTGTGACTGTTCAGTCAGCACCCACAAACCACAGGGCTGAAAGCTGGGGAGGCGGTCCCTCGCAGGGAATTCGGGGGCTTTGTGAAAAGCAGGGCGTGGGTACCAGGCAGCTGACATTCTGTAATGTTACTTCAGCCACCGCGTATCTGTTCTGATGTGAAAGCAAAAGTGGCAAATATGTCAGCAGCGAATCTATGAGAGAATTAGTCTGTAATGAATTCCAAACACCATAAATTAACTTGACAAGAGGCTGCAGCCTCCTTGGGCTGTTCAGCTCCTGGAAACCTTCAAGGGTTGTGCCCTGTGCGAGAAGAGATGCTCGTGGGGTCAGAGATCACGTCCTTTCCTCTTCCATTGCGGAGACCAGGATGGTCTCCTGGACCTCTCATGGCCTGGCTGGGGAGGGACCTGTCCCTTCCTCACCCCAGCCCTCAGCTCCCCAGGCCCTCACCTCAGCGTTCAGGGTCAGCCAGTCTGTCGCCAGCTTGTCTCCAGCAAAAGCTCACACTCCCCTGTCTGAGCCCCATGAGGCCACTACTTCCACTGTCACCAGAACACCCCTGTGCACCTGCCCCTCACCTGTGCACCGCCTTCCATCTCTACCCCACTGCCCCCCATCCTCCCATCAGTGCCCACCCAGGAAGCAGCTTCTGTCCACTGCCTTTGCTTCTCCATGGCAGTGTCCTCCAAGCGACAGGCTGGCACTGTGTCTGCAGCTCTTGTGAAGGCTCGAGGTAGCGTGCCCCGGGAGAGCATGCCCAGGTCTTTGCAGGGCACAGCTGAAGGCATTGCCCATCCTTCCCACCTGAGTCTGCACCTGGCAGCCCAGGGATGCATCCCTCCCAGGGAGGTGCAGGCAGGCGTCTCTGGGGACAGACCGCTCTGGGTCCCTCTCCATTGTGCAACCCAGCACATTTCCCAATGCCTTCAGCTCCTCTCCTTTGGGCGGCCAGGTCTACCCCTCAGGGATGCTTCCTCACAATACAATCTTCTTAGTGTGGATTGTGTAACACTTGACTCCCAGGGCTGACGAAGCACAGCCAGGGAGCAGGCGCCAGGCAGGAAGAGGCAGTCACTGCATCGTGAGGAAGCTTCCCCAGCACCTTCCTATTCTTCATCCTCTGGTTTTACTCTAGTGATTTTCTTAGTGCCAAGCAGCCCAGTACTCAGTGAATAACAAGATAAGATTCTTCCTCAGGGGCCCTCCACAGGGTTGGCTTTCACTTCCCTGCCACCCCCCCTACCCCAAGAAAAGTGGAGAATAGAATAGGTGAGGTCTGAGAAGGGGGAGAAGCCTGGCTTTCACTTTTTAAAAAAGTCTCTGTTTATTGATTGTGATTCCAGACTCCTGAAAAAGAAGCAGAGAATGGTCAGGTTTTACAAGTGGGACCCTGGGGGCGGGGGCATGAGGGTGAGACCCCCACAGAAGTGCACCCACGAGCAGGTGGCTGTGGGGGCTGGAGACTCAGGGCCTGAGCCCCCTAGGCCAGGGCCAACCTTGGGGGAGCAGAAGGGGGTCATAGATCAGAGAGGAAAGCACACCCCCTGCCCAGAGCCTCCTTCAGATCCAGGGACCCCTCTCCTTCCGCTTTTGACCAGGGACACTGACAGCTCTGGCCGTGTTGAGAGTCCTCAGAGCTTCAGCTCAGTGTCTTCCACCAAGATCTTCTTCTATTGTTCATTTTAAGAAAAGTCAAACCATCACTTTAAAAGTAGCACATTTTGGTACCTATTTCTCAGTGATTGAACCTTTCAGATACGGTTTCCCGGGATCTAAAGATCATAGCTGAATAATGCATGATATTGTTGTTTCCCAGAAACAGGTGTTTTATTTTTATTGCATTAGCATTATGAGAACAAGCTGGCTGCAGCTTCTCTGCGAGCTGAAGTGCTGGAACACTTCTGGGTTTTACAGGCACCCGTTGCCCGGAGCTGTCAGTGCCAGGCTCTTGGTCTCTTGACAAGGAAGCTCATTATGGCCGCATCTCACCTCCTCCGGGGAGGTGCCAGATCCGTGTGCAGCACTGCTGCATGGCCGTCCATTTGTTCATCATTTATTCATTCATTCATTCATTCAATGTTTATTTCCTGAGAGCCTCTGAGTCCTGGTGCTGGGATGCACTTTGGGGTTACAGAGACAAAAAGACCAAGTTCCAGCCTTTAAGGAACCCACAGTCTATGAGGGAGACAATCTCAGTCACTGGCCTGAGTGATGAGGGGTAAACCGAGGCACGTGACAGTGGCTGACCTGGGCAGCAGGAACTCTGCTAGTCTCTAGACTTTTCTCTAAAGCTCAAAGGCAGAAGGTCCCTGCTGTGGAAAGCCCAGCTGTTTCAGAAGTCAGGATGGACTGGGCTTGAGTTAGTTGGCCATGATTGGACACAGCACATCAGAAATGGCTTTGAGGCAGGCAGCTGGTGTGCCCAGTCAGAGCAGGTGCTAACTGGCCCAGGTGGGGACGTCTGCATACCCTCTGGTTCTGCCCCTGATGAAACCCTGTATCACCTTAGCCATTACCAGGGGCTGTGGGGCCTCAGTTTCCATATTATACAATGGGGTCAATATATAACCTGCCTCTCCTGTGTCAAGAGGGCCCATGGGCTCTAGGGAGATAAAAACGCATGCTGATGGGGCTGGTGTGTTCGGCGATGGGGCTCTGTCAGTTCACAGTGCAGTTCAGCAAGCCCTTGTTTAGCACGTCCTTTGAGCATGAGCAGGGCCATGAAGATGACCACTTGGCCCTGCCCTCTGAGAACTCACCGTCAGTGTCACAGGAGGGCTCGGGTGATCAGCGGGGGACACGCGGGCTGCAGCCCAGCGAGGCCTGGAGAAATCTTCCTGGCCATGGCCTCATTTCAGGCCCAGGCCTCATTGCCCCCTTCCAAGCATCTCACAGGAGGCCTGGGTTCTGGACGCTGCGGGGGACGTTCTGCTGCTTCAGTCCCCCGAATCTCTCCCCTCCGGCCTGGCTCCTCCTCATCTTTGCAAACAGCTCAAATGCAAGCCCTGGGCCTGGACAGATTCTCCCTGTGGCCTAGGTGAGCCCTGGGTGCTACCTGAACTTTTCCAGAGCTCTCTCCCACCCACCAGCTGTAAGGGGATGGAGGTGTGGAAACACCGAGGCTCCTCCCAGGTAAATGCCTCAACCAGGGCTACCTGCAGGGGGGACCCCAGGTCTTGCTCCCGGCAGGGCGGTGCCTGCACCCGTCTGGAAGCCTGGCATCTCGAGGGCAGTCCTCACAGCCTGCACCTGTCCTCCTGCCACTCAGGGTGACTGTCACTGTTTCTCTCCAGGTTGACAGCCAAGGCAGTGGCCGTGCTGCTGCCCATCCTGGGTACCTCGTGGGTCTTTGGCGTGCTTGCTGTCAACGGTTGTGCTGTGGTTTTCCAGTACATGTTCGCCACGCTCAACTCCCTGCAGGTGAGAGCCCGCGGGGACTGGCAGGGAGGCGGAGCCGCCAGCTGTCAGGAGCAGGCTTGCAGGGGGCTAGGGCTGCAGGGGCAGGAGGGAGGCCTGCCTTCCCGGCCAAACCTTAGGAGCCTGTAATGCGGGGCATCCCCGAAGCCTGAGGACTCTCAGAAAGTGGGGCCTGCAGGATCCTGACCCCTTCAGGGCGGGGCTGCCTATGCTTCTGGCCAGCATCTGTAGTTGGCATGTCCTGGCTGGGAATGGAGGACAGTAAGACAGTGTGCCTGCGGCAGCTCTGGAAAGAAAGTCAGGCAGAGAGGTGGCCAGGGCAGCCCCCCAGGTGCTGCCCTCTGTGTGAAGGGCCAGGGAGGGTCATCTGGGAACCAAAGACTTGGGATGCGCAGGGTCAGGGCCCTCAGACCCACAGGCCCCCAAGGAAGGGCAGGCATGGGTCCCCGTCACCATCCATGGCCCTCCCAGCCCTCCCTGGGCTACTCCAGTTGCGTCTGTGTCTGCAGGCCAGTGGCACGTCTTCCGGAAGTGCCTGCCCTTCCCCACGCTGAGCCTGCCTGGGAACCCACCTGCTGCTGCACCTTTGCCACGCAGCACCCCCTCTCTGAACTCGGTCCGAGCAGCTGCCTGATTCTAGGTTGGATCACAGGGTGGGACCCAGGACGCCCCTCCGTCCTCACGGGCCCCAGGTCATGGGACCTGGTGTCACAGCGTGCGGTGCCAGTGCCACTCCCAGGCTGCATGGGAGGAACCTCCAGTGTTCCTAACTATGTGCAAAGGGCTCTAATCTCTGCGTTTCTTCCCTTTCTTCCCAGGGACTGTTCATATTCCTCTTTCATTGTCTCCTGAATTCAGAGGTACGTCCGCTCTGCTTGCTGGCAGTGTGCAGGTGCAGGTGGCTTTTCCTTTCCGAAAGGTCACAGGAGCAGGAACAGCGTTGCCCTGTCAGGGTGGTGTCTGGGACTCACATCCTGAGCCAGCCACGTTCCTGATGCCAAGTTGTGTGCCCTGGGGCCTGCTGCTGAGCAGCTCTTCTCTCCCCGCCTAGTTGCTAAGCGATGTGCAAGCATCCTCTCTCCCTGGAGAAGTGGCGACTGCATCTTAGGGAGAGTGAGATGTAGGCGTGCTCCCCACAGTCCTCCTCGAGGGCCTTGGGGAAGCTGGCCTGGTGTGAGAAGGAGGACTTCTGTCCACGGGAGCTGGGAAGAGGAGTTTTGTGATGTGGCCTCCTTGGACTCTGGGGCAGCCAGCGCAGGCTTATTCTCAGTGCTGCTCTGGGCCTGGCACCTGCCGTGTACTTGGCTGGGGGGAGGTAGGGGCTGCCCCAAGGACTTCTGTTCCTGTGGGAGAACTTTTCCCAAGTCAGCTTTGAGGCCCTGCCAGGCTGAGGTTGTGGGAGCTGCCTTGGGATGGGGAATGGGCCCAGGGCAGAGGGGCCGTCCTGCCCGGTCCATCTCAGTGGCGGTGTCCGTTTGCAAGGACAGGCCAGGTGGGCCAAGGAGGGCAGAGCAGAGTCGCTGAGCAGGTTGGTGGCCGGGCAGAAGGGCTGCATGATCACAAAGCCCAGTGACCCCTTGATCACAACGCCCAGTGACCCCTTGCAAGGCCTGAGGTGGATCCGGGTGGCAGGAAGGCAGTGCAGCCATGGAAGCCCGCCCGCCCACCACGCATTTGTTTATTTGCTTCTCTCTCACACTCACCCCGGGACATTCATTGCTGAGTGTGAGGAGCCCAGCAGAGGCCACTCCACACCCAGCTTCCCTGGCCTGCGATACAACCTGGGTCTGCCCCACAGAGCAGCGATGCACAGCTCAGCTGTGGAGCCACCAGCTCCGACTGATATTTCCAAATCCCAACCTCCCTCGTGCATCTGGTTCCGGAGTTGCACCGGCACAGACTCCTCTGGTTACGGCTGTTGCAGCCTCTGAAATTGCTCTCACGATCCCTTCCCCGCTTTCAAGGTGAGAGCCGCCTTCAAGCACAAAACCAAGGTCTGGTCGCTCACGAGCAGCTCCGCCCGCACCTCCAACGCGAAGCCCTTCCACTCGGACCTCGTGAGTGCAGCCTCCGTAAACCGAGGGTCCCAGCCCATCCTCCTTCCCCAGGCTCGGTCGTCAGCAGGATGGGGTGTGCAGGCAGCAGAGGTGGCTTCGGGTGCCCAGCAGTCTTTGTCCCCCTCTCATGCCTGCAGGCTGCACGTGCTCTGGGCTTGTGTCCCCCATGCAGTGCCCTGTGTCCTGATGAAGTCACCAAGCCCTCCCCCTTGACCCCGAAGAGTCAGGGCTTCTTGTGTTCACTTAGGGATGGAAGGACTTAGAGATCAACTGACCGTGAGGTGGCCCATCCCCGCCGCCCTCCAGAGCCCAGGCAGGCCCCCAGGCAGTCTGGAGCAGGCCCTGTTAGGGTTCTCACTGCGCCGCTGCTTCCCCCCTGCTGGAGCCCTGCTCAGGTGTCCCATCCTCAGGAAGTCCTTCCCCGCACACGGTGCTCAATGAAGGCGCTCCCACCCATTTTCGCACTCCGCCTCCGCCCGCAGCTGTGTGATTTTCCATTTGCTTAGGGACCACGTCTGCCCTGCTCCATGGGAGCTGGCTGGCTCATGCGCTGCTCTAGCCCCACAGCTACAGCTGCGCCGGGTGTGTGGCACGCTCCATGAGTCACCGTGGAATGAACGCAGCGTGGACAGATGCATGGGGGTGAAAGCGTGGGTGCCGGGCAGATGGGTGAGCAGAGGAGGGAGTGAGCGCTCAGCACAGCATGCCTGCAGTGCCCTTAAGGGGAGTCAGCGTGGAGAACTGTGCGGCTGGAGACGCCACAGTGCGCACATCCTCATCTCCCCCGGGAGCATGGGGGCTCCCCTCTCTCTGCACCTTTCCTCCCGCAGGGAGAATCCTCAGGCAGCTATGGGCCCAATGCTCCCCGCACTCACTGGGCTTATGGCTCTCCCCCTGGGAGCAGGCCCTTCACTGCTCATCCCTTTATGCTTTGCAGATGAATGGGACCCGGCCAGGCACGGCCTCCACCAAGCTCAGCCCTTGGGACAAGAGCAGCCACTCTGCCCACCGCGTCGACCTGTCAGCCGTGTGAGCCGGGAGGCTGCCAACCAGGCCAGGCTGCGCTCAGAACACACCCCCCCAAACAGAATGAAATGCCCCACCTTTGCCCATGGACTCTCTCCTTGCTGCTGTCTGGACATGGGTGTTGTGGCCCCGAGACAGCTGTCCTCCCCTGTGACTCTGGCTGTCGGAGCACACTGCTGAGCCCAGCAGCCTGATGCCCAGGCCAGCGTGGGCCCTCCTGCCTCGCGTCCACCCGTGGGCTGAGTGACTTCCTCGGGGGATTCCCAGGACACAGTGGCCTGACTGTGATGGTGCCCTTGAGCCTCCCTTCGTCACTGAGCACCAGACCCAGCGAGGCCAGGACACTCGGGGCCGGTCCCGCAGCACCAGGAGGGGATGTTCAGCCTCTGTGCCTTGGTGGGGCTTGGGGACTCAGGGCCAAAGAGGTGGTTCAGGTCCCCACGCACCCTCAGTCAGGTGCAGGCAGCTGGGGGTGTGTGGGGAAGAGCATGAGGAGTCCCCAGTGTCTGAATCCACTGAGTGGTGAGTTCCCCACAGCCGGCGCTAGCCGTGGTGTGTGTCTCTGTAGGTGGTGCCGGCGTGCGCCAACCTGTGCTGTGTCATCAGTTTGGGGCCCCTGCCCAAGCCGAGCTCGAGCCGTGGGCGGGAGTCGTTGACTCTCCAGGTGAGGGCGACCCCTCTGCCCTGTCCTTGGGGGGCCCCTCTGCTCACGTGAAGAGCCGCTCTGGGCCTTGAGGCTGCCTGATGGTGCCTGTGCTTGGGGGAGCTTCTCGGCCATCTGCTGTGAGTTTTGCCTCTTTGGACCCCAATTCGGCCTTAAGATGCCCTCCTCCCTCGTGTGCCAGCCTCCTTAGTTGTTCTTGGGCCGCAGGAGCTGGCCGTGTCCCCGCAGTGCCTGGTGTCCAGGTGGAAAGTGGAGGGCATTTTCCAGGGCACTGCTTTCCCCAGAGGCTTCCTCATGGCTCACAGGCACTTTACGAAGTTTCTAATGGGCAGACCACGCGGCAGGTAGCACAGTGCGCTCCGTCTGGTCACCATGAGACCGACCTGCGCTGAGTCCCCACTGACCTGGAGAGGGAGGGCTGGCGACAGCCGTGTCTTCTGTGTTGAGGGAAATTTATGGACTCAGACTCAGCCCCAGAGGAGATGGGATAATCGTTATGGACCCGTGCGTGGGCATGATCCTGTGGAACACAGGTTTGGGATCATAGATGTGAATTAAGACACCACCGAGATACGGGCTGTGAGGTTCATACCGTGCTGATAGCACTCGTGGTGTCTGTGAAATATGGGTAAGACCTTCAAACCTGGTTTTGATACTGGAAACTCTTCCTTTAAAACTGTGACCATGATTTCATTCAGCCCCCCCGCACCCCTATGTCTGCCTTGTTTCAGAGTGAGTTTTCTATGGAGCCTGTGGCCCTTTTGCAGCCCACCTGGTGGCTTCTTAATGTAACTCTTCCCCTGGTCGCCTGGAGTGGACCACTCATCTGCAGGCCTCTCCTGCATGGGGAGGGTAGGTAGGGAGCAGCATGTCTGCCGGGGTGAACCTTTGCTCTTCTGTCAGGCGAGGCCCAGGCTGCACCAGCCACCTGCCACATGGTGACAGTGCCACGGGCCCTGCGTATGGCCCCTGCAACTGTGCTCTGGCGGGCACATCTGGCTGCTGCAGGCCAAGGCCGCTGTTCAGTGAAGAGTCCCATGTTTAGTATGGACTAAAGTCCCATGTTTAGCCACTGCCCCAGGCTCCCGTGACCCCAGAAACCAGGTCACGTGGACCACAGTGCCAGATCCTCATCACGCCGGTGAGCACCTAGAAGTGAGAACACTGTATTCCTACAATTTACACTTGGATATTTCTCCTTATTTAGTTTCTAGTGAAACAAATCAAGTAAGGAACTATCTTTAGTTTAGATGGAATTATTTGTTTTTAACTGTTGCCGTATTCATCTATATAGCTAATATTTCAAGATAAGTAATGAACAAAACCTGTCTAAACCTTTTATTTCCAATGAATGAAAGTCATGCACTTTATTTATAGGCTCTATGTTTTGGCTTCTGCAGTACTTTTATTATCTATACATAATTTGGCCAAAAATAAGAAATTGGAAAGCATGAAATGTTTAGTTTATAGTAGAAGAAAGATGATGACACTAAGTTGTGAAAATATGTTGTGATTTTTATGAAATAAACTCTTCATGTCCTGAAAAGAAAGTGTGCTCCTTAAAATCTGTTGCTGGTGGAATGTGAACAGGACCGTGAGTCTCTTAACGCATCAGTAAAATCCCAGGCTGGGATCTACTCAGTAGACATTCACTCAGCACCTGCTGTGAGCCCCACACATTCTTGCTCTGGGGATGCCCCGGAAGCCTGTGTCCCAGGGATGGGGTATGAACACAAACCGGGGGCAAGCAGCATGCCTGGGGAGGAAGCGTGGGAAGGAGGCCTGGAGGGACGTGCATAGGCCTTTGTCTGCCCAGGGTAATTTACTGCAAAATACACGGCCGCTGCTTCAAAGGAGGCGGAGTTCAGCCACATGCCACACCCCCAGATATACTCATTCATTCCTTCCCCATGCTGTTTTTCTGCTCTTTACAGAATTTACAGAGATGTAATTTACATGGTCCTACATTGTCTCTGCTGTGCAGCCGTCTGCTTTTATTATTATTATTATTATTTTTTTGAGGCAGAGTCTCTCTGTCACCCAGCCTGGAGTGCAGTGGTGCCATCTTGGTTCACTGAAACCTCCGCCTCCCAGGATCAAGCCATTCCCCTGCCTCAACATCCCGAGTAACTGGGACTACAGGCACGCACCACCATAACCAGCTAATTTTTGTATTTTTAGTAGAGACAGGGTTTCACCATGTTGGCGTGGCTGGTCTTGAACTCCTGACCTCAGGTGATCTGCCTGCCTCGGCCTCCCAAAGTGCAGGGATTACAGGTGTGAGCCACCGCTCCTGGCCCACCGTCTGCTTTTAAACTTAATATGCACTCATAAACCACTTTCCATATTACTCTCTATTGTTCATAATTATGATTGTAATATAAAGTGTTCCGTTACATATTATATTTTACCAAAAATCTTGCACTGTTTTATAACTGGATTATTTCTATGCTTCTGTGTCATACATCAACATTTACATATTTATCGTATATATATTTTTATTTATGTAACATTTCAATATTTTTTATATCTGTAATATATAATAGAGGAATAGATATAATGTCTTTGTGCTTATGACTTTTTTCCTTATTTTTTATGTTGATTATTTTTTAGGTTAAAAATCTGAAAAAAAATGGGTGTTGCGTCAAAAAGTAAAGAATTCCATGACTCTTGAAACATTCTGCCAAATTCTTTACCAAAAGAGTTGTCGGGTCAGTTTTCACTGCTGGTGATACCTTATTAATATTCTCAGTGAGAACTTATTGATACTCTCATTTCTCAAAACTTTTACAGGAAAGGTGAGCAGTGTTCTCATCACCAGCTTAGTATGTGTGAAATTTATCATTTGTATTTTCTTGATTACTACTGAGTTTGAACAGTGTTTCGTATGTCTTTACATTTTCTTAGGAAGGTGGCTACAATTCTGAATATATAGGGGAGATGTTTCATTTGTTTACGGTATCACTCATTGCCCTGCAACCATCCCCATTGCGCTCTCCTGTGGTGACGGTGGGACCAGGTCCCACCGGAGCCGCACACATGGTGACAGGAGCCAGCAGCTGTGGCCGTCCTGGGTGCTTGGAGAAATGCCTCAGCCGGTGCCGCCCATCCAGGGTGGTGCAGGGCCCTCCCTCTCCCGCAAGCCACTGGACGCCCAGCCTTGGCCAGGCCTCTCCCTTTAGCCTCTGGGGATGAGGGGACGAGTCAGGTTGGTGGAGCTGCAAGCATGAGGCAGAGTGGCCACTCTGGAAGGCAGGGCGTCCCAAGTGCCCTCCTGCATCCCGGCCCCTCCTCCACAGCGAGCTGTTCCTGCCGCCCTTTGACTTCCTTCAGAGGCATCAGAAATTACAGTCCACAAATGGGAGTCATTATTTTCGTGCTCCAACAGGCCTTTAAAAATATTTTTTTCAGCTAAATTCAGGGAGTTTGGATGTGAGCAAAGAAGATGTGGGCAGTCTGCAGCATTGTCTGATTCCCTGCTTGCTTCTAAATGGTATTTGGTTCCTCTTTGCCCAGCGTCTATTTTTAGCCTTTATGCCAGTTTGCGCTAGCATGATTCCTTCTAAAGAGCGTATTAGTGGCTGTGCTTTCAAAGCCAGTCTGAGGATCTCTGCATTTAATTGGGGAGTTGACATCTTGATATTTATGTGATCTATTTGTAACATTTTGCATCCGTCATTTTATTCATGCTTCCTGGGTTTTTTTGTGGTGGGGGGTTGTGGTAGAGGGGTTGGGGGGAGTGTTGTTCTGTTATTTCTGTTTTGTTTTGCTTTTTGGTGTCTGGGTTGCAATCTTTCAATCTTTTACAATAATTTGCTTCAGCGCTATCTTGGCTTTTCCCTGACTACATCTGCACTAATGCCATAATACAGGCCCATAAAGCTTAGTGTTTAGTGTGCACTTACTGTTGGCAACTTTGTTTCTGTTTGGTATTTAAAGAAAGGATTTTCAGGCCAGGCACAGTGGCTCCTGCCTGTAATCCCAGCACTTTGGGAGATCAAGGGAGGCAGATCACTTGAACTCAGGAGTTTGAGACCAGCCTGGGCAACATGGCAAAACCCCGTCTCTACTAAAAATACAAAAATTAGCCGGGTGTGGTGGTGTGCACCTGTAGTCCCAGCTACTTGTGGGGCTGAGGCCGGAGAATCGCTTGAGCCTGGAAAGTTGAGGCTGCAGTGAGCCATGTTCCTACCACTGTGCCTGGGTGACAGAGCAAAACCCTGTCTCAAAAAATAAAAAATAAAAGGATTTTCATATTAGTGTTTTTACTCTTAAAAGTTGTACACATTCATGCTATTTTAATCTTATTTATAAATTAAGCAAATTTAAATTGTTAATCTACTTTTTAAAAATTAACAGGCTTTATTTTTAGAGCACTTTTAAGTCTATAGAACAACTAAGCTCCCTCATACCTCCTTTTCCCCATCCCTCTCCTGCAGTTTCCCCGATTATCAATGTCTTGCATCAGTGCAGTGCATCTGTCACAATTGGCGAATGAATGTTGATGCGTTGTTGTTAACAAGAGTCCATAGTTTACACCAGGGCTCACTCTGTGTTGTACTGTTCTATGGGTTTTGACAAAAGTATTGACTTACAGCATCACGTAGCTTCACTGCCCTAAAACACCCTCTGGGCTTCACCTGTTCATCTCTCTCTCCCCAACTAAGCCTGACAACCACTATTTTTTTTCTTTTTTTTTTTCTTACTGTTTCTATAGCTTTGCCTATCCCAGAATGTCGTATAGTTGGAATCATACAGTATGTATGTTTTTCAGATGGGGTTCTTTTGCATAGCAGTATGCATTTAAGGTTCCTGCATATCTTTTTATGGCTTGACAGATCATTTCTTTTTATTGCTGTATAATATTCCACTGTGTGGAGGTGCCACACTTTATCCATTCACCTATGAAGGACAGTTTAGTTGCTTCCACATTTTGGCAGTGATGAGTAAAGCTAATATAGGCATTTGTGTGCAGGTTTTTGTGTGGAAATAAGTTTTCATCCCATTTGGATAAATACTAAGGAGCATGATTGCTGGATTGTATGGTAAGAAAATGTTTAGTTTTATAAGAGACTGCCAAGTAGCTGCACCATTTTGCATTCCTGCCAGCAATGAATGAGAGTTTCTGTGTTCCACATCCTCACCAGCATTTTGTGTTGTCAGTGTGTCGAATGTTAGCCATGCTAATATGTGTGTAGTGACATCTGATTGTTTGAATTATCAGTTCCCTAATGGCATATGATATTGAGCACTACTCCCCAAGTTTGGGGTATTTGTTCTAATCCAGTCAGCATCTGAATTGGCCATTTCTCCTTGCAGTTCATCAGTTTGCCTCATGTATTGGGGTGTTGTGTTGTTTGGTGCATACACAGTGAGGACTGTTACGTCTCCTTGGAGAACTGATTGCTTTATCATCTAATGCCTCTCCTTATCTCTGCACCCTCTTCGTTCACTGGTTCTCTGGTGATTCTGAAATTTGTTCTGAAGTACTTTGCTGAGTGAACACTTGCCATGTGAACATTTTAAGTTTATTAAAAAAGAGAGTATCTTTTGTTTTTTTCTTTGTAAATCAAGATACACAATTCTGATGTCACATCCTTTTCCCCAGAAACATCTGTAGGTATGATTGTTTAACGAATAGAAATTCAGAAGTTAATAATATAATTTTATGTGAAAGTCAACTTACCCTCGTCTGATCTCTTTGGAAAATTTCAAGATGCTTTCCCTTACAGTTTAATTTTTAACCAGATTATGTATTGATATTGTTTTCATTCTCAGTTTTTAGTAGAATATAGACATGCCACTCTTTCGAATCCCAGGCCTTTTGTGCTATCCTTTCTGAGTTGCAGCTCCGATGGCATATTTGAGATGTGCATTCATCTCTATCAGGGACTCCCGTTGTTCACGAGCTGGGAATCTGTGCTGTGTCCTTTGTGTTTATCATCATCTCTTATTTTTCTTTATATTTTTACATTTTCTTGATATTTTGGATATATTTTATAAAATAATCGTTACTTACCAAGTTTATACTTTTTTCAGGGTCAGTTCTCCATTTCCTGCTTTCAACAAAGGTTTTATTTAGTCTGCTGTGGTTTTCATTCTGCTGCACAGCACATTTTATCCAGATGGGTTCTTCTTGATGTGATGCAGTGTGTTCTTTTATCTTATTGATAAAACAGCCAGGCTGTGAATTTTACTTGCTTCACTTGAAAACCTTTTCCAAGAAGAACATTTTCTTCTTTTTATGATGTGTTTGCGTTGCAAATCTTCTGCAGTGCCAGTACTTTTTTTCTTACTCATGAGTTTACTCTGGAGATCAGGATTGTTTTCCTGAATCTCAATGGATTTTCCCATGGCTAGGGTGGCTATTAATTAGACTTTCTGGAATACAGGGATGGGACTAGACTGTGGGTTGAGTGGAAATAACTCTATGGCAGACCTCCAGGGTACTGATCCGTGGTTCCCAGCCTGTGGTGGCCACGCAGAGCTGTTTTTTTAAACAGAGTATCTGCTAATCAATATCTACCCTAAGCATTGTCTACAGTTTGAATAAGCAATGTGTCTCCTACATCTAGGTGCCTGTCTTTCCAAATGTAGATCATGCTGTAATTAATAAGATCACTTAAAAGCTTCATTGCAGTCATAACTGTAGATTGACCTTGTGTATTTTTTAACTGGTGAATATTTACCATGCAGTTCCTCTCATGGGTAGGAGAGAGAGTTCAACCAGTCATTTTTATTAGTGAAAGTCAGGGCCCTCCAGCATAAGCAATTAAAATCAGCTCTGTGTAAATCAAAAGGTGAGACTTGGCTGCATATCGATCCCATTATTGACCTGATTGTTTTGTCTCCATAAAGAATTCCTGCTGTCCACAGATTGGATTCCTGTGTTTCATTCTCCGTGTCTCATTAAAAAAAATAAACATTTTATTTTAGAACATTTTAGGTTTATAGAAAAATTGTGAAAATAATACAGAAGGTCTCCATGTAACCCACACCTAGTTTTCTCTATTATTAACATCTTATGTTAATATGGCACATTTGTTACAGATAATGAACCAGTATTGATACTGTATCACCTAAAGTAGTACTTTATTCCAATTTCTCCAGGTGTTCCCTTGTATCCTTTCTCCCTTGCAGGATACTATTTCAGATGCCACATTACACTTAGTAGCCATGTCTCCTTACAGTCCTCCTGGCTGTGACAGTTTCTGAGTCTCCCTTGTTTTGATGACCTTGACAGTTGTTAAGGATTAATGATCAGGTATGTTGTAGAATGTACTTAAGTTGGGATGGATCTGACGTTTTTCTCATGCCTGACTTGGGTTATGGGTTTTGGGGAGGAAGACTAGAGGTAAAGTGTCATTCTCATCGCATCATGTCAAGGGTATGTACATACTATCAACATGACTTATATGTTGACTTGTATGTTGACATATGACGTATATGTCGATGATGACCTTAATCACTGAGCTGAGGTAGTGTTTGTCCGGTTTCTCCAATGGGAAATTACTCCCTCCCTGTCTCCCCATTCCATCCTGTTTAGAAGGAAGCCACTGTGCACAGCCCACACTAAAGGATTGTGGAGTTATGTTCTACCTCCTCAAGGAAGGAGGCTCTGCATAAATTATTTTGAATTCTTCTGCATGGGACATGTCTATTCTTCCCCATTTATTAATTAATTCAGCCATTGATATCAGTACAGACTCATGGATACTTACTTGATGGATTATTATCCAATACTACTTTAATGATTTTGTTGCTCAAATTATTCCAGCTTTGGCCATTGAGAGCTTTCTCAGTTGGATCTTGTGTCCCTCTGACATGCCATTGTGTGTGTGTGTGTGTGTGTGTGTGTGTGTGTGTGAGAGAGAGAGAGAGAGAGAGAGCCCTTCCTCTACTAGATACGTGTTTTGCAATTATTTTCCTCTCATCCGTGGCTTGCCTTCTCATTCTCTTAACAGAGTCTTTCACAGAGCAAAAGTTTTATTTATTTATGTTTTTAACTTTTATTTTAGGTTCAGGGATGCAAATGCAGGTTTGTTACAGGTAAACTGCATGTCACAGGGGTTTGATATACAGATTATTAAGCATAGTACCCAGTAAGGTAATTTTTCACTCCTCACCTGCCTCCCTCCCTCCACTCTCAAGTAGGCCCCCCAGTGTCTGTTCTCTTCCTTGTGTCCATGTGTGCTCAGTGTTTAACTCCCACGTATAAGTGAGAACATATGGTATTTGGTTTTCTGTTCCTTTGTTAGTTCACTTGGGATGATGGCCTCCAGCTCCACCCATGTTGTTGCAGAGGACATGATCTCACTCTTTTTTATGCTACGTAAGATTCTGTGGTATATATCTATCACATTTTCTTTATCCAGTCTACCATTGATGAGCATTTAGGTTGATTCCATGTCTTTGCTATTGTGAATAGTCCTGTGATCAGCATACATGTGCACATGTCTTTATGGTAGAACAATTTATATTCCTTTGAGTATATACCCAATAAGGGATTGCTGGGTCAAATGGTAATTCTGCTTTGACTTCTTTTGAGAAATTGCCAAAGAGAAGTTTTATTTTAATAAAGTTCACTTTATCAATTTTGTCTTTTGTCAATTGTACTTTTGGTATCATGTCTAGGAACTCTTCAGCAAAACCTAGATCCAAAAGATTTTCTTCTAAAAGGGCTATCGTTTCAGCTTTAAATTTAAATATAGAATCCTTTAAAAAATAACTTTTGCATAAGGTGTGAAGCTGAAGTCAAGACACATTCTTTTTGCCTGTGGATGTCTTAATGGACATCCAGTTGTACTAGCCTCATTTGTTTGAAGATCTCTCCTTTCACTATTGACTTGCCTTTGCTCCTTCATCAAAGATCAATGGACTATACTTGTATCGTTATAGTTCTGCATTCTCCATTCTATTCCACTGACATATATGTCTATTTGTTTTCCTTCCAATACCACACTGTCTTAATTATTTGGCTTTATGGTAATTGTTCAAATCAGGAAGTATGAGTCCCCATACTGTGTTCTTCCTCAGAATTGTATTGGCTATTCTAGGCCTTTTGCCTTTCCACATAAATTTTAGAATCAGTTTGTCAATATCTACAAAATACCTTGCTGAGATGTTGATTGGGATTTCAATGAATCCACAGGTCAATCTTGAACAATTCATTTCTTAACAATATTGAGTCTTCCCATCCATGAATATGGAATATGCCTCCATCTATTTTGACTTTTAGAATTAGAATAATTTCTTATTTAAATGTTTGGTAGAATTTAGACTTACTTTTTAATTCCAATGTGTATACTTTTAATTAATTAATTTTTAGAGACAGGGTCTCACTCTGTCACCTAGGATGGAGTGCAATGGCATGATCACAGCTCACTGCAGTCTCAAACTCCTGGGATCAAGCAATCCTCCCGCCTCAGCATCCCAAGTAGCTGGGACTACAGGTGTGCACCACTGCACCTGGCAAGTTTTGACCTTTTTTTTTTGTAGGGATGAGGTCTCACTCTGTTGACCAGGCTGGTCTCAAACTCCTGGACTCAAGTGATTCTCCTACCTCAGCATCCCAAAGTGCTGGGATTACAGGCATGAGATACCATGCCCAATGTCTATTTTTAACTAGTTTTTATTTTACTTTTAGTGATTGCCCTAGAGATTGTAATATAGATTTTAACTAATCTAAATCCATCTTCAAATAAGAGTATACCACAGATATACAGGTATCTTACAACACTGTATCTCAATTCCCTCTGGCCCCATGCCCTGTTATCATCCAGTTCACTTGTCTATGTGGTATATAATTATCTAATACATTGATGCTATAAGTTTAAACAGCTATTTTTAGATCAATCAAGAACAAAAAAAAAAGTAAACATTTTCTTTCACCTCCATTTATTTTTCTCTGATACTCTCCCATTCTTTATGTAGATCTAAGTTTACATCCTGATTGTATGATTTTCCTTCTCTCTGGAGAAATTCTTTATACATTTTTTACAGGGAAGTTCTGCTGGCTAATTCCCTCAGGTTTTGTCTGAAATAGTGTTTATTCTCCTTCACTATTTTATTTTATTTTATTTATTTTTTTATGAGATGGGGTCTCACTATGTTGCCCAGGCTGGTCTCTAACTGCTGAGCTCAAGTTATCCACCTGCCTCAGCCTCCCAAAGTGCTGGGATTACAGGCATGAGTCACCACATCCAACCTCATTCACCTTTATAGAATCATTTTGCTGGATATTATGTTAATTTTACATTGGTGATTTTTTTCTTTCAATAACTTGAATATTTCACTCCACTGTCTTTATTTGCCTCTATGGTTTGTGACAAGAAATCTGCTGTAATTCTTATTCTTGCTCATCTATAAGTAAGGCGTTTTTTCCTCTGACCAAGATTTTCTTTTTGTCTTTGCTTTCTGCAATTTTAATATGAAACATCAAGATTTTCTTTCTATTTATCCTGCTTTGTATTCTCTGAGCTTTCTGGATCTGTGGTTTAGTATCTGTTATTAATTTTGGAAAGTTCTCAGTTGCTATTATTTCAGATGTTTCTTCCAACCCTTTCCTCTAATTTTTTTCTGATGCTCCAATTACACGTTACTTTTTTTTTACAGTTGCCTCACAGGCTTGGGTGTTATTTGTTCCAATCTTTTTTCTCTTTGCATTTATGTCTGGGAAATTTCTATGACCCTATCTTCAAGCTCACTGATTGTTCCTCAGCGGCATTTGGTCTACTGACGAGCCTATCAAAGGCATTCTTCATTTCTGTTAAAGGGTTTTTTATTTCTAGTGTTTCATTTTGATTTTTTCTTAGTCTTTACAGCTCTGCTTACATTAGCCATCTGTTCTTGCATGTTGTGTACTTTTTCCATTATAGCTCTTAACATATTAATCCTAGTTATTTTGAATTCCCTGTCTGATAATTTCAACATTGTGTCATATGGGAACCTAGTTCTAATGCTTGGTTGGTCTTTTTCTTGTCATCTGTAGTCTTGCGATTTTTGTTGTTATTGTTGTTAGAAGCTGAACATTTTGTACTGGGTATTAGGAACTGAGGTAACGAGGACTTTAACATCGAGACTTACGTTACCTGGCTAGGAGTTGGGCTGTTTAATGTTTGCTGTAGCTGTAGGTGCCAGAGGCTTCAAATTCCTCTAGTGTCCTTGCTTTTGTCTTTATTCTTGACTTCGGACTTTTCCCGTACACTCCTCATAGAGTCTGCATCTTGCATCTCTTCCAGCTGTAGTCAGTTTCTGTTGTTCTGTATTCTCGTTGTCATGGGGGTAATGTGTGGGGTAGGAGAAATGTTCTATCATCTTACAATAAATCTCAGCCTTTTAGTAGGTTTGTGTCTATGGTGGTAACCCTCACAAGTTACTCCAGTGACAGCATTTCCCCGCTTAGTGTAGATAAAAAGACCTGAGGGAGCTGGGAGGAGGGACCACCCTCCCCCAGGTGGGGTGAGGCTTTGGTGAATACTTCACCCTGGAAGATAGGCTGCCTGCTGGCACCATGGCAGGAACAAGCTACAGTTCCCATTCTCTGGCTGCCAGCTCTCTCCTGGCATGTCACCAAGGTGTGCTTTAACTACATTGGAAATGTTCTCTTCCCCCATCCTCTTCCCTCTTTATTGTCTTTCTAGGGACTTGGAGAATACTGAGAGAGGAATGAGCAGTGTGCAGGCTCTCAGCTACAGAAGTGGGGATCCGATTCCACTTCTTGATACTTTGGTGCTACAGAAGCTCCCTGGAACTTGGACTCAACTCTAGGAAAACGATGGAGACGGCCTGAAGCATGAGGTCCAGGCTGCCAGTTCTGGGTGGAGTCCGTGGCCTGGAGTGAGAACTTATGGTGCTTTTTCTGGGCCTGCCCATGGCACCACACACTTCCTCCCTTCTGAGCCCATAAAAACCCCTGACTCAGTCAGACTCACACAGATGTTGGGACTACCAGCTTCAGAGAGGATCTACCCATTGTGGGCAGAAAGGAGCCACCCACTGTGGCTCTCCTGTTTACTGAGAGCTGGACACTTGGGATGACCTGCCTGCAGAAAGAAGCTACCCTTTCAGGTCTCCTGATAGCTGTTCTGTTACTCAATGAAGCTCATCTCTGCCTTGCTGACCTTCCAGTTGTCTGAGTACTTCATGCTTTCTGGCGGGACCAGAACTCAGTCCTGCTGATTGGTGGAACTGAAAGAGCTGTGACACAAACAGGGCTGAAACATGCCCCACCCCCGCAACTTGCCATGTTGTGGAGGATGAGGAGAGAAGAGCTGTAGCCCTTTGGGGAGTGCAGACCTAGGAGCTCCCCAAGCCAGGGCTGTGACACCCTCTTTGTGGCTCTGTAGTTCCTGGTGTCTCCAAGTTTCTGAACACCACCACATTCCTTGTCCAGACACAGGTGCCTGCAATGGAAACCACATGTGGTACATCTGGTCCAGCTGCTGCCTCGCATGGAGCTGACACCTGGAGCTGCCCACCCCACCGCAGCAGCTGGTGTGCCTGGTTGTACACAGTGGCCAGACCCCACACTTGCTCGCTCACACACCCCTTGCTGCTCTACGTTTGGCTCGCCCTTGGCAGGTGTGGGATCTGGGTCAGTAGTGTGAGCCAGGCGCAGCCTGCTGGGCTGAGTGGACATAATAAGCCCAGTGAGCATGAACAATACTCAGGCAGAAGGTGCTACCAGTCACAGAGGTTTCTGGCTGGTGAAGTGACACTCCAAGGATCCCATGACAATATAAGGGTATCTTCGCTGTCTCTCCCCCAGATGCCGTGGTGTTTACCCAGGAAGTCAAGAACCATCATGTGATGCAGGAGATCTAGTCAGGCTACAGCTAACTACTAAGAATGGCTCCGGAGTTGGAGTGAGCTGAGGTTCCTGATTCTGGGTGGAGCTGCTTTATGGACCGGCCCTGGAAACCCCCTTAGGGCCACCGCTGGACAAGAACAATTCCTTCATTCCCTTCAGCCAGCAGGGCAGTGTTTCTTGTTCACAGCTGGGGGTCTCCTGGATGTCCCCCCACGGCAGGAAGGCCCATGCACTGGTTGCTTCTGACTTAGGGCTGAGGGAGAATGAGGTGCTGTGTGGGCAGGTCTGGAAGGGGCACCACCTGCCATCCTCACCCTCACATCTCCTCCAGCAGATGTGGTTATTCTCTCCCTCCCTGGACAGACATCGTTAGAGAAGATTTAATCAAGGAAGAGCAATGGAGGCTGGGTACAGTGGCTCACACCTGTAATCCCAGCATTTTGGGAGGCCAAGGTGGGCGGATCATGAGGTCAGGAGTTCGAGACCAGCCTGGCCAACATGGTGAAACCCCATTTCTACTAAAAAAAAAAAAAAATTAGCTGGGTAGGGTGGTGTGCACCTTTAATCCCAGCTACTCGGGAGGCTGAAGCAGGAAAATTGCTTGAACCCGGGAGGCGGATGTTGCAGTGAGCCGAGATCACGACACTGCACTCTAGCCTGGGCAACAGAGCAAGACTCCATCTCAAAAAAAAGAAAGAAAGAGCAATGGTCTAATGGAGTCTGTCTAGATGAGTGAGATAATGGCCAGACTGATGCCTGCTGCCCAGCCTGCTCACATATTCTGGAGACTCCTCTGCTCCTATTAGGTTAACAAGCTGTGTTTGTCAGTGAGATTGCAAACAGTACCTTCCCTCCATTCTATTCCCAGTCCTGCAGATCTCCTGGGTTTTGAGAGATGTTTCCTAAACGAAGTGACTCTCTCTCTTCTCCCCGGTGGGTCCTGTAGACGGATGCTGGTCAGGCTCTTTCCATGTGGGGTGGGGGACACAGGGCACAAAGTTCCTCCTGCCTGGCCCCACGGCAGAATTACTTAGGCTTTCCCAGGGCTCATCGCAGGATGCAGGCCACGGCTGCCTTTGTGTGAAGGCTGCTTTGTGTGAAGCTGAGCCCAAGTGTGGAGGTGACTGGAGAAGGTGGGAGAGTAGAGTCACATAAGGATGGTGGCCTCCCTGTCCCAGGCTGATGGAGTGCAGTGCAGGGGCTGGAGCTCAAGCAGCCATCATGGAACGTGAGGAGGATCAAATATTGAGGATGCGTGGGAAGCAAGATGGAGGAGTCCCCCTCCCTTATGGAGATGAATGACGACACCAGGTCTGGACTACACTTCTCTAGACTGTTTTGTGAGAGATAAGTATGCTCCCGTCTTGTTTAAGCTCCTGTGTTTGTGGTTTTCAGTGGCTCACAGCTGATCCCACCTTAACCAACATGGCCATAGCATGTGCATTTCCTGACCCTCTGTGCAGTGCTGCTACTGGAGAAAGCAGCTTCCCTCCTGGCTGTGGCTCAGCCCCATGTTCCTTAGAGCACTAATTAAATGGCAATTGCTGGTTCCTAAGTCTGGGCAGGGGCCTGGGATTCTGCATTTCTTACAGGCTCCCAGAGGATTCTGTGCTGTAGGTCCTACTCCACACCTGGAGTAGCAGGGGCTTACATGCTTTCTGGGGTCTCAGCCCAGGCGTCTCACATTCCCCACCTAGGACACTTTCTGTCCAGCTCCACCTGCAAGAACAGCCTTCAGAGAAAAGCAATCAGCAAAAAGGAATCTAACATGGATGTTCCTGGCAGAGAGTGAGGGCTCTGCAATGTTGTGAGTCCTGGAGGCCACCCCATTACTCTTCAGCTGCAAGTGACAGTTAATGTATTACCTTTCCTCACCTGGCTGCTCTGTGAGTTTCATTCCATAGCAGGAGACTGTGGCACCATTGTGATATCAGAGGCCTGGGGAAGATCCAGATG
This sequence comes from Pan paniscus, assembly GCF_029289425.2. NCBI lineage: Eukaryota > Metazoa > Chordata > Mammalia > Primates > Hominidae > Pan > Pan paniscus. The sequence goes on from NC_073259.2 coordinate 139,226,073, forward strand.
ATGAGTTAATAGTCTCCATTCATGCTTCTCTGCGTCTGTGAAGTAGGTTTTATCAGCCATTTTGCTGGGTTTTAAGATTGGCTTCCCTTCTGTCTTCTGAAGGTTGATTAGAAATTGGAGGTTGCGGCACAAGAACCCTGACTGTACCTGAGGATGCTAAGCACTCTTCAAGACAGCACGTCTGCCCGCAATCAGAAGGGATCACTCTCCCACACCTCCTCCCGTCCTCTCTTTGGCTCCTGCACAGACTCTTGCTATAAACGCAGACGGGGAAGCTGCAGTGCTGGGCTGGAGGGCCGGGCTTGGAGGAACTGTCAACTTGGTTTCTCTTTGGGCCCAGTAATCCTCAGTGTCCTCTCTTAGGACATCCCTGCAAGGAACCAGCCTGGAAATCAGCTGGTTCTCATGATGAACCCTCAGACCTTCCACTTGTTCTCGTGAAGTCTCCCCTGATTGCTCAAAGATTTCTGCCCCTTCCTGAATGAAACATTTCCACTCATCACTTTTTTTAACAGTGAATCAAGTTTTGGCCTTATTCCAGGAAATCATCTATTTATTGGTGTGCATTTATTAATTTTTAAAGAGCATTTTCTTGAGCAACTACTAGAAAAAAATTTAGCAGTTTGACTCCAGGTATACATATTTACTTCTATTCATTTCCAACTCTTAATCATTTATGTCAGTCTATAAAATCATGAGTTTTGGGATTTTTCCTCTTGTGATAGTATTATTAGTATTAACAATATCTTACATATCCATTCTGAAATATCCACGTACCAACAACTGTGTTTGGAAGCTTAGAAGCAATTTTTTTTTATTATGGAAAATATGTCAAATATTGATAACCAAAAGGAAGGAAAAGAACCACCTATGATTATGCCACTGAGAAAACTGTGGTGAATATTTCATAGCTTTTCAGGTTCTGTGCATGTGAGAGCTTGTGTATACACTTACACATTTGTGCACTGTCTTCATGAAAATGGATTCATCCTATATTATAACTGTCTTCTTCAGATTTACTGAGGTATAATTGAGAAACAGGAATTATGTATATTTAAGGTATGCAACTTGATGTTTTGTCTACCTTGTGAAATGATCACCACAAAGTAATTAACATATTCATCACCTCACATAGTTACTATGTCTTCCCTTCTTTCTCCCTCCTCTTTCTTTCCTTCCCTCCTCCCTTCCCTTCCTCCTTCCCTCCCTCCCTTTATTTGGTGAGAATACTTAAGATCTACCCTCAGCAAATTTCAAGTATACAATACAGAAATTGTTAACTAAAGTTGCCAGAGAAGTTCCCTCCAAAATTAAAAACACAACTACCATATGCTCCAGCAATCCCACTTCTGAGTATATATCCAAGGGAAATGAAATCTGGATCTTGAAGAGAGATCTGCACTCCCATGTTCAATGCAGCATTGTTCACAATAGCCAAGATACGAAACAACATGAATGTCCTTCAAAGGATGAGTGGATAAATATAAACTATCTCTATCTCTGTCTCTCTATCTAGACACACACACATCGGAATATTATACAGCCTTAAAAAGAAGGAAATCCTGCCATTTGTGACAACATGGATGAACCTGGAGGACATTAGGTTAAGCGAAATAAGCCAAACACAGAAAGACAAATACCGCATGACCTCACTTACATGTGGAATCAAAAATAGTCAAACCCATAGAAGCTGAGAGTATAATGGTAGTTACCAGGTGCTGGGGGGTGAGGGAGATGGGGAGATGGGGTTAAAGGTTACAAAATATTGGGTTTTTTCTTAACAATACAATGTAACAATACAGTCTAACTTTATTTTTAATGGCATTGATCTTTCTTCTCTAGCATGAGTTGTCCTCTGGTTGAACTTCAGAGTCACCTGAGGAGGCTTGAAGGGCACACCCAGACCCTGGGCTCTCCCAGGAGGCTGATTGAGTCATGCTGATGTGGTAATGAATAGCATCTTATTTTATGGATGTCTGAGTCCCTCTTTAACCATGGCCACGTAATTGGAAATGGGTATTTTCACCTTTATAGATATCTATGGAGTATAATTGCCTTTATAAGTACATAACATACTAATAGATATATCTTTATATACGTCAGGTATTGTGGATGCATTCTGGAAACTGCATCAGTGGGCCAAAGAACCTTTATCATATCTAATGCAAACTGTCACTGACACTCCAGAAAGAAGAGACCAGTGAGCAGTGCACAGTAGGGAGTGGCAATGCCCATCTGCCCACAGCTTAGCCAGCATTGGGTGTTAAATGGTTTTACTATCTTCCAGTTTTGTAGGTTCAGTCATTTATTCACTCATTCAGTAATTCTATTTTGCTCAACCACTCTGGGCCATGTTCATTCAAGTGATAGGGCCTCTATGGTGACTCAAGACAGACACAGCCCCTAATCTTGTGCTGCTCACAGTTTAGTGGGAGATGGGCTTGAATCCAATAGCCACAAACACTCATGTGAAGGAAGCTGGGACAGCTATGAGGAGAGATTCGTGATGCTGTGGGAACCTGCGGTACAATTTGACCTGGTCGAGGAGGTCAGCATGGGCTTCCCTAAGGAGTTGACACTCACTGCACTCTGGAGAGGGGGAGCGTCTGAGGGAACAACTGGTCTGCAGGAGGGAGAGCACATGGGAATGGGGACTGTCTACAGTGGCTGCAGTTCATCAAAGGTACATTCAAATAGGTGAATTTTACTGTAAGTAAATCATGCCTTGGTAAAGTGGGGCCCTGCTAGCTAGGCCCATGGTACCCCTTTACTCCCAATGCTCCAGCAGCTGGCCTGCCTCTCATAGTAGAGCCTGCCTCCTGGGAATGGCCTACAGGGCCATGTGGTCTGGTTCCCATTTTCTCTTGGCCTCAGCTCTCTTTTTCTCTGCATTTATTCTGTTCTGCACACACTGTTTGAATGCATAGTTCCTCACCCTCCAGGCAGGCTCCTGCCTCGGGGCCTTTGCACATGCTGTTTCCAACAACATCCACTCCTAAACGGCTGTGTTCATGAGGGCGGGGCCAGCTTCATGGGCATACACTCAGGGCCCTGCATTTTGAAGAGATCCATGCTTGCTTTAATGCTCTGTTGTTACTAACATTTACTCGTTTTTGAAGAAAATGCATTTTTTTCATTCATTTTTGAGTGAGGGGACCTGCATTTTCATTTTGCACTGGGCCTTGTTAGCAAAAGCTCTACACACCAAGGCTTGGGGGAGCTTCCTGGGGTGGCAGTACTTCATGTGTGTTGTCACACATTGTTGCTGGGAGAATTAAGTGCTGTCCATCTGACTTAACTGGAACAAGACACCTGGAAGTTTGAACCTGGCTTCTCCGGGACTCTGACCTATGCACTTTTCCTTTTCACTGATTTTATCTGTATCCTTTCATGAAAGTAAATCATAACTAAGAGTATAACAGCTTTTCTGAGTCCTGTGAGTCCTTCTAGTGAATTATTAAACCTGAGGGTGGTCTTGGGGATTCCCGACACAGGAACTTCACCAAAACTTGTTGGAGGCAGGGGTGCCATTAAGCTATGGGGCCTCAATGGGAAGGGACCCACAAACTCACCAGGCCTTCTTCCTTCCTCTTCTCTATGTCAATGTGACTCTCAGACCAATTTTTTTTCTGTGAGAATCAACCTACAGAGCTTGGCATTTCCTGGCCTAGCCAGCCAACACCATTGCAGAGAGGCCCATAGCTCTGGTCTGAAACCCCTGGTCAGAAATTCTGATGGGGGCTCCTGGGGTCTTGTGCCCTCCCCTGTAGGGGATATACTTGATGGGCACTATGATTGTCAAAGGTTAAATATGTAAAAATATTCCCCACAGATGCTTTCCAGCTGGGGGTAGAATTCCTGATACGTTCAACCTAAGCTCTTGGATGGTCCTAGAGAGGGGACAAGAGTCAATGGCTCTGCTGTGGTTTGAATGTGTCCCTCAAAAAGCATGTTGGAAACTTAATCCCAAAAGCAACAGCGCTGAAAGGTGGGGTGTAGTGAGAGGTGATTAGGCCCCAAGGGGAGAATGAGTGATAATGCCATTATTGCAGGAATGGGTTCATTATAAAAGGGGGAGTTTGGTCCCCTTTTGCTCTCTCTCACCCTCTTTGTCCTTCCACCATGTGATGCCTTCTGCCATGTTAGGATGCAGCAAGAAGGACCTTACAAGATGCCAGCACCTTGATCTTGGACTTTCCAGCCTTTAGAACTATGAGAAGTAAATTTCTGTTCTTTATAAATTACCCAGTCTGTGGTATTCTGTTTTAGCAGTACAAAATGGATGAAGACAAGCTCCTACATGCACGAGAGAGGGTGAACCTGGAGAACTGGGTGACCACCCAGTGGCCACACAAACATACAGGCCTATCACCCATGTGGGGCATGATCTCAGGGCTATGTGTTCCCCATCCCTGGAGGTTGGGTTATTGATCACCACTATTTGTTCACATTCTTTCCGACAACATTGTCAAAGTCAGTGTGATCCCCATGGCACCAGAATGCACAGGACTGGGACTGAGCCCTTACTCCTGTCAAGGTTCCTCATGCAGGGGTAGAGTGGGTAGCGGGTGAGGGAGAGGGATTCTATTTGAAAGAGGCAGAAAATAATTTGAGGCAATGTAATGGTCCTTAGGTTTGTGTCTCCAAACTCAATGAGACAAAAGCATCAGGATAGCGTTTCTAGAGAAACTTCTGGTTTCCTGATGAGCCATGGTCTTTCTCTGGTGGTATCTGCCTTTTCCAAACATGTCTATATCCCCTGCAGAGCTCTTAACTGGGGCATCAAGAGGGATTTGATCACAGCTCTTAAGGGCCGATAGGTGGCACTAAGGATAAGGAGCCCACCCTCTCCCTTTCCCAAAGGCGAGGGAGGCTGTAAGCTATTCCAATAAGGTGGTTGGGCACAGTCTTGGGAGACAGACTGTCAGATCTGAATATCCACAGGCACTGTTTTCACCACTGACAATCTGTGTGACCTTCAGGGAAACACCAGGCTTTGTAATCTCACTCAGCTGCCTGGTTCAAAAATCTCAGCTCAAATGTTGCTTCCTCAGGACTTCTCTCCTGAATTTCTCTGCTTTATGTTCTCATAGACTCCTGTATTTTTCCTTCTAATGACTATTAGTTTTAACTTTGTTGGTAGGATTTCTCAGTCCTTCTTTGTGTTCCTCTCTAGACTGAAATCTCCTTGAAGGCAGGGGCTCTGTCTTGCAAAGTTTTATGCCATCAGTAACACACAGAGACTGGCTCATGATAGAAAATCAGAAAATGCATGCTGAATGACATGTGACAAAGCTCCATCAGGGCCCCTGGTGGACACATGGGGTGAGTTGTACATATCATGAGACTTAGAAAATGAGCTATTATCAATCTCATAATTATCCTCAGAGAATCTGTGTCCTTTTTCCTTTTAAATACATTTGTGCATTATGAGCTTTTAATTACAACTAAGGTGGGTATCACTCTGCATTAAGATCTTGCATAAGAAATGAGGAGATGGAGACAGGTCTGAAAGGGTCTGGGTGTTTATAATGCAAAATAATTGCAATGCTGTACCATGAAATGCATTTTGTTCTTGAAAACTGAATTCGAGTTTGATGTCTTTTGACAGCCTTGATGCATTTTTAATTCACACAGAGCCTCCCTTCTCTATGCTCCACTGAGTGCACTGGGGACAGGTGACATTCTGGGAGGGGAGCTTGGGGTAAATTTGGGTAGAGATGCTGTAATAAAAATGTCCAGCTCCCAAGTCCATCCCATGGTGGACATCAATGGGGGCATCTGGAGTCTGGGTGCAAAGGGTGAGGGGTGCCAGTCCTATCACAGCTGAGTTGTGACAGGGGGTTTGCAGAAGGGCCTTTCATTTCCCAAGTAGCCTGAGTCCAAGGCTGTGCTGCACCCAAAGGACACAATCTCTGCCAGGGACAAGTCATAGTCCCTGCAGGTCCAGGTCTTGCAGCAGACCTGGACTCAGGGCAATTTAGATAAAATGGGTTCAATGAAAGGATGGGGATCCTATATTTACTCATTTATCCTTACAATCATGTGAGGAGGTAAGTCCAATTATCCCTATTTTATAGATAAAGAACTTGGTCAGGGTTACATAAATAGTAAATGCCTACATACACATGCCAAAACCTCCATATGTATCTCCATCAAGCCAAACATGAAAAGACAGAAACATTTTGAAATTTAACATATATCCATCTGAACTTGAGACCTTTGCCCTGTTCTGATGCCTTGTACATGCCATATGAAGGAGAGATGAAAGTGAGCTTAGATCACAGCCGCCTCACAGCAAACATCTGTGAAACTGCATCCTCACCCCACCCTAGTAGGGGTTCCACTAGGGGACCTGGTGGATAACACCGCCTCCTAGGTACAGCTTCCTCCCTCGGCCCAACTTGGCAGTGCTGGGGGACTTATGAGTGCTGAAAGAGAGTATGTCCAAGTCGCTTGAAGGGTAAGGATTTGAAACTGCTCTCAGGATGGAATGTCCAGGTGCAGCATCACTTTCCACTGTCTCATTATAAAATTCCCAGGGGTCCTTGGCCTCCACTTTCTTTAAAGTATTAGGAATGGGTGCAGTAAACTTGAGTGTCACCTAACACCAGCTCCACTGTGATTCCCAGAGTTGCCTGAGGCCTCCTAGGATCTGGGGGGGTCTCTCCAGTCTCAGCCCAGCAGTTTTAACATCTCAGTAAAAACCTGCTTCCAATAAGGGGAGGGGTGCTTGGACAGGCCTTGGCAGTAGGACACAACCGGGGAGATTTATGAAGCAACTCAAAAAGTAGTGTCTGCATAAGCTCTTTTTTTTAAATCTAAGAAATGAAGGCTTCACTGCAAAGTATTTACTGCACCAGTGATGCTGAAAAAGGAAATGAACTCCTGTGAATTACCTTATTTAAACATCGTGATGTTCTTCTCTGTGGATGATCTTAAGATGATGAGTTAGAATTGTGAAGTGCTGTAGCAAGGAGGGGTCAGCCTAATGCACTAACGCAGCCATCTCTTTCTTAGGACCAAGCAAGGAAGTCAGGCCCATTATCCTTCTCTACCCTCTGCTCTGGTTTCCAAACAGGTTGCATTTCCCAGAGCATCTGGCATTCAGGATAGAAGTAATATTGGGTCCATATCTGGACCTTCTCCAATCTTACTTCTGAGCCTGGCGTCAGAATCAGCCATGTATGTGTTACCTGTGTGCTGCCCGTGTCTGCACCTATGGATGTGCATCCTGTGGGTGGTATCTGTTACTTGTGTGAGTAACCTGTGCCTTACCTGTCTGGTCCCATGTGAATTGTGACTTACCGGCTGCCAATGTGTGTTGCAGGTCCTACATGTGTAAGCCTCTGCGTGTCACCTGGGTGTGACACATGTGCTCCTTCCCAGTGATCTATGTACTACTGTGTTCCCAGTGAGTGTGGTATCTGAGTGTTTCTCGTGTGCTGCTATCTGGAGGTTATCTCTGCATATGTGACCTGTGTGCTACACTTATGCTCCAGTATGTTACCTGCATGTTTCCTGATCACATGCTCCTTTGATGCTGAGTGTGGATCTTGTGTGCGTGTTATCTCTATGTGTGTACCACCTGGCTGCATTTCTTTAAGGGCTGTTCCATGAATTATGTGTATATTAACTGCATGCCCTCCACATGCAACCTACACATTCACTCACCCGGGGAGTGAATGGGTTGCTCACATGTGTTATTATAACCGTGCAGGCTGCTCGCGTGTGTTATTATGACCGTGCAGGCTGCTGGCGTGCACTGTCTGTATTTCCTGTGTCCATGGTGCCTTCATGTTACCTAAGTGTGTCACCATCTTGTGTCACTTGTGCCTGTCATCTGTCTGCTGGTGGTCATTTGTGTTGCCACGTGAGTCTTGTATTTTACCTGATATGTCGTGTGTGTGCGTTCTGCTGCAGGCTACTTCTGTGCGTTTGCCTGTAAACAGCCTGTGTGTGCCACCTCCTATTACCTGGGCCTGCTGCTCTGTGTATTAAACCATTCCTGCATGCTCCCGTATGTCCGCTGCTCGTGGGAGGAGTCTGCGGATTCCTTCCTTGTATGACCTGCATGGTGCTGTGTCTGGCGCTGCCTGGGTGTATCTGCATCACCCATGTTTGTGCCACCTGCACCTGTACTGATAGGTGTCACACACGCAGGCTGCTGACATGATTATTACCTATGTGCTACATGTGGACACTGCCAGTGTCACCCAGGCACGGGGCCTCATGGATACTCACATGCTGCCGCCCGCGGACGCACCCTTCCCTCTACTGCGGCGCGAGGGGCGGGTAGAGACGAGGGCTGGTAAGAAACTCCGGGGAACTCCGGGTCCTCCAGCTGCTTCCGACAGGGCCCTCCGGGTCACGGGAAGAGCCGGCCGCTGTCCTCACCGGGACCGGAACCAGGACCGGGACCGCGACGGCATCTCCCCGCCCGTCCCTGAGCCCCTCCTTCCGCTGGCCAGGACCCTCGGAAGCGAGCCCGAGCCACTCCCCCTCCGACCAGGGGTCGTCCAGAGGCCTGGCGCGGGGAGCCCCGCTGCTGCCCGGGTGGCAAGTGCTGCGGCCCCTCTGTGGACTCCTGCCCGGCTGGCGCGGCCCTTCTCCGGCCTGACCCTGTTTCTCTGTCCCGCACGGGCAGACGCGGGGCCAGCGGGCTCTGAGGGCTCGGGGCTGGCGTCCAGGCGGGGTCTGCCCGGTGCCGCCCCCCCCCCCACCCATGCTGCCTTGAGGCCCCTCGCGCTCCCAACGCCCGCGCCCTCCGGGTTTTCACAGCAGGGAAACTGAGGCCACGGGCCCAGGTCAGGACCGCGCAGCAAGGAAGGGGAGTGATCCAGGTTCTGGGGTTCCGGATTCTGATCCGGCTCTGTGTGGATGAGGATTCCTTGGGCTAGGAAGCCCAGAAGCCAAGAAACGCTCAAATGAGCTGAAGGAAATAAAAGCGGGGAGGGGACCTGGCCCTGGAAACGCTGCAGCACAGACCTGGCTGCAGGCTCGACTGGATCCAGGGCTCCAGTGATCTTTTTTTCTATCTCATATCTGGGCCTTCAGCAGCTTTGGCCCTGCTAATGCCCCAATCAGGGACCTCTACCTGTCAGGCTCCCCCTACAAAGGAGTAAGATGGCTGCAGCTGCTTCCTGGCTTCCTCTCAGCTCCGTAGCTCTCCCGCCAGCCCTGGGGCAGGTCCTGGCATGCACTCTGATTGGACTGGCAGAGTCATGTGACCAGGTCTGTACCAATCATAGGCCCAGGGTGCAGCCACCTGACACTCTGATTGGACTTGCTCCGGCCATGTAGCCAGCTCTGCACCAATCACAAAGCCAGAGCACAGCCTGTGGAAGTGTAACAACCTTTCCCATTGGCCAGGGAACGAATCCTGATGCTCACTCCGATTGGACTTGCTCGGGCCACGTGACCAGCCCTGCACCAATCACAGAGCCAGGGTAAGGGGCTTCCAACCACGCCTGGGTCACAGGCCCCTTCATAGACCAAGAGCCCTTGTAGCGGTCCCAGCGTCTTAGCTGTGGGTGGGCGGGCTCCTGAGTGAAACTCGGGAGGTCCCGGAAGGAGGGGGCGAGGCCCTCAGCAGCTGTGGAGTGTGTGCCCCGAGGCCCCACACTGGGAACTGGGGACGAGGAGACGGGGACGCGGCCCGGGTCTTGGCCTCCTCAGGCTCACCAGACACTGCGTTCAGGCCTCCGGGACGGTCCTGGTGGGGCTCGGCGCCCCCTCGTCCTGCGCCTCTTCTGGGCCTGCGCGTTCCCAGCTCCCCCAGCCCCGCCGCGGGCCGCACCTCTCTGGACGGCGCTGTCAGGAGTAGGAGTTCAGCACCAGTGCATCCGCGCCAGGACCCGGGCTCTGTGGCCACTGAGTGCAGAACACGCCGAGCTTCGGAGGTCTGGGAGTTCCAAGTGGAATTTGAATTTTTAATCTAATTGTCTGATTCGTGAACTCGGAAACTGACATCACGCCCAGACGTCCCAAAGTATCAGAGAGCTGCAGATACGCACGTGAGCGCTGGTGGAAGACGCCAGGCTGAGATTTCCGCTCGATCTGGGAATGAGCAATGCAACTTAATGACACCCGGAGCTCCTGAGTCACCTGGGGAAGATGAAGAGAGACACTGTTTGGTGGGAACGTCTCCTAGAAACAAGGCCTAAGATGGGGCGACCACAGCCCCACAGCTGTGTCCAGATGCAGGGAGCACTCACCCGCGCTGTAAGTCTGTCCCACGGTGGAGAAAGGGCCCAAACCCCACGGCCCTGCGGTCCACCCTTCAAGTGATTTGGGCGTGCTGTCTTTCAGCACTCATGAGTCCCCCAGCAGGTGGGGGTTGTGGGGAGAATCCACATCAGCAGTTAACCCCCTCACTTTGGTCTGTGAAGCCCTACACGCTCCTCTGTCTTCATTTCCTCAGCGTCATATGCTTGACTTTCTCCACCCCCAACCTGCTCTGCCTCTGTGATTATCTTCCTTTTTCTTTACTTCAGGGCCTTTGCACTTGCTTTTCCTTCTGCTTGGAAAGCTCTTCCCACAGCCAGTTGGGTGTCAACTCTTTCCCATCATTCTAGTGAGAGAGTTACCTCTCCAGAAACCCCCTCTGGGACCTCCTTTTTCAAGCCTGCCTTACTCTCCACCGTTTCACCCAATTTGGTTCCCTTCATAGCTGGCATCACTGTCTTGATGAGGGCTGAGCCCATGTGTGTCTTGCTCACTGCCATGTTTTCAGGATTGAGAGGCTGTTAGTACATAGTAGGTGGTAAGTAAACATTTGGTTGAATCCATGAACATCTATCATGCACGGTGGCAGCCCATTATGGGGAAGATACTGGCTCAGAGGAAAATACCCAGAGTCCCCTGGAGAAATAGAGGAAGGCTTCACAGAGGAGGGGGCTCTCCATGAAGGCAGATTCACCAGGCTGGCAATGGGAGAGGACATTCCAGGGGTGGAAACCAGCAGGGCCAAGGCTTAAGGAGTGCACACAGCGGGGTGAAAGGGAACTGCTGGAAGTGGGGGAAATGGGAGATGGAGGAAGGTAGGGCAGCAGGTGAAGCTGGAGAGGAGGCAGGGGAAAGCCTTCTGCCTCAGGATCGGATCCTCTGAGGGAGGGGGTAAAATGATGGTCACCAAGATCAGATTTAATCTGCAGGCCTGTGAAGGAGGCACTGGGCTCCTGGTAAATAAGAAATCTCCCAGGGCAGAGACGTCACGCTGGAGGACCACGTGCTGGGCAAGATCCTCAGGTGTTTACTTAACATGATCAGTGTTAACATTTGAATTAGTGGCTGATGCTTAAAACTGAGAGGTTTTGTTTGTAATCCAGGTTTCTGATTTTCCTGAACAGTCAGGACTCTGATTACCTCAGGCCCCATTCTCAAATGGCAGCCATGGCTGAGCAGTGGACATTCCCTCCTGGGGGCATGCTCTCACCAGCTCATCCAGCCCACCCGCTCCATTTCTCCTGTAGCCATGTGCCCGAGGGTATTCTGAAGATTCCAACTTTGCATCAACTCATATTCACTGAATGGATCTTTGGAAATGGTGATACTGTTTTTGACCTTGAGAAAGTTTGACTTTCATGTTACATGAGATGGACAGACAAGCAGTTCAACATATCACAGGACAGCATCTGTGTGTGGAAATAGTGGGGAGAACGGAGATGGTGTGGTTAGCAGAATCACGCCCCCCCAGTATGTCCATACTTAAATCTGTGGGATGTATAAATATGTTACTTCACATGGGAAAAAGGGCTTTGCAGATGTGACTAAAGGTATTGGCCTTGAGATAGGGAGAGCATCCTGGGTTGTCCAGGTGAGCCCAGTGTCATCATGTGAGTCCCTAAAATAGGATAACTTTCCCAGCTGGGTCAGAGAGATGAGTCAGAAGGAGGAGAAATTCAAAGCTTGAGAGAACCTCACCCTGTTGCTGGCTTGGAAGGTAGAGAAAGCTGCCAAGGCATGCACATGGCCCCTAGAAGTTGGGAAGGCTGAGCTGATAGGCAGAGAGGAAACAGGGGTCTCAGTCTTACAACTACAAGGAAATGAATTCTGCCAACAACCTGAATATGTCAGCAAATTATCCTCCCCTAGGGTCTCCAAAAAGGAACACAGCCTGTGGATACCTTGATGTTAGTCCAGTGAGGTCCATGTCAGACTTCTGACTTACAGAACTGCAAGAAAATATTTGTGTTGTCTAAGCCACTAAGTTTGTGGTGATTTGTTAGGGCTGTAGTGGGAATCTAAGATAGGTGGTTATGGTTCTGGAAGTAAAGGAAAGCTGCCCTTCAGCTTGCAGAGACTGGAAGGCAGCTCCACTTGAGGCCAGGGGTGTATGTGCAAGGTATTGGGTGGGGAGAGCTGACCTTAGGATGGAGAATAGAAACAAATGTGCTGAGAAGGATGCGTCCAGCTGCCCAGGAGAGAACGTTGGCAGTGCTCACCAGTATCCTGAAAGCTAGAACAGGGTGAGTCAGCCCCAAATAACCACCACCGTGAACTGGAATCCTGAGAGCGAATTACCCACTTAGCAGAGTGCTGACGCTGCCATTTGCTTAGCAGACTTGGCAGAGGATCAGCAGAATGACTTCCTAGAAATGCTGGGGCAAAGAAACAGGTTGGAAAGTGTGTGATCTGCTGAAGTGTTTTTGTTTTCTATTGAGAATGTTGTGTTTGTGCTTTTTGTGTCCTAACTGTGAAATGATACATTGAAAGATTGATTTTGTTAAGAAACTGTGTTTTGCTTGCTGTGATCTTCTGATATTTTTGAAAGGTTCTCAGGGAGGGGGTCATTTTTTTTCTATCACTGGCAAGTCTGAATCACACACCATTATTTATAGAGTAGTTGGGCAATTTCTCTCAGCTTTTCTGATCACCAGCTGTACCAGCTCTGGCATGGATCTTAGAATGTTGTCTGTGACCTGTGGCGGTGATGACTTCCTGGGAAAAGCCCACATTGAATTCTTATGATGATGTTGAGCCTAGGTATAAGTCTATGTCCATGACAAGGAGCAGGCTGAATGGCCCTGGGAACCTGGCCCCCCTTCCACACTTCCCTGACATTCACTCTTTAACCTGATCTTCATTGAGTGTGGATTGTGGACCAGGCCCTCCCCTGGATGCTGGGTGTGAGCATCAGTGGGAAGATCAAGTCCTGTAAATCAACTCACATGTCAGAGATTTGGGGAGCAGAGATGGTGGGATGGCAGCAGGATGAAATCTGCACTATCTGTATACCACGAAGGAGGTTATTTTGACTTCACTCCTAATACGTTAAACATTCTAGATTTCCAGAAAACTTATGCTTTTTCACCAATGTGACGAACTTCAGCTGTGTTCTGTTGTTGCAGGATCTACCCCTGCTATCTCCCTGAGTCTAAGAAGCGTTAGTCAGGTGAAGCTGCAGCCCTTACCTGCAGGCTGCAGAGTATCATCCATCCTGAGAGATGTGGGGTTGTAGAGAGCAGGAGGGGCTGGATGGTGAGTGGCAGGAGAGGAAGTGTGAAATATGCCTGGAAATGGGTGAAGGGGATACCTCCAGCTGTAAGGATGCTGAAAGATTTTCTTGAGGGATGTTCCATTGTTTTGGGGGTCATTTAAATATGCCTTATATGAGTGAGTATTAAAAAGAGAAGAAAGAGGGACCACTTTCAATAATGGGTACAACTGATAGACAGAGACGAATAAGAAGTAGAAGACGAACAACAACCAAATGCACATCCCTAACAAGTGCACATGGAACATTCTCCGGGGTAGTCTATATACTAAGTCACGAAACAAGCCTCACCAGGTTTAAAAAGATTGACATTGTATGAAGTGTCTTCTCTGACTACTATGGAATGAAGCTAGAAATCAATATTAGAATAAAAACTGGAATTGTAGGCCGGGCGCAGTGGCTCACGCCTGTAATCCCAGCACTTTGGGAGGCTGAGGCGGGTGGATCATGAGGTCAGGAGATCGAGACCATCCTGGCTAACACGGTGAAACCCCGTCTCTACTAAAAATACAAAAAATTAGCCGGGCGTGGTGGCAGGCGCCTGTAGTCCCAGCTACTCAGGAGGCTGAGGCAGGAGAATGGCGTGAACCCGGGAGGTGGAGCTTGCAGTGAGCCGAGATCGCGCCACTGCACTCCAGCCTGGGCAACAGAGCGAGACTCCGTCTCAAAAAAAAAAAAAAAAAAAAAAAACTGGAATTGTTTCTTCTTCTTCCTCTTCCTCCTCTTCTTTCTTTCTTTCTTTCTTTTTCTTCTCCTTCTCCTCTTCTTCTTCTTCTTTCTTCTTCTTCTTCCTTTCTTCTTTCTTCTTTCTTCTCAGATTTTCACTCTGTCACCCAAGCTGGAGCGCAGTGGCACAATCTTGGCTCACTGCAGCCTCTGCCTCCTGGGTTAAATGACTTCTCCTGCCTCAGCCTCCCGAGTAGCTGGGATTACAGGCGTGGGCCACCACACCCTGCTAATTTTGTATTTTTAGTGGAGACAGGGTTTCACCATGTTGGCCAGGCTAGTCTTGAACTCCTGACCTCAAGTGACCCACCTGCCTTGGCCGCCCAAAGTGCTGGGATTACAGGCGTGAGCCACCGCACCCGGCCTGGTATTTCAAAAATACATGAAAATTAAACAATGCCCTTAAACAACCGTGGACCAAATAAGAAATCACAAGATAATTTAGCAAATATTTTGAGACAAATAAAAATAAAAATACAACATACCAAAACTTATAGAATGTGGTGAAAGCACTTCTTACACACAGATCTATAGCAGTAAACATCAACATTACAAAAGAAAAATCTCAAACCGGTAATCTAACTTTACACCTTAAGGAACTAGAAAAAGAAGACCAATGTAAACCTAAAACCTAAAAGTAGAAGGAAGTAATTAATAAAAATTACGGCAGAGAAAAATAAAATAGAGAATAGAAAAAAACAATAGAACTAATAACATCAAAAGTTGGTTCTTTTTTTTTTTTTTTTTTTTTTGAGACGGAGTCTTGCTCTGTCACCCAGGCTGGAGTGCAGTGGCACAATCTCAGCTCACTGCAACCTCGACCTCCTAGATTCAAGTGATTCTCCTGCCTCAGCCTTCTGAGTAGCTGGGATTACAGGCACGCGCCACCACACCAGGCTAATTTTTGTATTTTTGGTAGAGACGGGGTTTCACCATGTTGGGCAGTCTGGTCTTGAACTCCTGACCTTGTGATCCGCCTGCCTCGGCCTCCCAAAGTGCTGGGATTACAGGCGTGAGCCACTGTGCCTGGCCCAAAAGTTGGTTCTTTAAAAATATCAAGCCAGGCACAGTGGCTCATGACTATAATCCCAGCACTTTGGGAGGCCAAGGCGGCGGATCACTTGAGATCAGGAGTTCGAGACCAGCCTGGCCAACGTGATGAAACCCCATCTGTACTAAAAATATAAAAATTAGCCAGGCATGGTGGCACACACCTGTAATCCCAGCTATTCGGGAGGCTGTGGCAGGAGAATTGCTTGAACCCAGGAGGTGGAGGTTGCAGTGAGCCGAGATTGTGCCACTGCACTCCAGCCTGGGTGACAGAGTGAGACATTCCAGCTCAAAACAAAACAAAAAAAATTTAGCTAGACTAAAAAAAGTCCAAAATCATAAATAGTCATAGACAGTCATAAATAAATCATAAATGTGGGGCCATTACTACTGTTGTTACAGAAATGAAAATGATTATGAGAGAATACTCTAAACAATTGTATGCCAAAAAATTTAGATAGCCAAGACAAAATGGATAATTTCTTAGAAACATACAAATTACCGAAACTGACTGAAGAAGAAGTAGAAAATCTGAACAGATCTGTAACTAGGAAAGAGATTGAATCAGTAAACAAAAACCTTCCAATAATGAAAAGCCCACAACCAAATAGCTTTACTAAATTCTACCAAATATTTAAAGCAGAATTAACACCAACTCTCTTCCCAAACTCCTCCAAAAAAATCAGAGGGCAACACTTCCAAACTTATTTTATGAGGCCAATATTACCTGATACCAAATCTAGACAAACATACCAGAAGGAAGAAAACTGCAGACAAATATCCCTTAGAATATAGAGGCAAAAATGTTTAACAAAATATGAGCAAACCAAATTCAAAAGCATAGTAAAAGCATAGCATAACACGACCAAGTGTGACTTATCCCAAGAATGCAAGAGTGAGTCAACGTAAGAAAATCAGTCAATGTAATATGTCATGTTAATAGAATGCAGGGGAGAAAAACCACATGATCATTTATGAAAACTACATGATCAGGAAAAGTATTTGACAAAATCCAACACCCCTTCATCATAAAAACACTCAGTAAACTAGGAATAGAAGGGAATATCCTCAACATAATAAAGCATATTTATGACAAATCCATAGCAAACAATATACATAATAGCAAAAGACTAAAAACTTTCTTCTAAGATCAGGAACAAAACAGGTAAGCTCATTTTCATCACTGCTGTTTAACATTATACTGGAGGTTATGATCAGAGCAATTAGGCAAGAAGAAAGAGACAAATGGCATTCAGATTGGAATTGAAGAAGTCAGACTATTCACAGATGACATGAGCCTATATATTTTTAAAATCTCAAAAAAAAATACACATACAACTAGGGCTAACAAATGAATTCAGCAAAGTTGCAAGATACAACATCAACATACAAAAAACAGTTGTGATGGTAGACACCAGTAAAGAACAATCAAAAAAATTAATAAAACAGTTCCATTCATAATAGTATCTAAAGGAATAAAATACATAGGAATAAATTTAACCAAAGAGGTGAAAGACTTACACACTGAAATCCACAAAACTTCCCTGAAAAAATTAAAGACCAGAATAAATGGGATGACATACTGTGCTCATAGATTGGAAGTCTTAATATTGTCAAAATGACAATACTACCCACACGATCCACAGATTTAATGTAATTTCTACCAAAATCTCAATTTCTTTCTGTAGAAATAGGAGAATTCATTCTAAAATTTATATGGAATCTCAAGGGGCCCTAAATAGCCAAAACCACCTTGAAAAAGAACAAAGTTGAAGGTTTTGCACTTCCTGATTTCAAAAATTACTACAAAGTTGCAGAAATCAAAACAGGGTGATACTAGCATAAAGACAGACATACAGACTAATGGAATAGAATAAATAACCCCAAATAAACCCTCACATATAAGGTAAGATGAGTTTTGACAAATGTGTCAGGACCATTCAGTGGAGAAAGCACAGTCTTTGCAACAAATGGTTCTGAGAAAACTGCATTATCACATGCGAAAAATAAACATGTACCCTTATTTCACACCATGTGCAATAATGAACTCACAATGGACCAGCAGCCTGAACATAAGGACGAACAAACATGAAGCTTTTAGAAGAAAACATAGTGGCAAATCTTCATAACCTTGGATTTGGCAATGGATTTTTAAATATACCAAAAGCACAAGCAGCAAAAAGAAGAAAAGAATAAATTGAATTTTGTAAAAATCAAAATCTTGAGAAGCAATGAAACAAGATGGTGAGTAGAACTCTCCAGGGATAATTCCTCCACAGAAACATCAGTTTGAAGAACTGTTCACACACAAAGAAAACCTTCACAAGAGCTCAGGAAACAGGTGAGAGGTCACAGTACATTGTTTTAGCATAATAATAAGAAAACATGTAGTGAAGTGGGTAGGAAGGACAGTTTTACGTTACCCACATTACCCCTTCTACAACCCCAGGGAGAACAGCATAGAAAGACATGGTCCACTTGGGGGAAGGAGAAGGAAGTAAGCACAGGACTTTACCTTGCAACACAGTAATGTGCCTGCCTCAGTAAACCCCAGCACTGGGCACAACCCTTTGGTCTCTGACACTAGGCTAGTACCCACAGAGGGAACCTCTTGACCTATTCTGGTACCATCTGGTGCCAAACAGGGGCCTCTGGTCCAAGTGAGATGTACTCATGTTCTAGCCCGTATCACTGCTGGTTGACTACAATGGCCTTGGGCTCTGAATAAATCTCAGTGGCAGGCAGACTATAGCACCTATGGGCCTTAGACATGCCTCAGTGCTGTGCTGATCTTGGCAGTTGTGGGCTTTGGATGTAACCCTACTTTGTCAGCTTCAGTGGCCATGGAATTGCTCAGGTCACCCCTTTTCCAGGCACTGCAGTGTAGTGCAGAGAGAGTACTCACTTTTGGGAAAAGTATGGGGCTTTGTCTTGGAACTCAGTACTGGGATTGCCACAATAAAACTCAGCACTGGGCAGAACCTCATAGCCCCTGATACCAGGTTGGTACCAATGGGCAGATCCTGTTAACTGCATTGGTGCCAGAGGGAAACCCATGCCCCTGGGAAGATGGTGTGAGATCTGGCCCACATCACTACCTGCTGATTATAGCAGCCTTGGGCACTGAATAAACCTCAGTGGTGGGCAGGATGCAAAAGTCATGGGTCTTGGGCATGCCTCAGTGCTATGCAGGTCTCTGTGGCCATGGGCTTTGAATGTGACCCAGTGCTGTTTCAGCCTTGGTGTCTAAAGGATTCCAGCTGCAGTAGTCCTGGTCCTGGGTGACCACTAGGGCTTTAATGCTTGAAGCAGTCATGGGCTTAAGGTTCTCCAAGTCAACCTGCCTGGAATTTCTGGACAGGCTTCCTGCTGAAGGAAACTCCAAAAGCCAGACCATAAAGACTGGATTGGGTACCAACATCAATGCACAGACATCAATATATGGCCACAAGGATCAAGATTAATGAGAGAAACATGACATTGTCAAACACAAAATGAGGTGCTAGTTACTGACCCTAAGAAAGTGGAGATGGAAGAATACAAACAATTCAAAGCAGCTGTTGTAACCGTTTTCCCATTTCCCCTGAGAATACTCACCAGTGGTGCTTGTGCTGTAGTGTTTACCCCGAGATAACTTTGCCACGAAATAGCTCACTTTTATTATTATTTTTGCATTGCTGTAGTATATCGACTTTGCAAACAAAAGACATTATTCTATTTATAGCATTCTGTTTTTAGTAGTGGCATTTCCATGTACAAAATATAGTAATTCTCAATCACTGAAAATGTCAAGTCCTAGAAAATGTAACATTCCTATGCATTATGTTAACATCATTCTCAAACAGTTGTTGGCTGAAGATTCATTTGATGAATCTGATTTTTTCAAAATAGACAATTTTGATGATTCAGTTGATTCTGATGTTAGTTCTGTTTAGAAATAACTGTAAGAACAGTTTTTATATTTTATTTTCACAGATTTGCCTCAACTTCAAAGAGCATATTTACATAAAATTTAGTGAGTGCTGGCAGTGAGCTGCACTTTTTTTTTCTAAATGGGAAAGGGTTAAGGAAGTTCAAAAAGTATCAACCAAATACAGAGAAGTAATTCTGAAATTTATCAGAGACATTTAGCAGAGATTGAAATAGTTTTAAAAATCAAACAGAAATCCCAGAGTTGAAAAATACAATGAAATTTTAAAATGCAATAGAGAGCGTAACAGCAGAACTGATCAAGCAGGAGAACAAAATATGAGAGCTCAAAGACAGGTTAATAAAAAATATACACTCAAAGGAGAAAAAATAATGAAAAGGAATGAATAACGCTTATGGGATTTATGGGATAACAACAAAAGAACAAATATATGGGTCATCACTGTATGAGAGAGTAGGCAATGAGAAAGAGGTAGAAAGTTTATTTAAAGAAATAACAGAAAACCAGAAAACTTTGCAAATACAGAGAAATATATAAATACCCAAGTACAGGAAAGTCAAAGGTATTCAGTCAGATTCAATCCAAATAAGACTACTTCATGACATGTTATCATCAAACTATCAAAGATCAAAGACAAAGAGAGGATCCTGAAAGCAGCAAGACAAAAGAAGCAAATAACATATAAGGAAGTCTCAATATGTTTAACAGCATACTTCTCAGTGGAAAACCTTACAGGCCAGGAGACAGTGAGATGATATAG
Source organism: Pan paniscus (assembly GCF_029289425.2). Lineage (NCBI taxonomy): Eukaryota > Metazoa > Chordata > Mammalia > Primates > Hominidae > Pan > Pan paniscus. The sequence continues at coordinate 139,246,038 of NC_073259.2, forward strand.
TCAAAGTGCTGGTGGTGGGGCTGGGAAAAACAAAAAACAAAAAACCTCTGCCAACCAAAAATACTGTATTCAGTAAAGAAGTGAAGGAGAGAGAAAGACTTTTCCAGACAAAACAAACAAACACAAAAAACTGAGGAAATTGATCACCACCAGACTTGTATTACAAGAAATGCTAAAGGGATTACTTCAAGGTGAAAGAAAAGAGTGCTAATAAGTAACATGAAAATATCTGAAAGTATGTAAGTCACTGGGAAAATAAATAGGGAGTTAAATTTTGAATACTCTAAATGTAATTGTGGTGTGTAAATCATTTATAGTTTTAGTATGAAGGTTAAAAGACAAAGCTATTAAAATAGTAATAAGTACAATAATTTATTAAGAGGCAATATAAAACATGTAAATTATGACATCAGAAGTAAAAAAAAAAATTTCTAAGAAGGCAGTTTGGAGACATTGTATGCATCTCCCACTGTAAAGACAAAATAGCGTGTCCACTCATGCCATGAAATTTTTTCCAAGAAGCACTACAGGAACTTAAGAAAATTGGGCGCCTGTAGTCCCAGCTACTCAGGAGGCTGAGGCAGGAGAATGGTGTGAACCCGGGAGGTGGAGCTTGCAGTGAGCTGAGATGGCGCCACTGCACTCCAGCCTGGGCAACAGAGTGAGACTCCATCTCAAAAAAAAAAAAAAGAAAAAGAAAAGAAAAAACTGAAAGAAATCACAGACCCTTTGAAAGAACTGGTGGGCTGAAGCCTACACCATGAGCCAGGTGGAAAACTGTGAGTCCTCAGAGTGAGAGGGAGGAGGAACGGCCTCCAGCATATATGCTCCCACTGGGAAACCTGGCAATCTAGGCAGTGGGGGAAGGCCTTAATCCTACCCAGTGTTAGAACTAATTTGGTGAGTGGTGGGGAGTATATAAGAAGGAGTGGCATCAGGATGTGCTTTGTACGCACTCCCAGACTCCAGTGAAGACAGAGGGATGCCATTTCTGATCCTGCCTCACAGGGGATCTCACAGAAATCTGCCAGCTAACTCAGGCAGCAGTCGCAGGTTGAGAAAAGCTCCCAGCTGAGATTCATGATATAATATCAAGTGGGGTTAACCGCTCTTGTCCAGAACTCAGGGCAGAGTGGGATGTGTGCTGTAGTCACAGAGGCAGGAACTGCATATCCCTGCTTCATGGGAAGACTGGTAGTGGTGTGGCCTGAAAGCCATGGTTTCTGCCTCAGTGGGGAAGGCTTGTGGCCTGTGGCAGTTTTGAGTTCTGAGCACAGACTGCCTGGAACCTAGCTAGCTGCTGCTAGTGGGACACTGCTGGTGTGAGACCTGCCTTGCCAAGTGCATGGGAGCTAGAGGCTTACTGACACCTGCAACTCCTCACTCCCTGTGGACTTTTCTGTGCAGCAGAGACAGCTGTGCTTCTCCCTGGAACACTACCCCAATAGCCAGAGAACTGCCCTCAACTCCCCACTGGGGCTGCTGCCTGTGCCTGCATGTGAAGAGCCAGAATGTTGACTTTCCTGACCCAGTCCCTACCTGGCTTTTCTCCTCCACCCCCTCTGGTAGCTTAACACAAAGGACAGAAACTTTTGGGAGCTCCACGTCCTTGCCCATTCCCTGAGACATCAGAGTACTTCCCCTAGGTAACAAGGCAAGCACAAATCCCACTGCTAGCTACCACTGCAGTTGGCACTCTTTTGCAAGCACCACCTCCTGGCTGGAGGCCAGCCAACAGTCTATTGTAACATCTGCAGGTAGAATAACACAATGCCCAGGAAAGAGAAAACTTATGTGTGACTTCAGCTATTACCATTGCCTGTATTACGCTGGCTACAGGAGGTCCTGAGTGTCCATGTGACCAGTTCATTACGACTACAACTGGCATTTGAGAAAACCAACACACTAAGGCTATTTGTAACCAAGGAAATCTCACAGAATCTATATCACCCCTCTGCCACCCTCATGAGAGCTGGTGCTGGTACCCACTGATGGGAGACTTGAGGACAGGTCACTGGATCCCTTGCAGACATTCCCCAGCACTGGTCTAGGGTAGCTATACCCAGAGGAGAAGCAGGATTCACAGTATCTGGCAGGGACTCAGGGACTCCTACTCCTAGGGGAAACGGGAGTGCACCACATGAAAGGAGCATTCCATGGGACAGAAGAATCCAGGTGGCAGGACTTGAGTCCCAGAATTTTCTGCTTATGGGATGTTTCTTTCAGCAGTGCTACAGGTGTAGTGCTGGGCTCAGTGAGGAAAGTCTGCAGCTCTACCTCAACAGTCAGGCAGCTCTGGCGCTTGTGAAGGGTCTTGGAGAAGAAAATTTCTTCTCCTCCCACATCCCCATCACTGCAGTCACAACTGGGGCTTCTCCCAAGGAAGTTTGGCATGAGTGCACCGCACCTGTAGACAGACTTTCTACAACACTGCATCCCCACAGGAGAAGTGTCCTCCAGGTTCAGGCTTGTACAAGGGGTAGAATCATGATCCCTCTCTACATAGGACATCAGCATTCCTGCAGATGAAAAGAAGTGCCTGTCTGATCCAAATAGCTGGAACACTGTGTCAGGAGTATGACTGGGAGGTAAATCACTTTCCTTTTGGCCTGATAGAGGAGCTGAGGTGGCTCCTTTCCTTCCCCCTGTAAAGACCTCAATGTGTCTCACTGAGCTGGTGCTGGTACCGCCTGCTGGGAGACTTGACAACAGGTCACATCATTGGATCCCTTGCAGACATTCCCCAGCACTACCCTGGAGTGTGGCAGCCTCACTAGGTGGCTAGACCCAGAGGAGAAGCAGGATTCTCTTCCAGCCTCCTTTAGAGAAGCTCCCCCAGCCTCCTCTGTAAAGGCTGGGACTACTGCCTACTATTGAGTATTGCATTTACCCACCTGCTTTAGCCACAACTGTTTGTCACTTGTGGACACCTCCTACTGGCCTGAAGCCTGAACTGTTCAACCCAGTGAAAAAACACTGAGGAAAATATAAATAAATTAAAAAGTGCACACCAGTGGGGCATGAGATAAGCTTCATGAGACTTTTGCCATTCCCAACCTGCTCACACACTGAGCAGATTGCTACTACAACCAGCATCTGAGAAAGCCATCATACAAAGACTCTCTGTAACCAAGGAACTTATGCAAAGTCTTCATCCCTGAAAGCACCCAGAGCCAAATTAGGTTACAATAAACTATAAATATTAAAGTCATATCCTCAAGGGAGGAAAAATAACACAGTTGAATCAAAAATATTAAAATAATTACAAGAGATAATCTACCCAAATGATAAGAAACCAGAAAAATAATTTTGGCAATATGAAAAAGCAGGATTCTATAACACCCCCCAAAAGATTACCCTAGCTATCCAGCAATGGATCCAAACCAGGATGAAATCTTTGAAATACCAGGAAAGGATTCAAGAGCTTGATTATTAGGTTGCTCAAGGAAATACAACAGAAAAGTGAAAACCAACATAAAGAAATTTTAAAAAATCGATTCAGGATATGAATGAAACATTTTCTAAAGCGATAGATACTTTAAAGAAAAACCAATCAGAATTTCTGGAAATGAAAGACACATTTAGGAAATTACAAAATACAGTGGAAAGTTTTAACAATAGACTAGACCAAGTAGAAGAAAGAATTTCAGAGCTCTAAGACAAGGCTTTTGAAATAACCCAATCAGACAAAAATAAAGAAAAAAAGAATTAAATAAATGAGGTCTCCAAGAAATATGGGGTTATGTCAAAAGGCCACACCTAAGAATCACTGGTGTCCCTGAGGGAGAAGAAAAAGCAAAATGTTTGGAAAACATATTCAAGGGAATTATTGAGAAAAACTTACCTGGACTTTCTAGAGATTTAGATCTCTAAATACATGAAGCTCAAAGAACTCCTGGGAGATTCATTGCAAAAAGAACCTCACCAAGGAATATTGTCATCATGCTATCTAAAGTCAATGTGAAGAAAAGAATTCTTAGAGCAGTGAGAGAAAAGCATCAGGTCATCTATAAAGAAAAACCTATCAGACTAACATCAGATTTCTCATTAGAAACCTTACAAGCCATAAGGGATTGGGGTCCTATCTTTAGCCTCCTTAAACAGAATAGCTGTCCAACAAGAATCTTGTATCTAGCAAAACTAAATTTCTTAAATGAAGGAGAAATAAAGTCTTTTTCAGACAAGCAAATGCTGAGTGAATTTGTCACTACCAGACCAGCCCTAAAATAAATGCTAAAAGGAGTTCTAAATCCTGAAACAATGGGTCAAGATGCAACACAATAGAACCTCTTGAAAGCATAAAATTCACAAGGAAAAGAAAACAATAACACAGTGAAGAAAACAAAGTAACTAGGTAACAATCAACATGATGACTGGAATAGTACCTCACATGTCACTATTAACATTGAAAGTAAATGGTCTAAATGCTCCACTTAAAAGATACAGATTGGCAGAATGGATAAAAATTTACAAACCAAATATCTGCTGTCCTCAAGAGACACACTTAACTGTTCACAATAGCAAAGACTTGGAACTAACCCAAATGCCCATCAATGATAGACTGGATAAAGAAAATGTGACACATATACACCATGGAATACTATGCAGCCATAAAAAAGGATGAGTTTATGTCCTTTGCAGGGGCACGAGGAAGCTGGAAACCATCATTCTCAGCAAAGTAACACAAGAACAGAAAACCAAACACCACATGTTCTCCTCATAAGTGGGAGTTGCACAATGAGAACACATGGACACAGGGAGGGGAACATCACATACTGGGGCCTGTTGGGGGGTGGGGAGGGTAGGGGAGGGATAGCATTAGGAGAAATACCTAATGTAGATGGCAGGTTGATGGGTGCAGCAAACCACCATGGCATGTGTATACCTATGTAACAAACCTCCACCTTCTGCACATGTATCCCAGAACTTAAAGTATAATAATAAAAAAGAGACACACTTAACACATAAGGATTCTTATAGAATCCTTATTTTCTGATGAACCAATATTTCTGATGAACATAGATGCAAAAACCTTCAACAAAATACTAGTAAACTTAATCTGACAGCACATGAAAAAGATAATTCACCATGGTCAACTGGGTTTCATCCCAGGGATTCAGGGATGGTTTAGCATAGTCAAGTGAATAAATGTTATTCATCACATAAACAGAATTAAAACAAATGCCATATGATCATCTTAATGAATGTGAAAAAGCATTTAATAAAATCCAGAATCCCTTTATGATAAAAGCCATCAACAAACTAAGCATAGAAGGAAGATGCTTCAAAATAATAAAAGCTATATGTTACAAACCCACAGTCAACATCATAGTGAATGCGGAAAAGTAGAAAGCACTCCACCTAAGAATTGGAACAAGACAAGGATGCGCACTTCTACCACCTCTATTTAGTATAGTAATGGAAGTCCTAGCCAGAGCAAGCAGGCAAGAGAAATAAAGGGTATCCAAATTGGAAAAGAGGAAGTCAAGCTATCTCTGTTTGCTGATGATATGATTGTATACCTGGAAGACTCTCTATAAACTCTTCCAAAAGACTCCTAGATTTGATAAATGAATTCAGTATTTATTTATTCCTTTTATTTATTCAAAATCAAAGTATACAAATCAACAGCACTGTTATACACCAACAATGACCAAGCTGAGAATCAAATCAAGAACTCTATCTGTTTTACAACAGCTGCGAAAAAATAGTAAAATATCTAGGAATATGCTTAACAAAAGAGATGAAATATCTCCACAAGGAGAACTACAAAACACTGCTGAAAGAAATCAAAGATGACACAAACAAATGGAAATATATCCCATGGTTATGGATTGGAAGAATCAATACCATGAAAATAACCATACTTGCCAAAGCAATCTGCAGATTCAAATTCCTATTAAAATGTCAACATTATTTTTTTCATTGAAATAGAAAAAAAATTCTAAAATTCATATAGAACCAAAAAAGAGCCTGAATAGCCAAAGAAATCCTAAGAAAGCAAAAAAACCTGGAGGCATTACATTACCTGACTTCAAATTATACTACAAGGAAGGCTACAGTAAGCACAACAACATGATGCTGGTATAAAAGTAGATATATACACTGATGGAAAAGAATAAAATCCCAGAAATAAAGCCAAATACTTACAAACAACTGATTCTTAACAAAGCATACAAAAACATAAATTGAGAAAAGAATACCTGATTCAATAAATGGTGCTGGGAAGACTGAAAAGCCACATGTAGCAGAATAAAACTGGATCCCTATCTCTCACCATACACAAAAACCAACTTGAGATTGATTAAAGTCTTAAATCTAATATCCCAAATTATAAAAAAATCTAGAGGAAAAACTCTTCTGGACATTGGCTTAGGCAAAGAATTTATAAGTAATATATCAGAAGCAAATGTAATAACAAAAAAGGGACCTAATTAAACTAAAAAGCTTCTCTGCAGCAAAAGAAATAATCAGAGTAAACAGACAACCCATAGAATAAGACAAAATATTTGAAAACTGTGCATCTGACAAAGGACTAATATTCAAAACCTACAAGGAACTTCAATTAGCAAGAAAAAAAAATCTCATCAAAAAGTGGGCAAAGGACATGTATAGCTGTCTCTCAAAAGAAGACATACAAATGGCCAACAAACATGCAAAAATGCTCAACATCACTCAGTCATCAGGGAAATGCAAATTAAAACCACAGTGAGATAATACATTACCCCAGCCAGAATGGTCATTATTAAAAAGTCAAAAAATAATAGATATTAATGTGGATGTGGGGAAAAGGTAATGCTTATACACTGCTTACACTGCTGGTGGGAATGTAAATTAGTACAACCTCTGTGGAAAACAATATGGAGATTTCTCAAAGAACTAAAAGTTGACCTAGCATTTGATTCAGCAAGCTCACTACTTTCCTTTCTCACTACTGGGTATCTACCCAAAGGAAAAGAAGTCATTATATAAAAAATGCACCTGTACATGTACATTTATCACAGTGCAATTCACAATTGTAAATGTATGGAATCAACATATGTGCCCATTAACTGATGAATGAATAAAGAAAATGTGCTATAGGTACACCATGGAATACTACTCAGCCATAAAAAATGAAATAATGTCTTTTGCAGCAACTTGGATGAAGCTGGAGGCCATTTTTCTAAGTGAAACAACTTAGGAATGAAAACCCAAATACAGCACGTTCTCACTTATAAGTGGAAGCTAAGCTATGAGTACACAAAGGCCTACAGAGTGTTATAATAGACATTGGAGACTCAGAAGGGAAAAGTGTGGAAGGTGGTGAGTGATAAAAAGCTACATATTGAGTACATTGTATACTACTTCGGTGATTGGTTGTATTAGTCCATTCTCATGCTGCTATGAAGAAACACCTGAGACGAGTTAATTTATAAAGAAAAGAGGTTTAATTGACTCACAGTTATACATGACTGAGGAGTCCTCAGGAAACTTACAATCATGGTGGAAGGCACCTCTTCACAGGGAAGCAGGAGAGAGAAGAATGAGCAAAGAGGGAAAAGCCCCCGTATAAAACCATCAGATCTCATGAGAACTCAATCACTATCATGAGAACAGCAGCATGAGGTAACCGTATTCATGATTCAATTACCTCCCACTGGGTCCCTACCATGACATGTGAGGATTATCAGAACTACAATTCAGGATGAAATTTGGGTGAGGACACAACCAAATCACATTATTCTGCTCCTGGCCCCTCCCAAATCTCATGTCCTCATATTTCAAAAAACCATAATGCCCTTCCAACAGTCCCCCAAAGTCTTAACTCATTGCAGCATTAACCCAGAAGTCCAACTCCAAGGTCTCATCTGAGATGAGGCAAGTCTCTTCTGCCTATGAGCCTGCAAAATCAAAACCAAGTTAGTTACTTCCTAGATACAATGGGGATACAGGCATTGGGCAAATACACCCACTCCAAATGGGAGGAACTGGCCATAACAAAGGGGCCACAGGCCCCATGCAAGTCCAGAATCCAACTGGGCAGTCATTAAACCTTAAAGTTCCAAAATTCTCTCCTTTGATTCCATGTCTCACATCCAAGACATGCTGATACAAGAGGTGGGCTTTTATAGCCTTGGGCAGCTCTGCCCCTGTGGCTTTGCAGGATACAGCCCCCCTACTGGCTGACTTCATGGGCTGGTGTTGAGTGTCTGCAGCTTTTCCAGGTACACAGTGCAAGCTGTCAGTGGATCTACCATTCTGGGGTCTGGAGGACAATGGCCCTCTTCTCACAGCTTCACTAGGCAGTGCCCCAATGTGGGCACTCTGATCCCACATTTCCCTTCTGCACTGTCCTAGTAGAGGTTCTCCATGAGGGCTCTGCCCTTGCAGCAGACTTCTGCCTGGACATCTGGGCATTCCATACATCCTCTGAAATCTAGGCAGAGGTTCCCAAACTTCAGTTCTTGTCTTCTGTGCACCTGCAGGCCCAACACCATGTGGAAGCTGCCAAGATTTGGGGCTTGCATCCTATGAAGCAATGGTCTGAGCTGTACTTTGACCCCTTTTAGCCACAGCTGGAGTGGCTGAGACACAGGGCACCAAGTCCCAATGCTGCATACAAAAGGGGGGCCCTGGACCTGGCCCAGGAAACCATTTATCTATCCTAGGCCTCAGGGCCTGTCATGGGAGGGGCTGCCACAAAAGTCTCTGACATATCCTGGACAAAATTTCCACATTGGCTTGGTGATTAGCATTTGGCTCCTCATTACTTATGCACATTTCTGCAGTGGGCTTGAATTTCCCCTCCAGAAAATGGGTTTTTCTTTTCTATGGCATCATCAGGCTACTCTCTGTGGTCCCAACTTACTGTGTTAGTTTGTTCTCACACTGCTATGAAGAAACACCAGAGACTGGGTAATTTATAAAGAAAAGAGATTTAGTTGACTCACAGTTCTGCCTGGCTGGGGAAGCCTCAGGAAACTTATAATCATGGTGGAAGGCACCTCTTCACAGGGTAGCAGGAGAGAGAATGAGCAGAGAGGAAAAGAACCCTTATAAAACCATCAGATCTTGTAAGAACTCACTCACTATCATGAGAACAGCAGCATGGGGGTAATTGCTCCTGTGATTCAGTTACCTCCCATTGGGTCCTTCCCATAACATGTGGGGATCATGGGAGCTACAATTCAAGATGAGATTTGCGTGGGGACACAGCCAAACCATATCATGGGTACACTAAAATTTCAGACTTCATCACTGTACAATTCATCCATGTAACCTAAAACTACTTGTACCCCTACAGCTACTAAAGTAAAAATAACCTAATACCAAACAATCAAACAAAAACAACTCAAAATATGGGAGGAGGAGAAATAAGGTAAATGGTAGAGCTTTTTTCTTTTTTTGTCATCAAATTTAAATTGTCATCAGTTAAAATAACCTGCTACAACTATAGGATGTTTTTTGTGAGCCTCATGGTAACCACAGTGCAAAAATCTGTAATAGAGACATAAAAATAAAAAGCAAGGAGTCAAAACATACCACTACAGAAAATCAACCACAAAAGAAGAGAGTAAGAGAGGAAAAATGGAAGAAATAATCTACAAAACAACTAGAAAATAATTATCTAAATGGTAATAGTAAGTTCTTACCTATCAATAATTAACTTGAATATACATGGATTATGTCCCCCAGTTAGAAGACATGGAGTGGATGAATAGATTAAAAACCAAGACCCCACTATATGTTGTCTACAAGAGACTCACTTCACCTGTAAGGACACAAATAGACTTAAAGTGAAGGAAACGATGCATCTGACAAGGGGTTAATATCCAGAATATATAAGGAACTCACATAATTCAATGGCAAAATAATAATCTGATTAAAACATGGGTGAAAATACCTGAATAGACATTTCTGAAAAAAATACATACAAATGGAAAAACAGATATATGAAAATATGCTTAACATCACTGATCATCAAAGAAACACAAATCAAAACCACAATGCAATATCTCCTCACCCCAACAAATTCTGGTGTGAATGTGGAAGAATGGGAACCCTTATACACTGTTGGTGGGACTGTAAATTTGTACAGCCATTATGAAAAACCATATAGTTCCTCAAATAATTAAAAATAGGACTACCATATGATCCAGCAATTTCACACTTGGCCATATATGCAAAAGAAAATAATTATGTCAAAGAGATACATATGTGCTCCTATGTTTATTGCAAACCCAGTCACAAATGTCAAGCTATGGAATCAACCTAAGTGTCCACCAACAGATTGAATAGATAAAATGTGACATAGATACACAATGGAATACTGTTCAGCCATAAAAAGAATGAAATCCTGTCATTTGCAGCAATTTGAATGAACCTGGAGGATATTATGTTAATTGAAATAAGCTAGGCACAGAAAGACAAATGCCACATGATCTCACACATATGTGGAATCTAAAGAAGTTCATCTCATAGAAGTAGAGAATAGAACAGTGCTTGCCAGAAGCTGGGGAGGGTAGAGGGAGAAATAGGTCAGTAGGCACAAAGTTACAGTTAGGCAAAAGGATTAAGCTTCGGTGTTCTATTACACAATAAGATGCTTATAGTTAAAAATATTACATTGTATATTTCAACATATCTGGAAGAGAGGATCTTGAATGTTGTCACCACAAAGAAATGATAAATGTATAAGGTGATGGGAATGCTATATGCCCTGATTTGGTTATTTCAAAATATATACATGTATCAAAACATCACACTGTATCTAGTAAGTATGTATAGTTGTAATCTATCAATTAAAAAATAAGTAAAATAATAACAAATTAAAATATTTCATCCATCATGAACATTACCAAGGAAGTAAAAAGACAATCCACAGAATGGCAGAACACATTTGTGAATCATTTATCTCATAAAGGTCTAACATACAGAATATATAAAAACTCATAACTTGACAACAAAAGACAACATAATATTGAAAATTGCAAAAGACTCAAATAGATGTTTTTCCTAAGAAGATATGTAAATCAACAAGCAGAAGAAAAGATGATTGATATCATTAGTCAGTAAGAAAATGCATATTGAAACCACAATGAGATACCAGTTCACACCTGCAAGGATAGCTATAAGCAAAAAAACAAATAAGAAATTGAAAATAAAAAGTGTTGGCCAGAATGTGGAGAAATTGAAACCCTTGTACCTTGCTGGTGGTAATGTAGAATGATGTAGTCCCTATAAAAATGTTGGAGGTCCCTCAAAAAGTTAAACATAGAATTATCATATATCTTAGTCCATTTAGTGTTGCTATAATAGAATGCCTGAGGCTGGGTAATTTATGAAGAAAAGAGGTTTCTTTGGCTCATGGTTCTGCAGGCTGTACAAGAAGCATGGCACCAGCAGCTGCTTGGCTTCTGGTGAGGGCCTCAAGCTGCTTCTACTCATGGTGAAAAGTGAAGGGGAGCCAGGTGAAGGGGAGGCAGAGATCACTGACAGGAAGCAAGAGCAGAAGGGGAGGTCTGAAGCTCTTTTTAATAATCAGCTCTCATGGGAACTAACAGAGTGAGAACTCACTCCTCAGGGAGGGCATTAATATATTCATGAGAAATTTGCTCCCATGGCCAAAACACCTTCCATTAAGCCCCACCTCCAACACTTGGGATCAAATTTCAACTATAGGACATATGACCCAGCAATTCCACTCACAGGTATATACCCCAAAAAATTGAACACAGGTATTCTAAGAAATACTTGTGTACACATGATAGTGATGGCAGCGGTGGCCTATCTGGAGCAGCCACTGTGAAGACACCAGCTGCAGCCGGGGAGGTGCAGCTGGGGTTGCATGCTCTATGGAGCCAGTAGGAGCCAGGAACAGGTGGGAACCCCACCCCATTCCGAGTTATTGGGGCGGGAGCCCCATGCTCCCAGGCACAGCTGCAGCTGCCCAGCCATGGTTGCAGACCAGGCTTTCCTTCACCCTCAGGGGCCTGGGAATCCCCCTTCCCCCACAGGCTCAGATGTGCCTTCTCCTGCTGCCTGTCCTTTCCCTGTTCCTGGTGGCTGCTCTGATTTTGGAGCAAAGTTGAGGCCAAGCCTGCATGCTGTCTCAACCTGGCTGGGTGTGCATGTGCTCAGGGTGGCACTAAGATGTCATGACCCTGCCACCTTGGCCCCCTCCAGACTTTGGGTGCTGAAGAGCATGGGAGGGAGGCTGAGGGGGGTGCTGAGGGTAGCTTGGCATGAGCCTACAGCTGCCGATTGACACAAACAACCTGGGCACTGTGGACAATATGATTGATGGCAGCAGGAGGCAGACACGCTCCTGGGCAGGCAGAAAGGGGTGGGTTTCCAGTGAAGCCCCACCTTCAAGCCAGGGACGGCCGGAAGCATGGGGGCCAGGTGGAGTCCCACCAATTCCAGGTGTAATCAGTTCCAGGTGGTGTCTGTGGCCTGGAGTAAGAACTTATGATGCTTTTTGTGGGCCCGCCCATGGCCGTCCATGGACCAATCAGTACGCACTTCCTCCCTTCTGAGGCCCATACAAACCCTAGACTCAGCCAGATTCACAGAGACATCATGACTACCAGCTGTGGGAAGGACGTACCCACTTTGGTTGTCCTCAAATCATCAGGACAACCTGCTGCAGAAAGGAGCTATCAACTCCAGGTCTCCTCTCCACTGATAGCTGGGCACCACTGAGAGTTGACCTGTCTACAGAAATAAGCTACCCACTGTGGGTCTTCTCTCCGCTGAGAGCTGGACACTCATCAGGGAGACCTGCCTGCAGAAAGAAGGGCTACTCCCTCTGGATCTCCTGAAAGCTGTTCTGTAGCTCACTGAAGCTCTTTTCCACCTTGCTCACCTTCCTGTTGTCTGCATACCTCATTGTATTAGTCTGTTTTCATGCTGCTGATAAATGCCTACCTGAGACTGGGAAGGAAAGGAGGTTTAATAGGACTTATAGTTCCACATGGCTGGGGAGGCCTCAGAATCATGGAGGTAGGCAAAATGTGCTTCTTACATGGCAGCAGCAAGAGAAAAATGAGGAGGAAGAAAAAGCAGAAATCCCTGATAAACCCATCATATCTCATGAGACTTATTCACTATCATGAGAATAGCACAGGAAAGACTGGCTCCCATGATTCAAGTACCTCCCCCTGGGTCCCTCCCACAACACTTGGGAATTCTGGGAGATACAATTCAAGTTGAGATTTGAATGGGGACACAGCCAAACCATATCACTCAATCTTCCTGGACATGGGACAAGACATGGGACAAGACCTTGGGACCTGCTGAATGGCACAATCGAAAGAGTTGTAACACCATCAGGGCTGAAACATGCTCCCTGCTCGTCTTGTTGCAGGCAACAAGAAGGAGAGAAGATCTGTGGCTGGTGGCACTTTTGCCCGAGTATTGCTCAGGCCCACTGAGCTCATTCTGCCCACTCAACCAGCAGGCTACACTCTGAGCACAGAGCTCAGACCTAGGGACTCTCCAAGCCAGGGCTGTGATACCCTTTTTGGGGTTCTGGCATCTCCAAGCCTCTGGGTGCCACCATGTTCCCTGGTGCCCACAGTGGAAGCTGCTTGCAATATGTCTGGCCCAGCTGCAGCCTTGAATGAAGATGCTGCTTGTGCTGGCACCTGGAGCTTCCCACTCTGCCACAGCTGGCCTGCCTGGCTGTGCACAGTGGCTGGGCCCCATGCTCACTCACACACCCCTTACTGCTCTGCACTTGGTGCACCCTTGGCAGGCTTGGGATCTGAGCTGGTAGCACTCCCAAGTGCAGCCTGCTGGGCTGAATGGGCAGAATGAGCCCAGCAGGCCTGAGCAAAACTCAGGCAAAGGCACCACCAGCCACAAAGGCTTCAGGCTGGAAAAATGACACCCCAAAGATCCTATGACAATAGCAGCACAATAATGAAAATACTAGGCCATTTTATATAAACTGCTTGAGCATTCATAGATTTGGGTATTTGCAGAGGGTCCTGGAACCAATCCCTTGTGGATACTGAGGGACAAGTCTACTGAGGAACTAGATAGAGGTGGTGGTCGCACAACATGTGAATGCACTAAGTGTCATTGAATTGTTCACTTTAAAGTGGTTAATTTTAGTTACATAAATTTTAGCTAAAAAAATGGAGAAAAAGAAATCATAGTTGCTGACATAGGAGCCTGAGGGAAAATAGGAAAGTTTAAGTTTGAGCAATTTCAGTTTTCTGTCAGGAGTAAATTAAAAATAATCTAAAGCGAGTTGCCTAAAAACTCAGGGAGACTCTCTTCTTCTGGATGGCAAGCAGGAGAAATGAGATATGAAGAATGTGAAATGGAAGCTCTGACTAAATGTTAATAACCCACAGGCAGTGTGAAAAAGGCAATATTGCATAAAATCTGAAAATCAATTTTAATCTTGAAAAATAATAAATAGTGGTTCCAATTCCTGTTATTCTTCTAAAATGTAGGTTTAAGCATTAAGACTGAGGCAATAAGAAATATGGGTTTAGGAACAAATATGTACATTTAACATAAAGAATTATTTGAGTCCAGGGACCTATTTACGAGAGAGATGTGAATGTATTTGATCAAAAGCCTTCTAATCTAGTTCTTCATTCGCCAATGCCCTGAAACACAGCTTGATGGATGTTTATATTACCTCTGCATCCTTCAATGTAAAGTCCATCTTGTGCATGTGATGTTAATAACAGTAGCATTTACTGAGCACCTGCTGTGTGACGGTCCTTCTGCTAAGGGGTCTTAATGGAGTATTTTATTTAATGCTTACCCAGTGAAGCTGGTACCACTGTCATGTGCTTTTTACCCATGTAGAAACTGAGGCCACAGAGAGTTTACAGAGTTGGCCACACATCCAGCAAGGGGTGGATCCAGGATTCCCACCCAAGTCTGTTCCAGTCTAAGCTGGGACATTCACACCCAGGACCCAGCATGGTGTGGTGGAGCACAATAAACGGTGGGTATGAAAAATAATAACTACATGGTATAGGGTGTACAGTTTCAGCTCAGTTCCTTTAGACATCACTGGAATTGTTCAGCATTGTAAGAGATAACTGGTTTTTTGTTTTTCTTTTCTGTTGAGCAGCAGATGAAATGAATGCCTTGTTTGTAGGATTCTCGAATGAAAAATGTAATTTTAAACACTGGGATCACCCTGAAGATGGTGAGCTGTTCACATACAGGAGAGATTGATGAGGGGACAGCAGACTCCAACCCACAAATCCCTTGCAGTCAAGGTTTAGCTCCTTGACTGGAATTACCTAAATGGCTTTAAATTGCTCTTGCTCTCTCTCTGTTGGCTATATATATTTAAATTTTAAAAGCTAGATGAGTGGGCACCAGAGTCCCATTTTATGCCATATAATAACTTAGTAGAAGGCATTTTGGTCTATATCCACATGGTGAACCCCCCACATTGACTTACTCTTCCCTCTACACACACTGACCACAGCCCGAGGGTGTGGACCACGTGTAGGTTGAGCCCCTCTCCAGTCCCCAGACATGTGTGCTCCTGCTGGGGGAAATGCTGACTGATCTGAAATCTGCTTGTGCCGGTTATATGTGTTATTGAGTTTAGGTACTTTTACAAACCACCGTAACCCACTGAGATAAAAGGACAAAATGGGTTATTTCTGTAAAACCTGAATTGCTAGTTTCAGAATTATTTAATAGAGTCATTAAAAATTAAACCATTACGAGTACATTGGGATCAAAGAACTATGAAGTATTTAGTAGAAGTCTGAAGGATTTTGTACTCAAATTGTAAATTTTGGTACTCAAATATCCATTATGTAATTGGTGGTGGGTATCCCAATTATACTTACAAATTGTATGAATGTATTAAATTACCACAGGTACCCTGGAAATATGTACATCTATTATGTATCAATAAAATGTAAAATTTTAAAAAGGTAAAATAAAACTCTTAGTCTTGGACATATTATGGGTGCAAGAGATGTAAGAGATAGGGGGCAGATCTCCAGCTATCAAACCCACACTAAAAATATTAGCAAAAAAAGTGTACATTTATACGTTTTATGGTAAAATACAATTTTCAAGAATTATGGGTGTTTTTCCATGATTCTGACTTTATTCGAGTTGGTCTACCTACTCTAATGGGAAGATCCTAGGCATGAAAGGAACCAGGGCCTTACTTTGGGGACCAAGATTTTTCTCTTTCATGCTTTGATGTCCAGGCTTGCCTGTTAGGAAGAATTTCCTCATTTCAGCCGCAGAGCTGAGGGATCCAGCCTCTTCCAGTTCACTCCTCTGATCTCTTGCCTACCCTGGGGGCACCCTCACTACTACTGCCCGCAGCTCCCTGGGGAGTGGGATCACAAGTGTTTGAATGAGCCGGGATTAAGAACTTTGATTTCTCTATCATCCCAACAGCTCTGCCCTCACCTTCCCCCCTCCCTATCCCTGGCTTCCATCTTCATGGCTCTCACCTGCTTCTAAACTTACTTTCAATTCACCTGGGTGATGCTGTGACTTCGCCCTCTGTCCACTCCCTTCTCTTTCCCCAACCCTGCCCGTCCCATCCTCCATGTTCCTGAGACCTGTCTCCCTTTACCCAAACCTAGTGAGGGAGTGAGTGTGTGCATGGACAGATGAGGGGACCCTCCAGGAGTCGCTTAGCATCCAGCACCACCCCAGGTGTCCACTGCGGCTCAGTCCCAGCAGGCATCTCTTCCACCCACTGTCCGTGCTCTTCAAGTCTGATCCATTTATTGCACACAGAGGGGCTCCAGGTCCCTGGATACATCCTGCCAGAGCCAGCGTCCTTCCTGGAGACACACCAGCTAGAGGTCTCCAGTTCATGCAGGAGACGCTAGAAGGCCATTCTGCTGTTCCTGCCACTGGCTGTGGGGATGGACCCACTTCCATCACCACAGCCCCTCCCACAATAGGCAGCAGCTGAGAGACCCAGCATGCCCAGCACCACTGGCCCCTATCTTCCTTCCTTCCCTGAATAGTGATTCAGGGAATGAGCCTGGGCTCATTTTTTGAGCGTAGGGAAATGATTTGCTATTTAAATACTGAAGAACATGTCCATCCTGCTTCAGGAAGGCAGACAGACAGACCCCAATCCTGAGGCTTCCTCCCCACCCTGGGCACCTGCATCACCTCCAGCATCCGTGTTTGTTGAGGGGCAGACCCTTTAAAAGTGTCATGCATGGAGAAGTCCAGCGTGGTAGCATGCACAGTGGATTCTTGTTAAATGCTGGGGCCAAGAACTCTGATCACGCTGGCAGAGAAGGGCACTGGCAAAGAATCCAGACTTTTGAAGAAGCCACATGCACAGACACAGGTAGCAGCGCAGACTCAGATTCATTTCCAGAATATACCTTCTGGGAGGAGCCCTGTCTGTGTTTGGGAGATGCCTGGGAGCATCCATGGACCAGATCCGCTGGGGTCATGGTGTCTGGCTGGGATGGCCTTGGAAAGACATTTTAGAGTCTCATGTTGAAAGGGGGAGGGCATTGGGGAACCTTCTGGGCAGGTTTTTCAGTCTGCTGCCTTGGATTTGGGTATCATGTTGTGAAATGACTGGGATGGTCAGGAAAGCTCTCTGAGGAGGTGACATTCTGGCTGAGGCCTGGAAGGAGATGTGTGAGGAGAATATTCCAGACATGAGTTGGGGATGGGTCTGGTTGGTGTGAAGGAGGCATGTGCTGAGATGCACAGGAAGGGGCCTGGAGCCTTGTCAGAGTTCGGGCTCTGGGAGAAGCTGCCGTGGGCATTTTGTGGCCTCTGATGATCCCTGTGAGTGCCCTTCCTATATGCACACGTCCCTCATGCTGCCTTGCACAGTTCCAAGGAGGAAACCAGACTCCATTTCCCAGCATCCCTTGCAGTCAGGCCCCTCATGTGACCCGAATCCCATCATGTGACCCAGGCTCAACCAATCAGAAGTCTCCCTTGAGCCTCTGCTCAGGAAGAGGGCGAGAAGATGGCGCTGGGCAGGTCCATGTGTGGGCGCAGGAGCTAGAAAGGCCTAGTGGATTCAGGGGGAAATGGGAAGGAAGTTGATGTCCCCTCCTGGGGTCATCAGGGCGAGCTGTGGGGTCTGGTTGAATGGCCTTCTTCAGAGCAGTCCCTGGTGTAGGCTGGACACTTGTAGCCACTGAATCTCTGCCCCACAAAGGGTTGGGAGATTCCTGATGTCCACACTGGCCCCAAGGAATCCGCTTCCCCTGGGTCTCGTTAGAAATGCACAGTCTCAGACCCCAGCCCAGACCTGCTGGTCAGGGCCCGCATTTTATCAAGACCCCTGGGGATTTGTGTGTAATGGGAGTTGGAGAAGCGTGATCTGTAATGAGCTACTCCTGGTTAATGCAGCTGGACGGGTGGGCTTCTGTGGTTACAGCAAAGAACCCGATGATGCAGAAGCCATGGGAGGGAAGTGACCAGGGAGTGAGATGATCGGGTTCATCCTTTATCCATCCTGCTGCTGGATGGACTGCAGACGGGCGAGACAGGCCAGCACGTATCCAGAGAAAACACATCTCTCACAAGACAAACATGCAAAACCTGTGAAAAGATCCAGACACACACACCTGCAGGTGAAACTTAGACACACATGCACACACACACAAACCCAGAAACAACCGTCTACACAGGCGCACAGAACCACAAACACACAAGCAGGGGTGGGGTGACTTCACCCCAGAACATCCCCTTTCTTATTTCCCTGGATCTGCAAGAAGGAGCCGAGCCTGCCTGACTTTGGTCCCTCACTCACCACTAGACCTTGAAAGTGAAATTGAATATCCACAAGCCCGTGACCTTGGGGTTCTGGAGAATGGGTCCTGTAATGAGTGTCATGGCTCCAGGCCAGGTGAAATGCAGGCGTTCCAGCCTCTGTCCGGGAGGGTCACTCGGCCCACTTGCTGAGGGCCGCAGATCGATGTGGATCAAATGCTAATGGCTTTTCAGCTGGGGCTGCTAGAGCCCAGTGCAGGACCATGGGCAGTGTGTTTGCTGGAGGCACTTTTGCCCTCGGCAGGACATTGCGGGCAGGCTACCTGCTGCGACCCAGGTTAGCACAATGTGATACGTGCCATTTGTGCAGCAGCAGGGGACTGGGCATAGAGACAGGGGACATCAGCCTGTGCCCGTGATCCAGCTGTAAACACAGATTTATACCCAGGCCAAATCTATCCACGAATCCATTTCAAAGGAATAAAATCACATTAGAGGGATAATAATTGTGTAATATATTACACTTGAAATTAGAATTCTATGAAATCTCATTATTTATGTCTAGACTAAATAGATTGAGTTTTGGTTATTTAACTACATTTCCTGTTGCTCTGATGAGGAATGATGCTTCTCTAAGAGCCGACTGTCTCATTCCTGAAGCGTGGTGTTTTCAGAGCAGCACCACGAGGGGCTTCTGGAAGTCTCTGGGACTCAGGGTTGGTCTGGAGGAACATCGGGGCTGCCCTGGGCCTGCTTGTCCTCAGGCCACTTCATCCCCCTTCCCATGAGTCTCTGGGCTCACCCCCATGGGCCGCATTTCCTAGGCTCTGACAGGGCTGGTCTCTGCCTGGATTAGCGGTTGGGGGCTGTGGTGGAGGGTGAGGGCAAGGAGGACCCAGGGTGTTCCCCTCTGCCTGGGCCGCATCTGCAGTGCCTGTGTCTCCACCATGCCGCCAGTCTCCTCTGTGGCCCCTGAGCTGAAGACTGAACCCTCTCTCTTGGCTCCTCTATCCCAGGGTCAGTGACGGGTTGTCACTGATCTTTGCCTCACAGGCCCTTGTTTGCCTTCTCAGCTTTCCATGCAGATCCCTGTATTGTCTCTTCCTGGCTGAAGCACCTGCAGTGACCCCTCTTTCCTTGGTTGGACCCTAGTGCAGACGTACCCCTCACCAGGACACTCAGGCCTCTACCCCACCCATTTCATCCTCCTCTCATCCTCACACACCATCTGCCCTGGTGCCCAGACTCCTTCCTGTCCTCTACACCAGCCCCAGCGCCTTTGCTCCTGCTGCCTGCTTGTCTGGAGTCCCCACTGTAAACTCAGCCCCTCTATGAACTTCCTGCTCATGTGCGACCTCTGGAAGTCACCAGTCCTAAGCCTCCCACCTGCAGATGGGATCTGCTGGAACATTCCAGAGCCCTTGTCTGTCCCCTTGTGGGTGCTTAGAAAGAGTGCATCCTGGGGTGGTCACACAATGTTCACTTTTGTTCATTATGTACCAATTATTCACCAAGTATTCACTGATGCTGACTATGTGTTAACCACTGTGATACAGCAGGATAATCGGGACTTTTTCCATTGTAGGTGACAGAAAGCCCAACTCAAACTGACTTGAGTAAGAAGGAAAGTTTTTTGACATATAACTATTCATAGCTATGTCAGCTTCAGGCATGGCTGGATCTAGGAGATCAACTTAGGTCTCTGAAGGCTGTCTCTTTACACCTCTTGGCTCTACTTTTCTTCATGTTGGTGATGGAGCTACAACAGTGGAATGAGAATTTATTTTCAGGTCAAAGTGGCAGAAATCTCTAGAATTGGCTTAAACACCTAATCGCTTATTGATGTAAATAACTACCCAGGGGTAGTTTATCTTCAGGCATGGCTGGATCCAGGAGATCTCCATAATTCTCTCCTGTTGCCTCTTCCTGTGCTTCCTCTGTATGGGCTGCATCCTCAGACAGAATCCCTCACTGTGGTGTCAAGATACCTTCTAGAGGTTGTGAGGCTTGCATCTCAGCCTCTCAGGAACCCTGCTGGAAGGGGAAGTTCTTGATTTCTCAAGTTCTTTAAAACAAGAGTTCCAAAATTTAGTTTCCTTGTCTCCTAAAGGTCTGGTTTGGGTCACCCATCCATCTATGTTCCTATAATTGTGGCCAGGGGAATGCAGGGTTTTGATTGTCTGTGCCTCACACACAAGCCCAATGAGCCAAGCATAAGTTTCAAGCAAGTTAAGTACATGTGTGTAAACAATGAGAGATCACATATATTCAATTCAAACTTTGATTTTGAGAAAAATTGTAGATTCATGTGCTGTCATAAGAAGTAATACAGGACCTTTTGCAACTTTTACCCAGTTTCCCCAGTGGTAACTTCTGGCAAAATGATGGTCCAATATCACAGCCAGAGCATCACCAGTGAGGTCTTGTCAGGTGGAAAAATGGTGGCCATCCCAGCCAAAATGTCAGAGATAGATCTTGGTTGTGTTGTCAGATGCGCCTTATGCTTCTGTGCATTGCATCAGTGTGTTTGTAAGACCACTGCACAGGGTAGCAGATATTTGCCACAGAGGCCACGGGTTACAGTGGTTTTGTGAGGTGTGGTTCGATTGGAGGAGGCTCTCAAAGCCTCTGGACTTATGTGTTAGCTTTAGAGGGGAAAGTGTCCTTACACAGGTGTGCAACTAAAAATTAATTTCCCAAGATGGTGGACTCGGAATGTGTTCATGCATCTCTGTGTAATTAAAATTGATTTTTAAAAATAGAAAAAAAAATAGTGCCCATTTCCCTGAAGGCAGAATGTCTCTTATCTAGTGTGAAGTTTGTCACATGACTGGCAGACAGTGTATGATTTTATTGCATCTCCTCAGTAGATTGCTGGAAAAATTTTCTAACACAATAAGGTTAAGAGCTTCTTCATTATTATAGCTTTGTATAATTGCAGCATTTTCTTGATGATAGAAACCAGCATGGACTCTCAGTCTATAAACAGTCCCCTCCCTCCCTTTAGCAGAGAATGCCCTTCCTGTGGTTAATGGGGATGTATCCCTGGCTTCAGAAGGGAAGAGCTCTCCTCAGAGGGTGGCCAGTCCCCCAGATCCTGGTCGTGCAGGCAGTGGGTGCTGTTGCCCTGTCCTGGGAGGGTGAAAAGTCAAGGGTACTTTTCTACAGGGCAGAGGAGAAGGGAACACATGTACAATATGCAGCACGCACAGCCCCTGCTCCAGGATCTGCAGTGGCTCCCTACATTAATGATGGAAGAACTACTGGTGGAGGGGAGGGAAGACCACATATGCACCGTTCATCTGGTGTATGTGTACCAGAAGCTGACTCAGTGTGTTTTATGCATCCTCTGATGCATA
Source organism: Pan paniscus (assembly GCF_029289425.2). Lineage (NCBI taxonomy): Eukaryota > Metazoa > Chordata > Mammalia > Primates > Hominidae > Pan > Pan paniscus. Next base: position 139,268,102 of record NC_073259.2, read on the forward strand.
TTTAAGGTAATCCTGTGGCACAGGCCTGAAAATTATCCCCATTCTACAGAGGCGGGAGCTAGGCTCAACTCCTAATGGTGGGGCCCATGTCTACAGCCTTGTCTGATTTAACAAAAGCCTGTGCCACTTGCTACAGCCCTTCAAGTCTTCAGTACCATTTTGGCTCTGGCTTGTAAGCAGGTTGCCTAAGTTCATGGATAGGGGTGTGGGTGCTGAGCACACGCTCCTTTTTTTCTTTTGCCTCAGGGAAATGAAAGGATATACATGGAAATGGAGTTCAGGAGGAAGGTCTGAAAGGCAAAGGAGGAGGAGTCCATTTTATTCTCACCACCTGGCTGTCCATCATTATTACCATTATCATCATTATCTTCATCACCCTCATCATCACCATAACCATTCACCATTGTCATTGTAATAATTATCGTCATTATTGTCATCTTCTTCATTATCATCATATTCTTTGCCATCATCACCTTTGTTACCATCAACATCCGTTTCATCATCACTATTGTCATAACTATCACCATTATCATTATCACCATCACCAGCACCATCATCATCACCATCCTTATCATCACCATTATGATCTCTATCACCATCATCACCGTCACCATCGTTACCATTATCATCACTATCATCATAACCATCCTCACCATCACCACCATCATTATCATCATCATTACCATCATCATCACCATCATCATCATCACCATCACCATCATCCTCACCATCACCATCATCCTCACCATCACCATCAATCATCATCATGACCATCATTACCATCATCATAACCATAATCCCCACCATCCTCACCATCATCATTACCATCACCATCCTCACCATCACCATCATCACCATCATTATCATCGCCATCACCGTCATCATCCTCACCATCACCATCATCCTCACCATCACCATCAATCATCACCATCATTACCATCATCATAACCATCATTCTCACCATCCTCACCATCATTACCATCACCATTCTCACCATCACCATCATCACCATCACCATCATCCTCACCATCAACACCATCATCATCATCACTGTCATTATTGTCTTCTGCATTATCATCATATTTCTTACCATACTCATCACGAGCACCCCCATCCTTGTCATTTCATTATCACTGTTATTGTGTTCTTCATTATCATATGTTTTACCATCATCGCCCTCATCACCTTCACTATCACTGTTGCCATAACTGTCATCATTTTCACTGCCACCATTATCTCAGCCATCACGAAATATGGTGCTCCCCATGTCCCAGTGACTGCACTAGGTGATTTTCATCTATTACTTCTCTATCATTATCCCAAGCCTAGAAAGTAGGTGTCATCATAATCCCTATTTTAATGATAAGGAAATTGGGCCACAGAGAGGTTATGGAGCTCACCTAATGTCATACAAGTAATGACTGGCATAGTCTGGATTCAAACCCAGCAATCTGGCCCGACAGTTCATTATCTTAGGCACTTCCTGTACTGTAAAATAAAATCTGGGATGCCTGAGTAGGAGTGGCCTCTGTAAGGGCCCTTGGAGACTCCAGCCCCAGGATGTGAACCCTGAACCACCCCTGATCAATGTGCTGATAGGAAGAACCAGTATTAATGATACCTGCTCTGTGCTGACCACATTTGTGGGAGAATTACTTATAAGACCTGCACACTGAATGATCATCCTAACAGATGGGGATTGCCTTATCTTCAATATGCAAATGAGGAAACTGAGGCACTCAGTGGTGTGGTTAGTTGCCCAAGGACACAGTGAGTGAGTAACGGGGCTGCAATTTTTATCCTCCTCATCCTCATCACCATCTTCATCCTTATCACAGTTACCCTTCCCTCCTTTCTTTTTTTAAATGATTGTCATTTTCTATATGTCTTGATTCCTTTGAGAAAGGGAGGTCATTTTTCATTGTGGTTTTGATTAACTTGTTTCTTTCTTAAACATACAGGCACTGTTCGGAGATTTACACAGAGAATATGTTGAGATATTGTGAAATTAATACCAAATAATTGTCTAAAATAAGAGAAGAAAAAGTCTGGTCATTCATTCTCACTAGCAGTATTTTTACAGCTTTCCTTCGGTCTTACTTTTCTGAAAATATATGCCTTTTCTTCTTTTACCAAACAGGGATGAATGCAGTCCATGATATTTCACAACCACCCTCCCTCACTGGGTGATATGTCATAACACATCATGCCATATCATGCCACCGTGGTCCTTGTACATTTGCTTCGTGATAGGGAATCCTCAACTGTGACTCTGGCCAGCCCCTCCCACCTGTCCTCATGGCTGATCAGTGGGACAATCCTCTGTTCCCCACCTCCCTCTTTCCATCTTCATCCCACTATTCCTTGATCATCAGCTGCTGACCTACACCTTCCAGGGGACCCTTGCTCCCTTGTCCTCTGGGATCCTCCTCCTCACAGGGGGTTTACAGCCCTTATGTGATCTCATCCCACACCCTTGTCACACATGTCCTGAGGCGCTCCCACTCCAGACACTGGGCTGGGTATTGGGGACATAGGGACAGCCCGGCTGACATTATTTGACCCCTTACAGGCACCAGGAATTTACTTGTCTAATCCCTTGCATTTTCACTGCAGCCCTATGAGGTGTGTTCTGTTATGTTCCTGAATTGAACATAAGTAAAGTGAGGTAGAAGTTGCACAGTGAGCAAGAGGAGAGGCCGGACTTCACTCCAGGCCATCAGAATCCAGGGTTGAGCTCCGAAGTCTCATGCTAGTCCATGGCCCGAGCCTGGGAGGAGGTCACCCCGTGTCAGAGGACCCTTCCCCTGTCCCTGTCTTGTGTCGTGAGGAAGGCCAGACAGGGCCCTAAGTGCTCTGAGCAGCTGGAACTCGTTGGGATACAAGTGACAGAAAAGCCAACTTTAACCAGGGGATTTCGGATTCAAGCTCCTGCACAGTCCAGGGCTAGAGCTGGCTCCTGCAAGACTGGGTTCAGGCTTCATGGCGCCATCAGGGCCCGATGCCTCTCTCCCCACACCACTGTCTCCTTGCTCCTTTCACGTTGACTCCTTTCTCTGACAGGCTCCTCCTTCATGGATGTAAAATGGCTGCAGCCCCTCCGGACCTCACATTGTCTCAGCTTCAGGTCCACTGGGAAGCCACCTGCCTCGGTCCCAGCATTCCCTGCAATCATCTCATTGGATCTCACTGGGTCGGATTGGGTCACATGTCCATCCCTCAGCCAATCACAGTGGCTGGTGGAATAAATGCCCTGATTGGCTTAGGCTTGGGGAAGTCACATGGTCTTGCCTGAGGCGTTCTGGAGCCTTTTCCAAAAGACAAGTCTAAGAGCAGGAAGGGCCCCCTCAGCAGAGATGCACTGGCGTGGGCTCACCAGGGAGAGGGAAGAGACAACGCTTGGCACAGCCCACAGCACGGCTGCTCAGAAACACTCACAGCCCCTCCGTGTCAGAGGACCTTCCCCACCACTGACATCAGGCTGGGCCATGCGACTGCCTTTGTCCCTAAAACTGGAGAGGAAGTGGGGGGCGTGGCTTCTGGGCAGCAGCTTTAGTACTTCATGAGTTATTCGTCACGTTCTCTCTTCCTCCCTCTGAGCAGCAGGAAGTGCAGATGGCGAGGACGAGACGCCCAGCCAAGGGACAATGGACGAAGAGCGTGAGCGGGGGCGAGCCTTTCCCTTCGTGAGCAGCTGGGCTCGGGGATGTTTGTTACCGCAGGGCAGCCTAGCGCGTCCCGGCTGGTTCCCACTTACACACACAGTGCGCGTTTATCATGGACCAGGACCTGGGCATCTCTGGGGCTTGTTTCCCTACAGAGCCAAGTCTGCAGGGCACCCAACAAATAACCCCCAAGTCACTGTTCACGCTGCTCCTGCTCCCCCGGGCTCTGGGTGGCTCCTTCCCCCTCCAGAGCCTCCGGAGCCGCCCGTGCTCCTTGCTCCAGCCTGAAGCACCCAGGAGGACCCAGCAGCAGGTCAGGAGCAGTGACAAGCTCACGCCGCTGAACCGTGGAAATGAGTCTGGTTTCCATCGATTTCCTCGGGGCCTCTGGGCTTGGGTGTGATCAGTTTCTGCCCTCGATAAAATAGCTGGAGGGGAGACCTTGCCCCAGACGGATGGACACAGGAAGAAAACAAATGTCTTTTACTGTTTTTCTTTCTGTTTTCTCCACTATTCAGGAAATATTGGTGCCAGAATGTCCCCCAGAGTCACACAGGGCCAGGCCTGCAATGCAGCATTTGCTCAGCGGCTGACCCATCCTTCCGCGCACTCGGAGGCATGGACACCCCCAGAAGCAGTCCCTCCTCCCTCCCACGTGACGCGGCCTGTGCATTTTCAGGTGAGGGACGGCCGGTGTCATCGTTGGAGCTTCCTAAGACTCCCAGAGGCTGATGCACCTCCCAGACCCGCCTCCGCCTGGCTCCCTGGGCCCTGCTCCAGGGGCTTCATTGGTCCCTGCCCCGGGTCACCCCTCCGCTCACCGTCTCTCAGGTAGGCGTCTTCACATCAGATTTGTGGCTTTTTTTTTTTTAATTTATTTATTTTTATTGATCATTCTTGGGTGTTTCTCACAGAGGGGGATTTGGCAGGGTCATAGGACAATAGTGGAGGGAGGGTCAGCAGATAAACAAGTGAACAAAGGTCTCTGGTTTTCCTATGCAGAGGACCCTGCGGCCTTCCGTAGTGTTTGTGTCCCTGGGTACTTGAGATTAGGGAGTGGTGATGACTCTTAACGAGCATGCTGCCTTCAAGCATCTGTTTAACAAAGCACATCTTGCACCACCCTTAATCCATTTAACCCTGAGTGGACACAGCACATGTTTCAGAGAGCACAGAGTTGGGGGTAAGGTCACCGATCAACAGGATCACAAGGCAGAAGAATTTTTCCTAGTACAGAACAAAATGAAAAGTCTCCCGTGTCTACCTCCCTCTACACAGACATGGCAACCATCCGATCTCTCAATCCCTTCCCCGCCTTTCCCCCGCTTCTATTCCACAAAACCGCCATTGTCATCATGGCCCATTCCCAATGAGCTGCCAGGTACACCTCCCAGACGGGGCAGTGGCCGGGCAGAGGGGCTCCTCACTTCCCAGTAGGGGCGGCCGGGCAGAGGCGCCCCTCATCTCCCGGACCGGGCGGCTGGCCGGGCGGGGGGCTGACCCCCCCACCTCCCTCCCAGACGGGGCGGCTGGCCAGGCAGAGGGGCTCCTCACTTCCCAGTAGGGGCGGCCGGGCAGAGGCGCCCCTCACCTCCCGGACGGGGCGGCTGGCCGGGCGGGGGGCTGACCCCCCCACCTCCCTCCCGGACAGGGCGGCTGGCCAGGTGGGGGGCTGACCCCCCCACCTCCCTCCCGGATGGGGCGGCTGGCCGGGCGGGGGGCTGACCCCCCCACCTCCTTCCCGGACCGGGCGGCTGGCCGGGCAGAGGGGCTCCTCACTTCCCAGTAGGGGCGGCCGGGCAGAGGTGCCCCTCACCTCCCGGACGGGGCGGCTGGCCGGGTAGGGGGGCTGACCCCCCCACCTCCCTCCCGGACGGGGCGGCTGGCCGGGCAGAGGGGCTCCTCACTTCCCAGTAGGGGCGGCCGGGCAGAGGCGCCCCTCACCTCCCGGACGGGGCGGCTGGCCGGGTGGGGGGCTGACCCCCCCACCTCCCTCCCGGACAGGGCGGCGGGCCAGGCGGGGGGCTGACCCCCCCACCTCCCTCCCGGATGGGGCGGCTGGCCGGGCAGAGGGGCTCCTCACTTCCCAGTAGGGGCGGCCGGGCAGAGGCGCCCCTCACCTCCCGGACGGGGCGGCTGGCCGGGCAGGGGGCTGACCCCCCCACCTCCCTCCCGGATGGGGTGGCTGGCCGGGCAGAGGGGCTCCTCACTTCCCAGTAGGGGCGGCCGGGCAGAGGCGCCCCTCACCTCCCGGACGGGGCGGCTGGCCGGGCGGGGGGCTGACCCCCCCACCTCCCTCCCGGTCGGGGCGGCTGGCCTGGCGGGGGGCTGACCCCCCCACCTCCCTCCCGGACAGGGTGACTGGCCGGGCGGGGGGCTGACTCCCCCACCTCCCTCCCAGATGGGGCGGCTGGCCAGGCGGGGGGCTGACCCCCCCACCTCCCTCCCGGACGGGGTGGCTGGCCGGGCGGGGCCTGACCCCCCCCCTCCTTCCCGGACGGGGCGGCTGGCTGGGCAGAGGGGCTCCTCACTTCCCAGTAGGGGCGGCCAGGCAGAGGCGCCCCTCACCTCCCAGACGGGACGGCTGGCCGGGCAGGGGGCTGACCCCCCCCACCTCCCTCCCGGACGGGGCGGCTGGCCAGGCGGGGGGCTGATCCCCCCACCTCCCTCCCGGACGGGGCGGCTGGCCGGGCGGGGGGCTGACCCCCCCACCTCCCTCCCGGATGGGGCGGCTGCCGGGCAGAGACGCTCCTCACTTCCCAGATGGGGTGGCTGCCGGGCGGAGGGGCTCCTCACTTCTCATATGGGGTGGTTGCCAGGCGGAGGGTCTCCTCACTTCTCAGACGGGGCGGCTGGGCAGAGACACTCCTCACCTCCCAGACGGGGTCGCGGCTGGGTAGAGGCGCTCCTCACTTCCCAGACGGGGCGGCGGGGCAGAGGCGCTCCCCACATCTCAGACGATGGGCAGCTGGGCAGAGATGCTCCTCACTTCCTAGATGGGATGGTGGCCGGGAAGAGGCGCTCCTCACTTCCTAGATGGGATGGCGGCCGGGCAGAGACGCTCCTCACTTTCCAGACTGGGTAGCCAGGCAGAGGGGCTCCTCACGTCCCAGATGATGGGCGGCCAGGCAGAGACGCTCCTCACTTCCCAGACGGGGTGGCGGCCGGGCAGAGGCTGCAATCTCGGCACTTTGGGAGGCCAAGGTAGGCGGCATGCTTCGCCGGGTGGTCAGAGCTATTTGCCCATAGTCCGTAGCCCAGAGCCGGGGCTGCTCAGCTCTCCGTCCCGGGGGGCCAGGGCCGGGCTGGAGGCGTGCGAGCCTCTCACCGCCGCCTCCCAGCGCAGCCACCCGAGCCGCCGCCGCCGCCGCCTCCCTTAAACTAATTTTTAAAATTTTTTAAGTTACAGGTTTAAATGTCAGAAAAATATATTATGATCCATTTTTTTTAAAAAAAGGGAAGAAGGGAGGGAGGAAAGGAGAAAGGGAAAAGGAAAGGAAGGAAAGGATGAGTAGTAGGGGAGAGGAGGGGAGGGGAAGGGAGAGAGAGGAAAGAAGAATCAATTTTTTTTAATTTTTTTTTAGAGATGGGGTCTCAAACTCCTGGCCTCAAGCGATCCTCCCTCCTTGGCCTTCCAAAGTGCCGGGATTACAGACATGAGCCACTGTGCCCAGTCCCTGTGCTGGCTCTTTTTGTCCATCTTGGGTAACCTCCTTATCTTAGATGGGGAAATTGAGTCCCAAGGGAAGAAAGGTCTTGGCCAAGGTCACAAAGCCAGGCGGATCAGGGGAAGGACGTTGCCGCAGATTTGTGGCTTTTCTGTTAAAATTCTTCACAAACTGGCTGTACCCTGGCAGGCGGGGCCCAGGGCTGAGCAGGGGCCTTGTGGAGAGTGAGTCCGGGCTCCTACCAGTTCAGATTGTGGGACTTCAGTCTCCTCCTCTGGGGATAAGGGGATAAGGGTGCCTTCCTGCCACGTGGTTGGGATTGCCCGGGGCCATGTGTGGACATCAGCGCAGCCTGGGGATACACCAGCACTCACTCGGGTATTGCTGTCCCTGGGGAGACGGAAGGAGCAGCCGACTTGCACCGAGAAGAAAGCAAAACACTCTCTCGTGGTTAAGGGCGTGGCGGGGTTGCTCTCACAGGGACCGGCGTTCCCTGTCGGGAGGGATGTGGCTCTGCTGTAACCCAGGCCGAAGGAGTTTCATGGCCTCTAGCTTGGAACGTTGAGAATTTTAAACCTACCCAGATGTTTCATGCCTGGCTGTCCCAGGAAAATTCTTTTTTTTCTTTTATTTCTTTATTCTTCAATTTGGGCAAATACCTACTTAGAAAAGCAGCATAAAGCATGTGCTCCCTGCAACTCCTATGCGGGGCAGCTGCCCTGGGGTCTTAACAGGGTGTTTGGTGCAAACTGCCTCTGTTGAGCAAAGTCGAAGCCAATTCTGTCGTTAGCCCCATCGATTCCAACTGTGGAAATGTATTCAATAAATGAATTCACACCTGAACAAAATGTACGTTCACACACCGTTGCCGGAAGATTGTTTGGAGACTGGAGAACGCTCTCACAGCGCCTGGTTGGACACCGCGTGCTCAGGCACATCATGGGGCCCCACGGGGTTCTTCCCATGGGAGCCCTGCACACCTGTGCTGACAGCAGCAACCATGGAGCTGTATCTGGCTCAGGAACGGCCACGTGGTGTGAGCTCCTATTGGTGTAAATGGGGACACAGGCGGGTGCCCCGTCCACCTATCCTGTCCCTGCTCAGTGTCACCCTCCTTGCTGAGTGGGGTCCCATTGGCGAGTTTTCAGATGAATCAAGGATGCTCCAGGTAGAGCCCCTGTTACTCCAGGCAGAGCCCTTGTCTGCAGGGAGCTGCCCCTCCTCGGGTGCCTGGAGAGGGCACATATGTTGGGGGTGGTCAGTGTGGCTCAGGTCTCCACACTACCTGCCCCCTGCTTCCCTCCTGCTGAGGCCGGGTGGACTCCAGGGAGGGGAGCCAGTGTTCTTGGGTTCACGGACACAGAGCAGGATGTGGGGACAGAAAAATCAAATCCCTGCACAGACCCCTCGATTCTTCCCAGAGATGCTCTTTTTCATGCCCAAATCACCTGGACACGCTTCTATTGCCCTGGCTGGTTCCTAAAGTGGCCCTGATCCCTGCGTCCAGGGCGCTTTCCTCACCACGTGCCTCTTCCCCCCGGCCAGCCCAGAGCTGCCCTGCCCGGGGGACTTCAGTCCCAGATCCACAGCGGCTCTTGGGGGTCTCACCGGGAAGGCTTGGGTGGGTCACTCCCATTTCCCACCATCCCACTGGGGCCTTCCTGGTTAGTTCTGGGGTCCAGACCCCTGTCTCCTCATCTAGATGGGGACAATGAGGCTCTGGGAGGGAGGTGGCGCTGGGGTAACCAGCAGGAGATCAGCAGCCAGGCCTGGACTTGTGTGTCCTCGGGGCGACATGGGGCCCTGCTGCCTGGTCTCTGGGGCCTCTCAGTCCAGGTCTGCAGCCACCTGTGGTCCTGAGGGCCACACAGCTCATGGTTTGCAACCCGGGTCATTTTTTTTCTAACTCAGTAAAGCCTGACCTCTCTGGTCACGGCCATCACTGCCAAAATCAGGTCAAAGGCAACTCCCTTGTGCACAGAGCAGGTCCACTTCTGCTGTTGATAGGTGGGAGTCCCAATGCCCTGGGGTGCGATCAGCCACACTTCTGTCTCCATGGCAGGGCCATGCGTGCATCCCCCACTCTGCTGATGGACCAGAGGCTGCCCAGCATGGAAGCCAGATGTCACCGTGCTTGTCCCTAGAGCAGCCGTGCAGGGCGTGGAGCAGCAGAGCTCAGAGCTTATGCAGGGCTGATGCGGGGAAGCCAGCCCCCCCATGCTGCAGTCCCCGTGCGGGAAGTAGCTCACCTGAAGGGGGTGCTCTCATTGGCTGGGAGCCTCCACTGACTCCACAGCACTCTCCTGACTTGTGCCAGACACCTTCGAAACAGTCACTGGGCTGAAAAGTGACCAGAGCACAGGGTCGAGCTGTGAAGATGAGCTGTGGATGGCAAGGGAGGGAGCAGCGCTGGCCTGGGCTCTGGCAGCCCTGCTGAGTCCATCTCCCTGAGGATGGGCCGGGGTGGGCCGGGGCTGGCACTCCGTGATGTGGAACGGGGTGTGTTGGGGGAGCCTTTGCTGGGAAGGACTCCTGCTGAGAGGAGCCGTGTGTCGTGGAGGCTGTGGTTCCAAATCTCTCAGCAGGTGTGATTCTCTGCTTATTCGAATTAACTAAACTATAAATCATGCCTGCCACATCCCGTTCCCATTGGTTTCCGTGGATTCACTGCTCATTTCTTGTTAGAAAGTGCTGTGGGCATCAGGAGTACCTCAATAAGCAAAATGAAGCAGGTGCGGCAACTTCAGACAACCAAGTGTCTGCTGGGCTCTGCCTGCAGGTGTCTTCTTTTCATGAAACCAATTTGGCCCTGGTCAGCTCATTATGATAGGGAGGGCGGAGTTTGCTCCTGGGGATGGAAGGGCCGGCTCCGGGAGGATGAACCGGGGCACAAACAAGATGACACGACTATGGCGGGTGTTCCTGCCCAGGTCCCTCTGACATTGCAGGTACCACGCTCTGTGGTCCTGCTGCACCCACGTCCTCCTTCGTCCCATCTCAAGAGGCATCCCAGAGCACCTGTCTCAAGGGAATTCCTTCCTAAGCCCATGTTCTCTCCCAGCACGCCCTTTAGTTCTCCTCCAATTTACAGCCTTGCTTTTTAATTCGTTTGAAATGGTGGGCTTTAAAAATAAATTTATTTTTACCCTGAATATGCTGTGAATGTAAATGAAATGTCCTTTTCCTCAACAATTACCACTTAGACAGGAATCTCCACGTTCCCTCCGTGGGCAACCCTGTCTTTTATGAACCTCCAGGGATATGTTAAACACACACAGAAACATGGAGATGTGTGTGCTTTCTAAGATAATATAGCACAGCATGGACTTATCTTCTTCAGAGTTTTTTTTCATTCTTTTCCTTCCCCTACTGGTTTTTAGGATGGACATTCTGCATCTCTCGTTTCTTTATCTTTTGACCAGTGTGTTAAATTCATTACACTTTCATTAATAGCCATCTCTGCCTCCTTTCTGAATTATAATTATTAATGTCAACAATTGCCCTCTGGCTGACAGTCTGTTAACATACAGCCTTTTAGCTGGGTTTGGTTTTATTTCCTCTGTCAATATTATTATTTAATAATTATTTAATATTGTACCAAATACATCATTTTCTTTTCTCACTGTAACTTACTGTATTTCAAACTGCTTCTCAGTAAATTGTCTTCTTTATGCATTTCCTTCAGGAATTCTAGTAGGGAGAGGGTCCCTGGAGTTAATCCCTCCTTTTTCTGTATCTTTGAAAACAGTTCTAGTCTCATCTACCCCTCATATTTTCTACTTTCCATCTGGCCCTGTTCAGAAACGTGTGGCTCCCTCCGGGATCCCGGGAGATGGTGTCCTCCTAAGAGGTTGACCTGGAGTCACCTTGCAGGGCCTGTTCCTCCCCAGGTGTCCCTCAGGGATGTCCCCGCTCCTCTCTCACCCCCACCTGTAAATAGCCCTCTGTGGGAGCTGCGATAGACCCAGCTCGTGGCCCCAGGGCTTCACCTCTCTCTGCGGAGCCCCCACCCTCTGCCCTTGGCTTTGGGCTTGAGCCTGGGAGTGGTTCTGGCCAGCAGAAAGGGATGGGGACGGTGCAGAATCCCTCAGGCTTCCCGTGTCCATGTCCCTGGCTCCTCACCACACTGGAACAGGACTCCCGTCAGCAGCTGGGGAGACCGTTCTCTAGTGCATCCTCTGAAGGCAGCAGGCTGCTGTGGGCTGAGGCGCTTTCTAGACACTTAGGAGATAATTCACAACTCATCAGGAACACCGCATCACTGCTTATGGGTGTCTCACGACTGCAATAGGGAAAATAGGTCTCTTATCGGAAGATTAAGGAAGAAAGATTCTCTCCCTACAGACTCCTCCTGAGCAGCCATGCACATGGCGTTTACTCCCCATGGGCGATGGGATTTTCATCAGCTTTTATGTTCAGAAGGCAGGGCACACCTGGAAGCCGTTGTCGGGGGGATGGCCTGATTGAGCTGGTGAGGCCCTGGGCGTGCGGGTAGGGTCCGTTCCTGATCAGGAGCGTTCTCAGCGTCGTGAGCAGCACAGGGCTCAGAGGCTCAGAGGCCCCCAGGAGGCAGGCCCTGCAGCGTGGGGCAAGGGATGGGCACAAATGCTGGGCGCGTGCTGTGGTTGCCCTGGGAGGCCTTGGCAGTGGCGGATCCAGTAGCACAGGCATCACTGGGTATGCTCCCTGCTGGGGCCGTGGGGGTGCAGCCTTCCAGGTCCAGCCGAGGACACACGCAAGCGTGCGGCTGTGAGTGCTGGGAGGGGCGGCCCATGGCCCTGGCAGCCCCAGGCCCACACCCTACTGTGTTCTGGGGGAGATGAGATGATTTTCCTGAAATATTCTTTCTCTTCCTGGCCCCGCTCTCCAGGTGTGGAATATCCTGCTCCAATCAAAGCCATGTCACCTGCGTTGTCCAGTGAAACGTCAGCGGACAGGCGCTGCCCGGGCTCCAGGGAGCTCCTCACCGAGGCTCACTCCCTGTGCCTCTGCCATCAGCACAGGGGGACATGCCTGGCTGCCTGTGGGACCAGGGAGGACGCGCGGTGCGGGAGCAGAGCCAGCCACACTGCCGCTGCTGCACTGTTCATCTGAGTGGCGCAAGGTGAGCTGACACCCGTTGGACCCTCAGACCCCTGAGCCAGCCCCACTGAGATCTGAGCCACCGCGGCCAAACTGCAGTCACCTGGGAAGGAAGCCCCGCGTTCCGCCCCTGAGATGTGCGGCCCTTTGCTGTGCAGCGGGTACGGATGCGAGCGCCTCCAGCCGCTGCCCTGCTCCCTGGTTTTGGAAGCTTCCCCTCTCCTGGGCCTCACGGTGCTAGGATCCACCACGAGCCATTGCTTTGGTTGTTTCTCAAGTCCAGAGAAGAGAGTTTTCTGTGCAGTGAAAACCTTCCTTGTAACACTGAGCAGAGGCTCCGTGTGCATTTGGCCGCCAGCCGTGGAGCAGGCTCTGAGCTTCCCCTGGGGTGTGGGTTCTCCATTTTCAGTGGATTCGATGGGGGCTTTCCTGGGTGCGTTTGCCCCCTGGGTGGGAAACAATCTCGATTACAAGGCTGCTCAAACACACTCTGTCCTCTGGGCTCTGGTGTCCGAGAGGTCTTCGTGTTCATCTCAGAAACAGGATCATAAATTAAAGGCCCTCTAAGACCCCTCTGTGTGGTCTAAGCAGGAGGATGGGTGGAGGTGTGGCGCCCACCTGACCTTCCCTCTGTCCACATACGTCCCGCCCCCCCTGCTGATGGGCAGAGTCTTGTGACTAGTCCTGGCCAATGGACTTAGGGCAGGAGGGACCTGGTGACACCTGGCTGAGGTGGAGAAAAGCCCCCTGGGCCCCTCCAGCTGCACATTTCCTGCTGCCCTGACTAAGGGGCCACATGCTGTGTCCAGTGTGGGCATGAGGGTGGAGGTCATCGGGGTCCCGAGTGACTCCGTGGAACTGAGCCGAGCCCCAGCCCACTGTGCTCATGGAATGTGAGTGAGAAAGAACTGAGGTTTTGTGCTGCTGCTGGGATTTCAGGGCCATTTGTTACTGGAGAAGCTGTCATAGGGGTCCCAGACCTGGGCCTTCTCCTCGCTCGGTGCATCTTGGGAACTCCGAGTATTACCATCTTCATCTTGAAAGTGAGAAGCATCATTGTCAAACCTCATTTGCTTATGGTGAAGAGTAAATGAGTTAACGTAGCAAAGCTTTGGAACAGCATGTGGCAAATGCAGTCACTGTGTTGGTGTTGACCATAATGAGGGGAATCAAACTTTTGAAGGCGTCGATTGCCAGGCTCAGGAGTTTTGTCTTCATTTTAGAGGGCTGCCTCTTTCACAGTGTCTCCTGCACACACTAGTTCTATAGAACATGAAGACATTGCATGAAAACAGTATTCTGCGGTAATTTTTCCATTTTTTTCAAGCAGTGCATTAGCAAAGTGAATGCATGACTTTCTTTTACTGCAGAACTTGTCAGTGCCTTTAATCTGAGGGATGAGTCTCCAGGAGAGTTTGTTGTCAGGATTTAACACTTACTCTTGGAAAAACAGTGATGTGTGCTGGAAATGAACCGGGCAGACCCTACTCCCATCTCCATCTGCCTCAATCTCAGTGCCCTCCACTCCCCACCAGCAGCGCCTGTCACCAAGTCACTGCACAACACCCACAAATGGAGAGTGGAGGAGCATCACTTTCCACCCCAGGATCATGACGAGGGCTCTGTAACTTCAACAAATGCGCAGAAGACGCCCGGCCTCGAGCTTGTGCAGCACCTCCGGAGCCTGCCTTCCCTTGTCACCCACGGCACCATGACTTTGGAGGGTCTCAGCTCAGTCCTCCCTCCAGAGGGGCTGTCAGTGCTGGGCAGAAAATCACCCTTCAACGACCGGGCCCGGCTGTGCTCTGTCAGAGAGCAGAGAAAGCAGGCCTCCGGGAGGTTCTCACGCCACCAAGGAGACGTCTCCACCCAGCGCTCATCCTGAGCAAGGGCACTGGGAGGAAGAAATGCAATTTAAAAACCTGTGCTGCGAATGATGACTTCTGCTGCTTCCGTCTCTGGAGAGCTCTGGGCACTTAACATCCTTCCACCCACATGCCTGAGTCTGTGCAGAAACCTCACCCACGCGGAGGAGACTGCATTTCCCAGTAGCAGATTCAAGTCCTGAACTTCCTGTACCACAAAGTGTTACCCACACTGGTGGGTGCCAGCCTGAGACTCAACTATCAGGAAAAACATGAAGAATTCAGTCCATGCCCTCAAACGCACCCATGTGGCTCCCAAACGGTGAATCTCAGCAATGAGATTCTCAGCTAGGAAAGTCCACACTGAACTCACGCAGAGGACAAAGTACATAGGCCTGGGGTTCTTGGCACCTGAGATCTCTGAGCAGTTTTCTGAATTTTCCTATTTCCTGTTGAAGACATAGGAACACGTGGCACACAGGCACAGAGACCTGGAAACCAACAGGTGACCTCAGGGAGGTTTGTGAAGCACCCTGATGAGAAGACAGTTGGGCAGAGGTGGCTGGCTATTCCCCAAGTCCATTTTCCCTCCTGGGACCAGAGCTGACTCCATTTCTCAATCTGCCTTGCAGTGAGCATAGTCAGGTAACCACCTTTATGCAGGGGAATGTGGGCAGAGGGGAATGTGGGCAGAAGCTATGTGCATCACATCCAGGCCTGGGCCCTAAACTTCCCGTGATCACCTGACATGGCCCCCTTCTTCCTGTTGACTGGGATGGTGACACCCAGATGATCCTGGAAACCACATGTTGATGGTAGCTGAGCAGCCACCAGCCTGGGTCCTTGAGTGATTGCATGGAGCAGAGCCTTCCTCCCAACTGCCATGACCACTCCACATTCCTGTGAGGAGAGAAATGAGTGTTTTCCTCATGAGGTCGTTGAGTTTTAGGTGTTTGTGTGCTGACACAGCTAAGCCTGGCCCAATACACAGGATGAGGGCAGACTTTCCCCCAAGAAGAGAAAAATGGTGTTGTGAAGAGCAGAGGCAGGAGGGCAGACGTGGGAGGGTGACTGTCTCTCCCTGGGGAGGGGTGTGTGGGATGGGGCCGTGGGCCTGTGAGCAGCTGGGTGGGGGAGCTGGCAGCTGCCTTCTCACTCCCACTGGAAAGGCAGCCCCAGGGTTCTCTGAGCTGGAGACCCTCGGTCCAGCAGAAAAAGGCAGCCCAGTCCTCTTGCAGAGGAGAGAATACAGCCATGCCTAGGGGCTGCCTTTCTCCCCCAGGCTCGTGTGGCTGAACAGTGGCTACAGCCCCTTCAGTCCTGTGTCCTCGCCTCTGCCAGCAACCCCTGAGCTGCTGGGATGGCGTGGGATGTGGACCAGGAGCTCCAGCTCTCACCACTTGAGCCCGTGGGCTAAAGCCTGCCTGGCTCTATTCCTAGGTCTGCGGGAGAACTGGAGGGTATGGGAAGCTGAGTGGGGGAAGCTGTCCCCTAATCAATGGGCCGAGCAGTGGCAACGCTGTAGACATGGCACCATGCTGACCTCTTTTTGCTTTGGGTTCCTGAGCGGGGCCTTCTACCTGGACTCACACTCGGAGCAGGCTCTCCTTGGGCCCAGTGCCCTGCGTGTGCATTGGTTAGGGGATGGTGGGGGGTGAGGCCGGGCTGAATGAGGACAGATTGCGCTGTGACAGGCATCCCAACAGCAGCCTCCTGTGTTGGCTGCGGAGGGCTCGCATTTCAGAATTCATAAGCTCAGTCATGCCAAATGCAATTACTTTTATGTAACTGGAGTTAGTCTCTCTTTTACCACAATATTCTGACTGATGCAGAAAACATAATTTAGTCAATTCTAGGAAAACTCACTCAAGTTCAAAGTAATGTGGTAGAAGGTGTGGGTGTGGGGGCTTTGCAGAAACAAGAGGGAATTAACCATAACTTTAAGAAAATACATTCATTCTGCCTTGCAGGGGGTGCAGAAAGGGCACTGGGGTACTTGGGCTGTGGGGACCACGTCAGCTTCTAGACCTGCTCTAGGATGTGGAAGTCTCTGGAGAAGGGTGGGAAAATACCCCAGGTCCTCCCTGGCCCCATCGCCCACCAGGGCCTCTCGCTGTCTCAACCCAGCCTGAGGCCAGCTGACCAGGGGTGTGGGAAGCCCAGTTCTATGCCTCTGCTCCCCCAGACCCCACAGATTCACAGCAGAGCAGGAAGGGCAGGGCATGGATGGGAGGGCATCAGGGCCACAGGCCCAGGACAGGCATGCCGGCTGCTCTTGGGGGCATTTACAGGTACACTAAGAAGCTGCAAGAGGGACACACACACACACACACACACACACACTCACACTCACACATAGTCACACACACACCCCTGCCCTCCCATCTCCAGACCTTGTGGCCATGACAACCCTCCTCCTCAGCTTCCTGGCACTGCTGGACCTGTCCTGAAGGCTCTTTTGGCCGGAAATGGATGGGCAGGGATCTGAGAGCACCTGCTATCGGGTGAGTCCTGCTTTACTCATGTCAGAGATTTAGACTAAAACAAACACAAAATGCAACAAAGACCTAAGTGTAAGAGCTAAAAGTATAAAACTCTTATAAAAAAAGTAAGTGTAAATGTTCATGGTCTTGGATTAGGTAGCACTCTCTAGAGCACATACAACCACAGGAAAAAAATACATAAATTGAATTTCATCAAAATTTAAAACTTTTGTGCATTAAAGTTCACGATCAAGAAAGCGAGAAGAAAACCCAGAGAATGAGTGAAATATTTGCAAATCATACATCTGGGACAAGTATCCAGAATATATAAAAATTCTTAGAACTCAACAATATAAAGAAAAATAACCAAATTAAACAGTAGGCAAAGGATTCGAAGAGACCTTTGTCCAAAGAAGATACACAAATGACCAATGAGTACGTGAAAAGATACTCAGCAGCTACTCATTATGGAAGTACCACTTTCCACTCATGCCGAGGGCTATAATAAAAAACAAAACAGAAATGACAAGTGCAGTGAAGATGTGGAGAAACTGGATTTCTCATAGATTGCTGGTGGGAAAGTAACATGGTGCAACCAATGTAGAAACAGTTTGGCAGTTCCTTAAAAAATTAAACAGAGCTACCATCTGACCCGGCTATTCTGCTCCTAGGTATTTATACACAAGGGAATTGCAGACATATGTTCACACCAAAACTAGTATGAGAATGTTCATAGCAGCATTATTCACAGTACCTAAAAAGTGGGAACAACCCCAATGCCCATTGAAAGATGAATGAATAAACAAAGCATGGTGTGTTCACACCATGGAATGTGACTGTGTCCTCAGCCATGGAGAGAATGAAGCACTGACACAGGCCACCATGCGGCTGCACCTCAAAAACATAATGCCAAAAGAAAGAAGGCACACACCATGGCCATGTGTTTTATGATCCTACTCATAGAAAACGTCCAGAGCAGCCAGCACTACAGAGACAGAAAGCAGATTCATGGTTGCCAGGAGCTGGAGGTGAGGGATAGAAAATAGGGAGTGACCTGGAATGTGCATATAATTTTGAGGGTGGGGTCAGGTACTTGTCTGTTCTCACATTGCCATAAGGAAATCCCTGAGACCAGGTAATTTATAAAGGAAAGAGGTTTAATTGACTTAGTTCCACATTGCTGTAGAGGCCTCAGGAAGCTTACAATCATGGCGGAATGCACCTCTTCACAGGGCTGCAGGAGAGAGAATGAGCACCAGCAGGGGAAATGTGATACTTATAAAACCATGAGAGACTCACTCATTATCACGAGAATGACATGGGGGAAACCACCCCCCTGACTCAATCACCTCCCACTGGGTCCCTCCCGTGATATGTGGGGATTATGGGGATGAGATTTGGGTGGGGACACAGCCAAATCAAGATGAGATTTGGGTGGGGACACAGCCAAACCATATCAGGTAGTGATGAAAATACTCTGGAATTAGATAGTGGTGACTGTTGCATAAACTTAGGAATGTACTAGAAATACTAACTTGTGCAGTTTGAGATGGTGAATTCTATGGTATGTGAATGATTTAAGTTTTTATAGCGTAAAAAATAGAAGAATTGAGCAACTGGACACATTGGGGGTGCAGGCGTGGGCAGGGCAGGCCCAGCGTTTGCACTCGGGGGAGCAGGAAACAGTCCCCACCTCTGAGGTCCCTGCGCCTGAGAGGCCTGAGTGAGGTTTTCATTTCTTCCTCGGACAGGGAGGCAAGGGCAGCGGTGGGTGGCCAGTGCGGGGCGGTGCGGGCTCCTCTCCTGGGCTTGGCTGCCTCCTGCACAGAACCTGTCCCTCCCTGGCTGTCTTCTGATGCCTAATTCCCTGGGTATCCCAGGAGCCTGATTTCTCCTTCAGGAACCTTGGTCAGTTCTGTTCCTGCCCTGAGACGCCTCACCTAGAGAGGCCTCCCCAGTCCCAGCCCCCTGGGTCAAGGCCCCCAGCCCGATGCGGCCCCTCTGACATCTCCAGAAAAAGCCCTGCTCCCACAGAGAGGGGCCACCTGCCCTACAATTTTTCCTTTTTAAATTAACTTTCTCAACATTTTCCTGTTCTAAGCACAACTCATCATTGGAGGAAATTTAGAGAATGTACACAAGTATTAAATAAAAGGAAAAATGTCCTTCTCTATGGCCAAATCTTTCCCAAGTTACACAAATACAGACAAGTGATATGTTTTTCTTTGTTAACAAAAAATGTAACCACTACGTCCAGGTTATTCTTTTTTTTTTTTTTTTTTTTTTTTTGAGACGGAGTCCTGCTCTGTCGCCCAGGCTGCAGTGCAGTGGCGCGATCTCAGCTCACTGCAAGCTCCACCTCCCGGGTTCACGCCATTCTCCTGCCTCAGCCTCCCGAGTAGCTGGGACTACAGGCGCCTGCCACCACACCTGGCTAATTTTTTATATTTTTAGTAGAGACGGGATTTCACCGTGTTAGCCAGGTGAAATCTCAATCTCAATCTCCTGACCTTGTGATCGGCCCGCCTCGGCCTCCCAAAGTGCTGGGATTACAGGCGTGAGCCACTGCGCCCAGCCCCAAGTTATTCTTAACCCTGACTTTCTCACTGCATGGTGTTTTGTAAATGGTTCTTCATGACAATAAAACAACCCTCCCAGGCCTCCGTTTCAGCGGCTGCACAGCATCCCCCAGCGCCATCTCCATGGAGAACCTGACCCCTCATTCGTGGGGTGGAAACTCACCTGAGCTGAGCTCCAGGGCATCTCCGCGGGGAAGCGGGGTGGGGGTGGAGCAGCACCTGCCCTCCTCAGTGCCCCAGAGACAAACTGGCCCAGAACCCTCTTCCAGCAGAGGAGCCCCGCACCCCTGGGAATGGGGATCAGTGGGCCCTGGTGGGTGGGCTCCGCTGCAGAGGGGGCGCTGAGGCCGAGGAGGGTCCCCACAGACCAGGCAGACCAGACGGTGATGGCTTTAGTCTGGGCCACAGCAGCCTGTGCCCCTCAGTCTGCCTTTTGCATCTCAGGAAAAGCCCCACCCTCCCATCCACCAGGGGCACTGGTTTCTGCACCAGCTGCCTCCCCCTCTCCAGTAATGGCCTTTGCTTTGCCTTGGAGGAGCGCACCCCTGTTGGATGCAGATGAAGATGCCAAGGGGAGCCTGGCTGACCATGGAGCCATCATGGAGGGAGGCAGAGCTGAGGGCGGGGGGAGGTCCCAGCTGCATCACACGAGCCCCTGGATGCAGCCACACCTGAAGGTAGCTACCCTTGCACCTCTGAGTTACATGAACCAATAAATCCCCTTTCTGTCACTGAGGCTGGAGTGCAGTGGCGTGATCTCGGCTCACTGCAACCTCTGCCTCCCAGGTTCAAGCGATTCTCCTGCCTCAGCCTCCCGAGTAGCTGGGATTACAGGCATGTGTCACCATGCCCGGCTAATTTTTTTAGTAGAAATGGGGTTTCATTATGTTGACCAGGCTGGTCTTGAACTCCTAACCTCGTGATCTGCCCACCTCGGCCTCCCAAAGTGCTGGGATTACAGGTGTGTGCCACCGCACCCAGCCCCCTTTCATTTTCAAGCCAGTTTGAAGTGGGTTCTGTCCCTGGCAAATGGAGTCCTGGTTGGTACCCTTCTCTGTCCCTCCCAGCCCAACTGCAGTCTTCTCAGCCTGGGAAAATTCGGAGAGAAATGGGGGGCCGTGGAGAGCCAGGTTCTGAGGCTGTGCCCGCTGCACCCCTCCCTCCACATAGGTGGGCCGATGTTTAGGAAACACTACTTCCATCAAAGCCTTTGGTAACATCTTGGTGCCCCCGGCACCCACGACTGGAGAGCCGTCCCCAGAGTTTCTGTCTGCTCTGATGAGCCCCCAGCTGCTCTCCCCAGACACCCCTGTGCTCAGCAAGACCCCAGCTCCTCTCTGATATTGGATCCCGTCCCGCCTCCCCAGCTGTGCTGACCCCTGAAGCAGGAGCTTCGGAATGTCCTGGGTTTCTTGGCTCCTGCAGAGCCCCAGGGTCCCTGATAAATGTCTGGCAATGGTGGTGCAACCGGTAACTGTTCACCCACTCCCATAAATATGCTGTTTACTGCTGAATTATAAAGGGTGTGGGAACAAGAGAGAGTTTCAAATCACTTCTCATTCTTATGGTTTGAATACATTACCACCATGATCTAATTAGGCTTGTATTTCATGCAGAGACCACACTTCAAAGTAAAATTAAAAAATAATTCTACTGTGAGAGGAAATGAATGTTTCTAATATAAAATTTCAACCGCTGTGCTTGGCAGGCAGGGAAGCTTGCGGAGCCTCGTTATCCTAATTGAGGAAGCCCCGGAAAGGAGAGCCATTAAGAGAAGTGACATTTTCCTGGACGTCTGTCCTGAGAGCTTTCCATCCCTCCTGGATGCTCCGGGTCTCTGAGCACCCCAGCCTGTGGGTTCTGACAGGACGTGGGTGGGGACAGGATGGGGCCTCAGGCAGGTGGCCCAGCCCTGTGGCAGAGAGCAGTGGTGGGGCGGTGGGGACCTGCTCAGACCCTCCTTTTCCTGCAGTTCCAACGTTGCACGGTGGGACTCCGGGCAGGGTCCTCCCTCTCCATCTTCCCCTCGCTGGGACCCAGCACGGCACAGGAGGGGCGGCCGACACCATTTAGACATCAGAACTGTCCAGAGTGTTCTGCCCTCTGTCTTAAGTCACGACCCCGGATTCCCCAGGCAGCCACACACAGCGGTCCACACCGGAAGAAAATCACCGTGAGAACTGTGGCACCGCAGGAGGCTGTGCGTTTGCTTTTGTTGATCTGTTTAACTGCAGCCCGATTTATGTTTCTGGATCCTGGAATTGAGTTGACACTATCGGTATTATGAAAGTGACAGACACCAGGATGAAGTCACTCTTGTCAGACCCAGAGGAAACAGGGTCAGGAGGCCTGGGGGAGGGGTGGATGCTGCTGCGTGTCTGAGATCAGAGCTGTTTCCAGGGACTTTCTGAAGCCCCACAAGAAGGCCCTCTGCGTCCGTCGCACATCTCCGGCCTGGCAGGGCTGGCGTGGCTCACACGTACACGCATTTCTATGGCCAGGGTTATCTATTACCAGACATTCTGGAGGACTGCAGTGATTCTGATCAGATGCTCTCAAAAGACCACTTCCCAGTGACGACAACACCTTCAAGAAACTGACAGCATTCTGGCTGTGGGTCCCTGGAACCAGTGAACTGTGTCGGAGCAGCTCAGGCGAACTTCTCCCCTGTGCCAACGAAAGCTTTTTCTTACCCTCCCTCACTGGAGGCACCTGTTACTTGCCACAGTGCATTTGGGATTCTCATCCTCTTTTTCTATCCCCAAATAAATTCAACGTATGTGGGGATATTTTTCTCCGATGTCTTTTCTGAGGCTGACAATCGTTTATTCATACATAACCATGAGCAGCCAATCATCAATCCTGCTGCGCTGTGCTAACTGGATTTATTTTTACAACTGCTGTAAGAAAACATTTATTTCCCTAACAGACTCTGAAACTTTAGTTAATGGATTACTATAATTACACTCCCCGGCTCCCAGGTTTGTTTAAAAATGATCTAACTCAGGACATGAAACCCAGCATTTCTTTACCCTAACACTGATTTGTCTTTTTTTTTTTTTTTTTGAACGGTAAGGACAAATTTCAATAGGCTTCTGACCTAAAATATCCAGTTTTCACGACAAATTATCTGAGAACGTAATAGCTGAACTTGACATTTTAGCAAGAAGAAAGCCGAGGTTCACTTTTTCCTTGGGTCCTGAGACTTCCTAGTGTGTTAATCTGATTTTTGTTAAATGAATCACGTGTTTCTTTTCTTTCTCCTGGTTCTGAGGCCTCCAGCTCTCACATCATAATAGGACCAGGCCCCTGAGAGGCACCGAAGTCCTCTGTGAGCGCTTCTGGCCCCTGGACCTCAGATGGAGGGACAGTTCCCTCTTTCACTCCCACGGGGGCCTGGGGGAAGTTCACCTCCCTGCTAACTGACCTTTGCAGGGAAAGCTCCTATCCTTGCCAGCAGGAGCCCCACCCACAGCCAACTGCCCTGGGTCCCGGTGCGGGACAGTTCTGTGGGTGGCCTGGACCGACTCGGTTCTCTCCCCTTTCTCACTCGTAGTTCTCAAGAGTAGTTGTAGAATGTGCAGGAACGCAGCACCCTCAGCTAGAGAGGAACTGCCTGAAACTGCGCCCAGGACTTGCCCCTGTGCCTCTGGGGAATGCAGCACCTTGAGTTAGGGAAGAGCTTCCTGGGACAGTGAGGGCTTTGTTCCTCTCTCTGCTGCACGCCGGATGCCCTTCAAAGCTTCACCCTCTGGTCACGCATCCCCCAAGGCATGTAGCCCAGGGTGGGCCGCCTTGCAGGGTCCCTCAGCTGTGCTGAAGCAGGGCGCAGTCCAGCCTCCATCCACCCTGGCAGCTTGGCTGAGCCTGGGGGATGGGCTCACTATGGACCCAGCCTTCTGTTGTTTCTTGCTGCCTGTGAGTAATAAATTTGCAGACAAATAGGTGACCGAAGCATGGTGGCCCTAAACAGCAGCCCAGGATGCGGGGGTAGCAGGTGGACTCTGGCTTCCGGACTTTGGCACAGCGATGACCCCCAGGCAGCTGGGGGGCTCTCTGGCATTGGTAATTAGTGAACCTGCTTCTCCACTGGGAGGAGCGGCCGCCCCGAGGTGAGGGCAGATCTGTGTTGAAAACTGGAATTCTGAAATGACAGTTAAATCTGAAAGGGAGACCAGGGGATGCCCAGACCTGGGAGGAAACTGCATTTCACCCCGGTCAGGCCCTGTCCTTGGCCTCCGCAGCCCAGGACAAATACTTCAGGGCAGCTTAACAGCATTAAAGCCCCCGGGCCCCACACGGGGAGAAGGAGGAAGACCACAGGCTGCCCCAGGAGCTTGTGGCCTGTGGGGCCCAGGTGGGAGCAGGAAGAAAGCTGCACCCCTCCCAGGTGGAAGAACCAGGTGAAACCAAGGGGAGAGGCCTCTCGCCTCACGGGCCCCAAACCATGTGGCCCCAGACACGTCCTGCCCTCTGTCCCCACATCCTCCTCTGTCTTGCGAGGCTGCCCCAAGGCCATGGTTTAGAACAGCCGGTGACCACGGGGAGCCCCACCCCAGCCAGCCCCCTTGGCCCCACTGGGCTCCGACTTCCTTGGGAGGCTGAGGGTGACTCGATGGGAGGCAGGAGAGCACAGGGGGAATTCACTGCAGATTTAGGTGCAGGGCCTGGGGCCACCCAGAGAGTGACCACAGCCACAGCCTTGGGGCTGGGGGGCAAGGAGGGGGCATATAGGACCCTGCCCAGGTCAGTGGGAGGCAGGGATGCAGAGGGGTGTCCCGGGGACTCTGGGCCATGGAGGATGCAGCAGGAAACCTCAGGGCATGGGACCCACCCTGTGCCCCCTCCTTCTTTCCTCCTGCTCCTGCCTGTGCCCTTCGTTGGCCAAACCCAGGCAGGAGCTAGTGGACTCGGAGCCCAGACCCCAAGGGTCAGCCTGCTGGACACAGCCAGGGAGGCTGAGGGGCCTCCGAGCAGAGCCTGGGGCGGTGGCCTCTCCACCCACCAAGACCTGGCTTCCCGGGCTGTCCCAGTGCCCTCAGGTCCTGGTCCCACCAGCCTCAGTCCCACCATAGCCTAAGATGGGCCCAGTGCCGCCTGGGAGTCAGTGACCTGGGGAAACTCAGCCACTGTGAACCTTAAGAGGGGCTCCTGGGCGTGGCTTCTATAGGCACAGGGGGTGTTTGGCAGAGTGGAGGGGACTCTTTTTGAGCAGTGAACGTTCCCCTGACCACCTGGGCCGAGTAGGTTGAGCTTGGCTCAAAGAGCATCACTTGGGGACAGTGACCCACACCTGTTGGTTTGTTCTTTCATTTATTCATTCATTCCCTCACGAATTGTGTGTCACTGAGGCTACCAAGAGGAATCAGGCACAGGTGACCTCATGGGGGACTGAACACAAGTGTGGCCAGTTCAGAGCAGGAATCGAAATCACACAGGCCCCACCCCACTCCCCTCTCACTCCTGTGCTCCCTGCGACAGGTTCCTTAATGTCTCTGTTTCTTCCTCCATAAAATGAGGGCAGCAGCCAGCTCACCTCCTGGGGTGCTGGGCTGACTGAGTCCTGCATGGAAGGTGCTTAGAGTGGGGCCTGGCCCAGGAGGCCCCTCAGCTCTCAGCGGCCCTCACTGTGGAGCCGTGGGGCGGGTAATTGATTTTCTGGTTCTGCTGCCGTGAGACTCTGCACCTGCGAGGCGGAGGCTGCCCAGTGCTGTTCAGGGAGCCTGGGCTCTGACTGGCCATTCCATGATTCAGCAACTTTGGATTCTCACCATATCCACATGTGAGTTATAGGAATTCCAAGATATGCATTTTGCAAGACAAAATGAGAGAAATAGTTCAAATCGAATATGCCCAGTTAGATTTAACACATACGCCATTTATATCCGCTGTTCATTTCAGTCTGTGTTCTGCATCCTGAATATGTTTACATCTGTTCTGCATATATTTTGGAGAACCACTGAGCATTGTGTTTTGGGGTGATTTGTAAGGGCGATTTTGACCAAGCAGTTTGCCCTCTGTGCCGGCGTTAGGACAGAGTCCACATATGGTGTGTGGGTCTGCCCCATAAACAAGGGATCCGTTCCCATCTCAGGATGAACATAGAGGTGTGAAATGAGAATTCTGGCAGTGCCCTCCCTCCCTCCCTCCAGGGTGGCAGGATCGCCGCCGCATCTCTGTCCCCACTGAGTTCTGTGCAGGCTTCTCTGTTCCTTTCTAAGAGCTGTGGCTGAATTCAGCCCTGCCATGCGATGGGATCATATCTGGCACCTGCAGAGGCAGGGCCCTTGCTGTTGGCCCAGTGATCAGGGACGGTGGCCTGGCCCAGGGCAGGGGCAGGGACCTGGGAGAATGGCCCAGGGCAGCTTGGGTCTGGGGAAGAGCCAGGGGCCTGGTGGACAGCCAGGTAGGGCCGGATGGGGTTGGCAGTGACTCCTGGGCCATGGTTCTCCCTCCTGGTACCCTAGGGACGCCCCCCCTCCCCACTGCGTGCTGAGTGTCGCAGAGGCTTTTGGCCTGCAGCCCCCCTTTTCCTACAGCCTCAGCTTTTCAAGAGAGAAGTGCTGGCTCCCTTGGCTCAGCACACAGTCCCCTGCGCGGCTGGCACAGAGCTGTGCCATCTCCAGTGTGGACAGACCTGCAGGTGGCCCCAGATCAGGCTCCTAATCGCTTGCTGGAGCCCGGAAGCAGAGCTCTCCTTCTATTATTTTCTTAGGACAGGCGCTCTCTGTGGGGCCAGTGCACCCTCCTGCAGGAAACCCTCCAGGGTGAGATGGAGATGCTGAGACCACCTGGCCACACCCAGACTCCTCTCTAGGCCACTACCCCTCCACAGTCAATTAATGAGCGCCTACCGTGTGTGAGGCAGGGCTGGGCAGTCTGAGCACAGGGTCCTGTGTCAGGGACAGAGTTGAACTGGACACCAACCAGTCCTGCAGTGCTGAGTGGGTGCAGGAGGGGCCGAGGCCTGGGGGACGTGGGTGGGGACACGCCCCCTGGGGAGGGGCTGGGCAGAGAGGGGCAGGGTGAGCAGGACCCGCCAGGACACAGAGGGAGCCTCGCTGGCAAAGGGCAGAGGGGTCAGGGCCCATGGGGAGGCCACGGTGTCCTGGGATTAATGAGGTTCAGCAGGGCTGGGGGAAGGTGGAGGGAGATGGATCCCAGGCTCAAGGGTCAGTCCCCTGAGGACTGAACTCTGACCTTTTCATCTCTTGCCCAGATTCCTTTCGAAGAGTCCTGGGGAGTCACACTCTAGAAACCATAAAATCTCATGAAATGGGCTTTTCTATTAACCTGGTATAATGGGGCTCACCTTCCAGCCTGACTGTGGTACGGCTCACGTGACAGACAGCAGACCCGTTCTCTTAACCCCAGCACCCCTTCTCCTGACTCCAAGACTTTAGACAAAGCTTGGCTCTCTCAGCCAGCTGTGAGCTAAAAAAATCCCGGAAACCCACCGGTGACTGGTAAGCCCCGGCCTCCCGTGGTCCCGCCTTTGCGGGCTGAGCCGACGCATCCCTTCCCTGCATGGATTCGTGATTGTGTCTGCAGGCCCTGTCTCTCTGCAATGCATGAAATCAGCTGTAACCAGCCCCTGGGGCACTCTCAGGAACTGCCGAGGCTGTGTTCCCTGGGCTGCAGGCACGCATACTGGCTCAGAATAACCTCTTTCAATATCTTGGTAGAATTTCGTTTTTCTATTGTCAGCCTGCCAAGCCCTGTCTGCCTCAGTGCTGAATGTGAGTGATGTGAGTGTAAGTACATAAATGGGTGTGTGAGTGTGTGTGCGTTCTGTAAGATGTGAGTGTGTGTGCATGTGTGTGTGCGTGTGCATGAGCATGTGTGTTTTAGTATGTGAGTGTGTGTGTGTATCCTGCCGACTCAGCCACACCACCCCTGCTCTGCCCTGTAGAGATAGCCTGAGGCTCCTGGGCAGAAGATGGCCAGGTTCTGACAATAGGAGTGGGTAGGAACCCGAGGTGGGAGGAGCCTGAGAGGAGGGCACTCCCCAGCCCCCAGCTCCCACCGCAGTGCCTCCATGTGGTCCCAACCCTGGTGGCGCCTCTGCCCTACTGTCTGTCCCCAGCCAAGGTGGACCTTGCTGGGTGGGAGGTGGGTCTCTCCCTGGTCCAGCAGTTGAGGGGACTCCTGAGCCCTGCCCACTTTCCCTCCCCTTGCCCCAGCCTGGGGGAGGTTACAGCGCTTCCCTGAGCCCACGGCTCATGAGGCCTCTCCTCCCTGCTCCTCCTCCCTGCGCCCTTCAGCCTGCATCCTCCTCCCTGCCTATCTTCCCTGCTCCTCCCTGACCCCTCCTCCCTGTACCCTCCAACCTTGGCCCTCTTCCTTGTCCCCTCTTTCCAGGCCCCCTACCAGTCCTCACCCCGGCTCTGTGTTTCCCGCTCTCCTGTGGGGTGGGGGGGCCAGGCCTCCCTTCTGGCCGCATTCTGTGGTTCGGGCTGGGGCTAACGCACAGCCACAGAGGGGATTTTCGGGGAGCAAGTGACCATTCAGTGAACGTAGCAAAAGGTGACTCTGGCCCCCTGCAGAGAACGGCCCGGTGGGGGTGAGAGGCAGCAGGGCTGGGGGACTGCGGTTCTCCTGGGAAGAGGTGGCAGTGGTGGTGGCGGTGGTGGTGGCAGTGGGGACGGATAAACGTGGACGCAGCCATGAAAGGTAGAAAATAAACCCAGAGCCCTAGGAGGGGCGCTGCACGAGGCCCGTTGTACAGAAGGAGAAACGGATGCCAGAAAGGCACGTGGCTCCCTCGGCCACCGCCAGCCCTGGTGCCTGGAGAAGGGAAGTGGCCTCCGGTCCAGGGACCTCAAATACGCGGACCAGAAGTCTCCTCTCAAGGCCGCGTCTACCAATGGCCGCCCGGTTATCCTGGCTCTAGAAAATCTTCCTGACTGAGGCAACATTGAAATAACATGAGAAATGCGGAACGAAGTTGCTGGCACCGCTGGCCTGGCTTCAATACCTTCATTATTCTCAGTTTGCACAGCGGGGTCCTCGTGCACAGAGTGTCACTGTCTTGGTACTCAGGGGAGCTCCCGGTGGGGAGACTGGGCAGGCTGGATGTGGGCGGCAGGGGAGCTATGGGGGACCCCATCCCTACAGGCTCCTCCCCACAGACCAAGTGCGCTGCCTTCCTCAGGTGCTGACACAGGTGCACAGACACAGGACAGCTGGGGAAGGTGGGATAGACAGAGCACAGCTGTCCCAGGCCCAGAGCCAGTGCAGGCCGCCCACCACCCGAGGGAGTCAGGGTTTGGATTAGAGAAGGGGCCTTGCTCAGGTTCAGGCCTGAGCAGACCCAGGGGTTTCCAAAGCGCTGGGCTTGACTCCAACAGATTAAAGCTCATTACACCCACCTTGGGATCATTCCTGCCCTCTGCAGGTGTGCTGTGCTGAAGCAGTGGGGCCAGGTGCGAAACAGGAGGCATGGCCACGTTGGAGGGACGGGGTCAAACCACAGGGGCGGGGCCACGGTGGGGGTGTGGTCAGGGTGTGGTCAAGCTGTAGGGGAGGGGTCAGGGTGGAGGGGCGGGTTCGATCTGCGGGAACGAGAGGTGTGGTCAAGGTGTGGTCAAGTCATGGGGGGTGGGGCCAGGATGGAGGGGCGGGGTCAAGCCACAGGGGCAAGGTCACGGTGGAGAGGTGTGGTTAACCATAAGGGCCGGGGTAGAGGTGAGGGATCAGAGAAGGAAATGGCTAGAAATAGGGGCTGGGGACAGGATGGACAGGGGTGGCCAAGCCATGGGTGTGGAGATAGGGGTGGGGCCAGGATGAGGGGAGGAGCCAGACAGAAGGGTGGGGCCAGGGTGAAGGGCATGGTCTAACCATGGAGTGCTGTCAAGCACTGGGGGAAGCCAGGATGGAGGGGCAAGGTCAAACCACAGGGGTGGGGCCAAGGCAGAGACATGTGGTCGGGGTGTGGTCAGGCCATAGGGGCAGGGCCACATTGGAGGGGGCTGGGTCAGGCATGGGCGGGGCCAGGCTGGAGGGGCGGAGCCAGGCTGGAGGGGCGGAGCCAGGCAGGGGGTGGGGTCACACTGTCCTGTAACAGGGGAGGGAGGACACACACATCCTGACACCCAGCCTTTGAGGTCTCCACGGGTCTCACAGCCCGTACCTCACTGCGTCCATCTCTTCCCCCACTTCATGACTGGCCCTCAAGAGTCAGGACTGAATGAACCCCACTGCACAGTGTGTGACACATCACATCTCATCTGTCTGCGCGTGGATTCCCTCAGGCTTCAGGCTTTATGATGTATTTTCGTTCCTTCCCATTCCTCCTCCCATTCCCCTCCCTGCCGTTAGGAAATCACTGAGCCGTGTGTAATGACGATCTTTTTATTGGGACGTGTTCTTGGAGAGTGCCCATTGCTGTTTCTGGGCATGAACGTCAATGGTCTCATGTGATTAATTTCATTCTGTGTATTTTTAAACTTTTACAAATAATCATGTTTTAAAGATGCTCTCATATCGCTCCGTGTGCACCAGCTCATGCTGTCCCATGGCTGCATGGTTCTCCGTGTGCGCCCACCCCATTTTCCTCTCTGTTCTCCCAGGGACACCCACCCAGGTCCTGTGCCCCTCCCGGCCCCCACAGACAGGCTCAGAGGTCATCTGTGGGCCTGGGTCAGCACCTCCCTGGGTGTCTACTTGAGGTGGGACCGCTGGGTGCAGGGCCCTCCGTCCACCCCCAGCTGCAGGACATCCCTGCGTCCCTGCGTCCCTGCCCAGGCTGGGAGCCGCCAGCTTCCTAATCACCGCCAGGAGTGAAAGGAGACAGCCTGGGTGTGGCATCTTGGCCTGTTGGGATTTCCTCTCCTGGGTGTTGCCTGCTCACATCGCTCTGTCCATTCTTTGGGATTTCTCCTTGTTTCCTTGTTGATTTACAAAGTTACATTGTATATTTGACACACTGATCACTTTCCAGTTTTAAACTTTGCAGATCTCTTTTCCCATTTTGCCAGTCGTCTAATGATTTTGTTCATGGTCTTCTTCATTAAGCAGGCATCCTTTGTTTTGATGTGACAAAACTAATCATTTTTCTATGGTTTATGCTTTCCAAATGTGTTTAAAAAATTGTTCCCAGGCACAAGTTCCCAAAGACTCTATATGTTTTCGTATTTTCTCTCTTTTCATATTCAGGTTTTTAATCCATCTAGACTCCATCTTTGTTTGCAGTATTGGTTAGCGATTCAGTCTTTCCTCCACACAGACAACCCGTTTTCCCAGTACCGGTTTTACACAGCCCGTCTTCTATCAACTGTTTGTGGAGCCGGTTTCATCACAGTTTTAATAAATATCATGTGAACATGTTACTTAGCTTGGTTGGTATTCCTGAAATGTTCTATTTTCTGTGGACTGTGCTCCTTGGGGAAAATAAACCCAAACCACACAGAATAATGAAAATGTCATGATCATCAACAGCCAAATGCCTCCTGCTTTTCCTCCAGCTGCAGTGCTGGTTAAGAGCAGAGCTTTGGAGCCTATCAGGCCTGGTCCCCAGAAGCAGATCCTGGGATGAGGACTCGGGAACAGGTGGTGCATGAAGGGAGGGCCGGGAGGGAGCCGGGACAGGGACGGGGTCAGGGCAAGCAAAGCTGTGAGCACCAGGTCTCCTGACTGCAATGGCTTCCTTGTGGTCCTGCAGGGGTGCCCTGGAGCGTGAACCCAGCCTCAGCCACCCTGTTGGAGGCTCCCACACCCCTGTCACTGGTCAAGGCCTCGCTAGATGGGGAGGATGAGAGACAGCGAGCTGCTGAGTGTGGAACAACTCGCTCCCAGGGGCAGCAGCAGCACAGCCCCTGCCAGCTTCCTGGGCTGTGAATAATTTCACCATGACTGATGTTCAGCCTGTGTCATACCTGGTTTATATAATTCCTGAAAACTGTAAACACCAAAATCATATCCCACAAGCTGGGAGGAGGCGGCTTCAGCATGGCTGGCCCCCAGGCCACTCTAGCTCACTGCAGTGGGGCCGGTTGGGCTCAGTGGCCTAAGGACAGTTGTCCAAAGAGGAGTGTCAGGAGCCAGCCCTGGAGAGAGAAGAACACAGAAGCCCAAGAGGGGGTCCTGGGAATGCTCAGGGCCAGAGGATCTGAGTGGAGCCCCCCTGGTGTCCAGGCCCCTGGGGTCGGGATTCCTCTCCTCCCCCCAGCTCAGGCAGGTCCTAGAAGGTTATCAGGGAGCTGTATCTGTCCCACAGCAGCCTGTGGGAGCCGACTCTCACACTTGAGGGGTTTTATGAACCAGCTGTTAAATTTGTTCCATCAGCCTGCCATGGCCGTAAAATGCACCAGCCATGCCCATCCCCTCCTGGGGAGAGGAGTTCAAGCTCACAGAGACCCTCAGTGCCAAGATCAAACCCAGGTGATATGGTTTGTCTGTGTCCCCACCCAAATCTCAACTTAAACCGTATCTCGCAGAATTCCCACATGTTGTGGGAGGGACTCGGTGGAGGTAATTGAATCATGGGGGCCAGTCTTTCCTGTGCTATTCTCATGATAGTGAGTAAGTCTCATGAGATCTGATGGGTTTATCAGGGGTTTCTGCTTTTGTTTCTTCCTCATTCTCTCTTGCCACCACTGTGAAAGAAGTGGCTTTCGCCCTCTGCCGTGATTGTGAGACCTCCCCAGTCATGTGGACTGAAAGTCAAATTAAACCTCCTTTTCTTCCCAGCCTCTGGTATGACTTTATTAGCAGTATGAAAACAGACTAATACACCAGGCCATTCTGCACTTTTGAGAGGTGACAGCGTGCTGGCAGTCCTCACAGCCCTCGCTCGCTCTCCAAGCCTCCTCTGTCTGGGCTCCCACTTTGGCAGCACTTGAGGAGCCCTTCAGCCCACCGCTGCACTGTGGGAGCCCCTTTCTGGGCTGGCCAAGGCCGGAGCCCACTCCCTCAGCTTGCAGGGAGGTGTGGGGGGAGAGGCGGGAGTGGGAACCGGGGCTGCGTGCCGCGCTTGCGGGCCAGCTGGAGTTCCGGGTGGGCGTGGGCTTGGTGGGCCCCGCACTCGGAGCAGCCGGCCGGCCCTGCTGGCCCCAGGCAGTGAGGGACTTAGCACCCGGGCCAGTGGCTGCAGAGGGTGTACTGAGTCCCCCAGCAGTGCCAGCCCACCAGCGCTGCACTCGATTTCTCACCGAGCCTTAGCTGCCTTCCCATGGGGCAGGGCTCGGGACCTGCAGCCCACCATGCCTGAGCCTCCCACCCCCTCCATGGGCTCCTGTGTGGCCTGAGCCTCCCCGACGAGCACCACCCCTTGCTCCACGGCGCCCAGTCCCATCGACCACCCAAGGGCTGAGGAGTGCAAGCGCATGGCGCGGGACTGGCAGGCAGCTCCACCTGCAGCCCCGGTGCGGGATCCACTGGGTGAAGCCAGCTGGGCTCCTGAGTCTGGTGGGGCGTTGGAGAACCTTTATGTCTAGCTCAGGGATTGTAAATACACCAATCGGCACTCTGTATCTAGCTCAAGGTTTGTAAACACACCAATCAGACCCTTGTGTCTAGCTCAGGGTTTGTGAGTGCACCAGTCCACACTGTATCTAGTTGCTCTGGTGGGGCCTTGGAGAACCTTTATGTCTAGCTCAGGGATTGTAAATATGCCAGTCAGCACTCTGTATCTAGCTACTCTGGTGAGGACGTGGAGAACCTTTATGTCTAGCTCAGGGATTGTAAATATGCCAATCGGCACTCTGTATCTAGCTCAAGGTTTGTAAACACACCAATCAGCCCCCTGTGTCTAGCTCAGGGATTGTAAATACACCAATGGACACTCTGCATCTAGCTACTCTGGTGGGGCCTTGGAGAATCTTTGTGTCAACACTCTGTATCTAGTTAATCTAGTGGGGATGTGGAAAACCTTTGTATCTACCTCAGGGATTGTAAATGAGCCAATCAGCGCCCTGTTAAAACAGGCCAGTCGGCTCTACCAATCAGCAGGATGTGGGTGGGGCCAGATAAGAGAATAAAAGCAGGCTGCCCGAGCCAGCAGCGGCAACCCGCTCAGGTCCCCTTCCACACTGTGGAAGCTTTGTTCTTTCGCTCTTTGCAATAAATCTTGCTGCTGCTCACTCTTTGGGTCCACGCTGCTTTTATGAGCTGTAACACTCACCGCGAAGGTCTGCAGCTTCACTCCTGAGCCCAGCAAGACCACGAACCCACCGGGAGGAACAAACAACTCCAGACGTGCTGCCTTGAGAGCTGTAACACTCACCGCGAAGGTCTGCAGCTTCACTCCTGAGCCAGCGAGACCACGAACCCACCAGAAGGAAGAAACTCCGAACACATCTGAACATCAGAAGGGACAGACTCCAGACGTGCCACCTTAAGAGCTGTAACACTCACCGCGAGGGTCCGCGGCTTCATTCTTGAAGTCAGTGAGACCAAGAACCCACAAATTCTGGACACACTTTCAGCCAACAAGGCAAATCAACATTCTCAGGGCTAGGCTGTGAGGCCAGCCTGTGAGGGAAGCAGGTGTCCCTGCTGCTCTGGCCCCCACTGCTGGGGTGCGGTGGAGAGGGAGGCCTGTGCCTCAAGGAGTGGCCAAGGCAAAGGGGCCCCTCTTTCCCGAGCTGACATCGGGGTGTCAGGACAAGAGCAGAGAGAACTGAGCGACCCAGCTCTGGCCTCCACCTGGTAGGACCCGGCCTCCCTGCAGCCCCACCTGCAGCCGCTGTCCCTGCTGGAGGGACAGAGAACAGCCCGCCCTGCAGGCCACAGGGACCACCCAGACCCTGAGCTGTGAGGAGACCCTGGAAAGTGGGAGCGCTGGTTACAGAGACTTCTTCTGGAAGGAGAAACCCCCTCACAGGCACCAAGGGAGCAAAGTGCCCCTGGAAACACAGCTGATCCCTCCAGCAAATAAATTTCCAGGCAGATTTGAATTTCAGATAAACAGGAATGATTGTTACTCTAAGTATGCCCCCCGTGGGTAGTGCTCCCAGCAGATGGGCCTGCTCCATCAGGAGGAGGGGGGGCCTGTGGGCAGGGAGGACCCGTGTCTGCCCTGAGCCCCAGGACACAGATCAGTCTGGATGGGCGGGCCACAGGGTCACAGGAAACACTGGGCTGAAAACACTTCCCATAATCTGTTAAAAGCTTATCCTGTGCACTAATTTCCCTAGAAGATTCTCTGTAGGTGGTAAACAAGGTGTATCCTGTAGCTCAGGGATGAGGACAGCAGAGAAATGGCCCTTTTCAACATTGATGTGCCCCGGGCATGTTTATGGGCCGGGAAGAGGCAGCCAGAGGACAGGAAACAGTTGGAGGGGGAGGAAGCCTGGGGCCTCTTATCACTGAGGGGCAGGTGAGGGCGGGGGGCCGGGCTGGCTGCAGCCATCAGCAGCTCTCCTGAGCCGGGAGGGGAGAGGTGGCGGGAGGTGCTCAGACCTGTCCTGCCTTCCTATCTGTACACAGATGTCTTATGTATAATATGTAAGGACATTGAACACACTGATGTGTCACATATTTAGCTCTTGGATAGACAACTTTTTTCTAAAATCTGTTATTTTGCTTTTCAGTATCCATTTCCCATCCTCTTGCTAAACGAACCCCCGTGTTCTTTTGGGTAATCAGTCAGATCCGCTGACACCGCAGTTCCCGTGGTTTAGGAGGAACTAACCCTGCCCCTCCATTCCCGGAGTCCATGTCTGACCCATCAGAACCAGTAGAGGGCAGGGAGCTTTCGCTCATCACCAGGATCCTGTTGCAAAAAGTCAGAATCGGTGCCTGAAACCACCACCCAAGGACACATTTTTCATTATTTCAAATGGAAAAAATTACAACACTTCGTCCTAAAATTTCTGCTCAATCCCCTGAAACAGTTAAAGCACAGGGAAATGCTTACATATGAAGACCCAGCTATCACGTCAGGGTGCACAATACTGACAGGGTCCCTTCTTGATCAGCAAATACATGATCAACAGGGTTGTCAGCTGACCGCCACCTGTGCGCGGATGGAGCCCCCTGCCCAGCAGCTCGCGTCAGTGCGGGTGAGCGACCCTCAGCCCCTGCTGGCATCTGGTGCACTTTTCAACACAGGTCTACGTGATCACCACAGGCGTATTCAGAAGTCACTTGATTTGTTCCTGGATATTGTTTTTTCACATGTATATTAAGATTTGTTAATGGGAGTTGGATTCATTCTTATGTAATCAGCCATTTTTTCAAGGAGACATCTGCACATTCTATGAATTTTGGATATTAAAACCAAGAGGTGATTCACTGCAATCCCAGCCAAGCCCAGGAAGGCATTCTGCAGATTATGTCAACCGAGTCTGACGTTGTAGGGAAAGGCGAAAGTCCTCGAACAGCCAACACTGTGAGGAAGAACAGAGTTGGAGAACCCACATACCTGACTTCAAGCCTTACCTTAAAACGACAGTAATCGCGACAGAGTGGTATCAGTGCAAGAACAGACAGACAGACCACTGGGATGAAACAGGGAGCCAGGAGTAGGCCCACAGAAGCCCCGTCAGCTGATCTGTGATGGGGAAAAGCCGGCTCTGGTGTGGCCTTTGCCCAGCGGCCACCGTTCAGGATGGGGGAGCAAGGACACAGGTGACGCTGGGGCCCCACAGGAAAGAGCTGGGCCAGCAAACATCTTCCGTCAAGACCCAGAGCCCGTGAGGCCTGCAAACGTCTTTTCAGGGCACACAGGCTCTGATGCAGCTACTGAAACCTGCCATTGTTGTGTGACAGCCACTCGGGAAACAGAGACCCAGCCCACGTGCAGACCCCTCTTCATGGGCCCAGCAGAGGTGAATGGGCCCCGAGAGGATCCCACGGGCCTTCCCCAGAGGACGAGGCCATGCCAGGGCCTCATTACCCACAGATGTCACACGGCTCCTCCTCCTCCCCTCCTCCTCCTCTTCCTGTTGCTCTTCTTCCTCCTCTTCCTCTTCCTCCTTCTCCTCCTCCTCTTCCTCCTCTTCCTCCTCATCCTCCCCTCTTCCTCCCCTCCTCCTCTTCCTCTTCCTCCTCCTCCTCCCCTCCTCCCCGACTCCTCCTCCTCACCTCCTCCTCCTCCTGTCCCTGGTGGGTGAGCCATCAGCAGTGACCAGCCACACACTTTGAGTCTGGGGACAGCAACCTGGATTCCGGTCTTGCCTCTGCCTTTGCCTCACTCTGTGGCCCTGGGTGAGTCCTGTCCCTTCTCCAGGCCTCAGTTTCCTCACTCGTAAAATGAGGAAATTGGACTCGTTCTTGGCTTCCCAAACTCCAGTCTTCACTTCCCACCTTCCATGTTCCATACACATTACTTATTCCACGTTTTTCTTTAAATCATCTCACTTTCACTTCACTAAATTCCTCTAAAGAGGAAACACATTTCACCACCATAAGCAGAAAATCATTCTCACTTACTATAAGCAGAAGGTGGCTTGAACGTGAAATGAAGACAAAATGATGTTATTCACAACTAGCTAAGGCCTCATCTGCCCAAAGCTCTGAGTCCGATGCCCACTCACAGGGGTTGAAAAATCAAATACCGCCGGGGGCCAGGATGGGATTTTATCTGCATGTTAAAATGATAATGATGAGGAGGAAACTTAACAATCTATGGTCTTCAGGTGTACAGGCTCACTCAACCCTCGTAAGAGCCAGAAAAGGGGCCGGAAGCGGTGGCTCACCCCTGTAATCCCAGTGCTTTGGGAGGCCGAGGTGGGTGGATTGCTTGAGCCCAGGAGTTTGAGACCAGCCTGGGCAACATAGTGAGGCCCCATCTCTATTAAAATTGGTTTTAAAAAAGAGCCAGAAGTGGCAGGTGCTGTTCTCATCCCCACTCACAGACGAGGAACCTGAGGGTCCGAGACGCAGAAAGCTGCTCAATCCTCCAGCCAGGATGAGGCTGAGGGAGAGCCCAGGCCAACCCGCTCTTGGAGTTTGGACTTTCAACTGCGAATTTTCCACAACCGTACGGAAATATTCGTCCAGGGGTTCTGGAAACACTCAGTCCCCATGGTCTGTCTTCTGTTTTCCTATTTTTGGTAAGCGTTAAAAACAAAACAAAACAAAACAAAAACTCTTCCCTTTCCCTGTTGGTCCATTCTGAGGAAGCATCACCCAATGTGGTGACAAACAGCAAGTGGCATCAGCTCCAGCGTGGGAGTGATAGGGTGTGGTGGGGACTGTGGCACTGAGAGTCCCCACCGGAAAGGGAGCAGCGGCTCCACCCACAGATGCTGCAGCAAGGAGAGCCCCATGCCAGCTGCCCAGGCTGTTGGATCCAGTCAGGGATCCAGCTTGAACGTGGGCCCACGAAGGGGGTCTGCACGCAGGCAGGGTCTTTGTTCCCCAAGCATCTATCCCCAGCACCCACGGCAGTGCCCAGCTCAGCTAGGGTGCGATAAATGATGTGTGAACTGGTGAATTCATGGAAATCTCCCACTTTTTACCTATTGGGGATTAATTCCATGTTTTAAGTCTGGGCTGGCAGTGCCATGTGGTCCTCTAGGTGTGTCCTCTGTCAGGTGCTAGAGGACACCCCAAGGTCAGCAGGGGCTTCTGCTGGGTCTCTGAGCCGTTATTCTCTCGCCTGCCTCATGTGGACACAGGTTTCCTGGGTGGAGTTTAGTTGAGAGATCTCAGTCATTCACAGGAGGAAACCTGCTGCTCCCTCAGGGGCGCAGTGAGTTTCAGGCATTAGGACGGAGCCAACACCCATGCTTCCTAAAGCCCTGAACATAAATTTCTCTCGACTCCCTTTTCTTGGGAATTAGCAAATCAAACACTGTATTTTTCAGTGTCTCAAATCTCCCTTCCTTCCAGCTGAGCCCAAGGAGAGTGAAGGGCAGAGGGTGGCACAGGGTAGAGATTTGAGAAATTTAATTAAAGCCTCAGGTTCAGGCACAGGGTGATCCTGATCCATCACCAAGGTGTGGCCGCTCCCACTTCATGAAAAGACAGCCCAGCCCTGAGGATCAGAGCCATCTCTCAGATGGAGGAGAAGTCAATGCCTGACAACCTTCGCTCATTTGACAGATGCTTCCCCTGAATTCCTCTTGGTAATAAAGTGGTCTCCATGGTAACTGTTGAGGCCTTGATGATGGATTAGACAGGCTATTTTTAATCATCCTGAAAACAATGTTGGCAGGCACATAAAATCCTTCCAGAATCTTCCAGCTCAGCCAAGCCACCAGCAGGATGCAACTGAGGAAGTGAACCCAGGCAACGCCACAGCGGAAGAGCCACCAGGCTGGGCCCTGCCCAAGATCCTGACCACAGAATTGTGAGAAATAATGGATTACTGATTTTGTTTGAAGTGACAGCATTTTTTGGGTGGTTTGTTAAGCGGTGAGACATGAGTCAGGACAGGTGGCATAGACTGGGCATGGCTGGGACATTAGTCAGCCAGGAGAAGTTGTCCGGCA
Organism: Pan paniscus; assembly: GCF_029289425.2. NCBI lineage: Eukaryota > Metazoa > Chordata > Mammalia > Primates > Hominidae > Pan > Pan paniscus. The sequence goes on from NC_073259.2 coordinate 139,306,826, forward strand.
TGGCTGTCCACCGGTCTAGGACCCAGGCCACACTGCCCTGCCGCTGGTTATCTGCAGCTCATGTTAGTGCTGCCTGGTGTGTGTGTCCCCTCTTTCTGATTAGGTGCTTTAGTGCCCTCCTGGAATGTCAGGATTTAATTTCCATTCAGCTTTAATAAGTCCTCCTGGACCGTGTGCTCACACACTGAAATTAATTTCTCCAGCCTGGCTTTGGCGATTTTCATCCTTAATTCCTCTGTGTCCCCAGGGCACCTCCAAGCATGTTGTCTTAATTCATCTTCTGTGATTCAACAAAGGGATTGTCCCAGCGTGGGGCACCTGCATGCTACCCACGTCTCACCACAGCCACACCTGGGCCAGGTAGGATTAGTTCAGAGCTGCTTTTGAGGGGCTGTTGTCATGGACACCAAGGGGCAGGTCCATTTCTGGTCACAGACGTGCATCCAGCTTCTGTCTGCAGCCAAATGGAAGCAGCTGCATTTGCTGAAGCCACAGGGGCCTGTGGTCGCTGGTCCTGGGTCATTTTGCCTGCCTGGCATTTGTTCCCTCTCCTTCCAGTAACAAGCCCTGATGGGCTCTGCGCAGCCACACCTTCCCCCTCAGCTGTCACAGCCCCGTTGGAATTGCTTTCTCCTGGCCCAAGCATTTCACAGAGGCTGCACCACTCAGCCCTTCCTAGTCCCCTGGAGAAAGTGGCTGAGGGGGTGGTGGGGGATAATTGCATTTCCAAAGTCTGGGCAATCAGCCAATGTAAACAAGCACCTGAGTCACTGTGTGGGCTCTCTAGGAAACAGGTAAAATAAATTAAATACACACAATTTCCTGACATTCCAATGCATTTCTGCATGAGCTGGGATGGGGGAGGCCACTGTTCCTCTGGGCTGTTTCTCCTCTCAGCTCTGAGCCGAGCAGCAGGTGGGCTCCTGAATCCCCATCTCCAGGCTCAGGGCTGCTGGCCACCTGCCTGACAGCCCCTTTCTCACCGGAGCCAGGCGCTCTCTGCCCTGCTCTGCAGAAACCTCCCTAGCCTGGCCAGCAGCCTCAGAGGCCTCAGAAAATGTCCTGGCTGCAGGTGAAAGAAGACGAGGGTGCAGCTTCCCCAGCGTGCTCTGAGCTCAACCCACCAGACACAACCCCTTCTCATGGTCACATGGGCCCCTGGGCTCCCCTGTGGGAAAGGCCAGTGGAAATGGCAGCATGGATGGAGGCATCCATGGCCCTGTGAAGCATGGCTGTGTCAGTGGCTGATCTGAGAGTTCACCCGGTACCCAGCACCCCATATCCACCACCCCATCCTGCTGCTCTTCTCTTTCTCTCTCATGACCTTCTGCCCCTCTGGGCTCCTCACTGAGGACCACCAGGACTGTCCCCGACACCGATGCTAGCTGGGATGTCCGGGCGTCCCTCCCACAAGGTCTGTGCCTGGACAGGGATGGGCGCTGGTGTGAGGCCCACTATGGGGGGAGACCAAGGGCGGGCAGCTCACCCAGGTGCTGAGGAATCCAGGCAGAGCACAGTGTCCTTTGCTGCAGGGTCTGAGGGTTCTCTGCCCATAGAGCTGCTGCGGCTACGCACTGTTACATCTCCGGAAGATGTGCCTTGCTATGCTCTCAGTACTTATAAAAAAGGAATTCTCTGTCCACAATTTATTCCTGTGCTTTAAAAGTTTGAATTCCAGTGGAAAAGCAGCAAGAAGACATGAGCCTCAAGGATGGTTCTGGAGATAGGTCTGATGATTGTGCTTGGTCCACCAAAGCTTCCCACGAGAACAACATGTTTGTTTTTGCTGACACCCCCAGCCCCCAAGCTCAGCTCCTCTCTTGGGAGGCTGAGGGGTCACAGGGTCCTGAAGTGTCCCAGGGCTCACACCCAAACGGAAGACCTGTTTTCCTCAGGAAGTAATCCTTGCCAAGCATGTCAGGTGTAGGATACCAAATGTCAGAAGTCACAACGGGAGGCCGGGCGCGGTGGCTCACGCCTGTAATCCCAGCACTTTGGGAGGTTGAGGCAGATGGATCACCTGAGGTCAGGAGTTCAAGACCAGCCTGGGCAACATGGTGAAACCCTGTCTCTACTAAAAATACAAAAATTAGCCGGGCGCAGTGGCACATGCCTGTAAATCCCAGCTACTCAGGAGGCTTAGGCCGGAGAATCGCTTGAGCCCGGGAGGTGGAGGTTGCAGTAAGCCAAGATCAGGCCACTGTACTCCAGCCTGGGTGACAGAGTGAGACTCCGTCTAAAAAAAACAAACAAACAAAAAAAGAAGTCACAACGGGAGCTGATGAAAAGCAAAACAATTTCATTTGCATCTCTCCAGTTCTTAGCAGGCTTCCACTGGGCGCTGAGTTCCAGGTCTATATTTATTCACCATCCGTTTAGTCACTGAATTTGAATTATACACTTTTGAGGATTCTGAATGGGAAGAGGCACTCATAAACTGCCTGCATGTATAATCCTGAGCCTTGTTGCTGTGTCAGTCCCATGAAAGCTTGTTTATTGGTAAATATCAAAATGCAACATTTCCCTCAACTTACCTTTAATCCTCTTTTTATTACGTTTTCTAGACAGGCATTTCTTCTTTCAAGGAAGGCTGTCATAGAAAGACATGTCACCTTGAGGCGTTCCTTATCATTGTCAATAGTGGAGGACACGTTGTCTCTCTTCTCTTCTGTTTCAGCCCCACTGTGGGTCCTGCGAGTCTGCACCTACTGTAGCTCCCCCGTGCTGTTTGTGCTCTTCCACCTCAGCCTCCCCGGATGGCTCTTTAAGTCAACTTGCATTTCCCTAGGAGAGGTTATCACTTCGTGGGTAGCTGGGCAGAGCCTGGAGTCAGGCAGCAGGGGTGGAGCCCTGGCTCTCCTTTCACCGGATGTGTGGCCTTGATAAAATCTTTCCATCAGGCCTGGAGGCTCACACCTATAATCCCAGCACTTTGGGAGGCTGAGCCAGGCAGATCACCTGAGGTCAGGAGTTCGAGACCAGCCTGGCCACCATGGTGAAATCTCGTCTGTACTAAAAATACAGAAATTAGCCAGGCATGGTGGCAAGTGCTTATAATCCCAGCTACTGGGGAGGCTGAGTCAGAAGAATTGCTTGAACCCGGGAAGCAGAGGTTGCAGTGAGCCAAGATCATGCCACTGTACCCCAGCCTGGGTGACAAAGAATCCATCTCAAAAAAAAAAAAAAAAAAAGTCTTTTCATCTCTGTCACTGTCAGTTTCCTACTCTTGGACTGATTGTAGGACATGTCACATAGAGCCAATGGATGAGTTACTAAATATACAGAGGTTAGTACCAAGCCTGGCTGGAACACAGCAAGTACTCAATAAATGCTAGCTATCATTATTATCATGATTATAATTCTAAATATTTTGTTGGCTTTCTATATTTCTTTGTTACCTCAGGAGACCGTGTTTCTCTAGAATATTTCTACTGTGGCTCCTGGTTATTTACAAAGTTTTGTCGAATCTGAAACAAAAGGAGAAAGACGGGAGAAATCCCTGCTGAAAAATAATAGCCACCATGTCTTGGGCATCTACTATGTGCCAAAAACTGTATTAAGGACAATTGTGATCTGTCTTTTAATTCTCACAACATCCAAGTGAGATTTATACTATGATCATTTTCCTTTTTCAGACAAAGAAAACAAGGCCCGATGCCTGCAGCTAGCAAGTGGCAAAGCCAGCATTTGGATCAAAGACACACCCCCACTTTTCACCATGGGGTGTTTCTCCTTCCTGGTCCATCCCTAATTACCTTAAATCTAATCCTCAGTTCTCTCTAGCACAGTCCAAAATAGGACAGAACACCTCTCATTTTAGAGTGTGCTGTGCTGAGAACTTACTTGGAGAAATGAAGATTTAAAAATTTGTCCCCCCTCTTTCAGTTTTAGTTGTTTCCCATGGAGACAGGTCTACTGACCTATCTCCATGATTACTTATTCTTTCCTTACCTGTGTGTCAACTCTCCTTACCTGGTGTCAGACAGACAGTCTGGGGAAAGCATTCTGTAGCTCCTTTGTTGAGATTTTTCTCTTGCATGAGCATTTCATCCTCTGTGGTCCTTTCGATCTCTCTGCTGAAATTTGCTATATTCATTCATATTCTTCAATTTTCCATTGAAGCCTTTAATATATTAATCAAAATTATTTTACATTCACTGACTGACAGTTTCATTGTGTGTGATATCTGAGTATGGGTTTATCATGTTGTCTCTTGACATTGGATTTTTTTCCTTGCCTTTTCTTGTGTTTTGTCATCTTTGGTTGGAAGTTAGATATGCGGACCAGGCACAGTGGCTGATGCTTGTAATCCCAGCACTTTGGGAGGCTGAAGCCGGCTTATTGGTTGAGCTCAGGAGTTCGAGACCAGCCTGGGCAACACAGCAAAACTGTGTCACCACCAAAAACACAAAAAACTAGCTGGGCATGGTGGTGTGCACCTGTGGTCCCAGCTACTTGGAAGACTGAGGTGGGAGAATTGTTTGAGCCTGGGAGGCAGAGGCTTCAGTGAGCTGAGATCATGCCATTGCAGTCCAGTCCAGGTGACAGAGTGAGACTCTGTCTCATTAAAAAAAAAAAAAAGTTAGACATGGCATAGACAATAGAAATTGAGGTAACAGTACTTGTACCTGAATTGGGCATATGCCTCTTCTTTAACTAGGCCTTTATTTGGGATGGGAGGTAAATGATTCTAGACAGTGAGTTGCGTTTAAATGTCTCTGTTCTGTGGTTACTCTCAGTGTACCACAAAGCTTCAAATTCTGCTAGTGTTACCTGTGTCTACAGTAGGGATTGAGTCACTGGAGAATTTTTCTCAATGCTCTTGCTTCACGCTCTGCTGTAGGCTGTATTTATGAGATTGAGCCTCAGACAGGGTCTCTCTATACCAGCTTACCCCTCTCCCATGGGTTCTGTTTTGTCTTGTCAATGCCTGCTAACCTCATGATGAGGGCTGGGGCATTCTGTTTTCCTGGGTCAGCATAACTATTAGGTAGGCTGCGTGTTACTGAGACTCAAGGGAGAGGCTCACCTAGTGCCTCTGCTCCCCCTCCAGCGGCATTCAAACTCTATCTTATTGTTTTGGTGTTTCTTGTGTGGGAGTTTCCAGCCCTCCCTCAACAGAAAGCATCTCTTACAATCTGGGCCTAGGGTATTTTTGGCTGTCCCCGGGGAGGGTGTTTCTCTCTTCCCTTTGTCTAGTCACAGTGGGTCTCTGTCTATGGCCTGGAGGCAGCATGATTTGTTGTCCCATCCCCAATGCCCTCAGTTGTTTAAGATTTTTGCTCCTTGGTGAGACTGGAGAGAAAGATCTAGGAAGGCTCTATCCATTTTCTACAGTGACAACTGTACCCTTTACCCAGGCTGATGCCACAGAAGGAAGCTTTCTCCACTCTCATCCTGGCTCCAATATTTCTTTTGAGTATATAGCAAGCTCCATGGGGAAACCTCTGAAAATGGCTGCACACTGCCCATGTACCTGTGCCCACTAGGATTCTATACTCACCAGATAGAACATACATATAGAGCCTGTAGAAACTTGCTAAACATTTTGGAAGTAATGTTCTTAACAGCATTTATAGAAGCTTTGTGTTGTCCCCACTCCCTGTCCAAGTTAAGCCAGTTGCTCCCTCCCCATCTCTCCTTGGAGGCACCGTGATACCCCAGCTCTCTAATGGCTTTAAGGAAATCCAGCATGATTTTGTAGATTACCTGGGTTTTCCTTGTTGTTAGTGTAGGAATTATGTTTTTTTATAGCATTTTACAACCTCAGTGGAAACCACACATAACCCTTTTTGTTAAGGGTGCTGTTTTTTTTTCATGACCTATTAGTCAGAAATTCATTGCTTCACCACACATAGCTAAACAGAACACTGGAGAACGTAGTTTGTGTTCTAAATAGTCATGTACTTAGTTAAATATTTTAGACAATGGAAGATGCAAGGAATGGTCATTGAGGTATAACCAGTAGACTCTGCCACACCCTGGAAGCTTCTTATTCTTCACATTTTCCCCTTAATTTTTAAATAGAAATACTAAGGTTGAGAGAAGTGGCATCCTTTGCCCCAGTCACATGATTCCACAGCATCAGAGCTGAAGCATGAGCCAGTGTCTCAAAATGGGAAAACTCACCTATTCAAGAACCAGTCATCCAGGGCCCACTCTGCACTGTGCACCGTTTTAAACATAAATGTGATGATGTGAGTGAAAAAAACTCAATGCTAATGGTGACGTGATATGGGGAGAAGAGCAGACGATGCAGCAATTCACTATCTGGGCTCATCAGTGCGGCTTCCTTCATATTTCCCAAGTCTTTGCCTGGAGATAACTAATATACATGCCTAACGCTTTCTGTGCTGAAGCTTGTTATTTATATTGGGTTCACTTAAGACACAAAGATGGATGGCAGATGAACGTCTTCACTTATCTTACTGTGAGTTATCTGATGTAGGTGTTTTAATTGGGACTAATATTTTATAAAACATATCTCATATGTATAAAATCTGATTAACAATTTAATTTGAGCCTGGGGTAGAAACAGGGGTTGAGGAGAAACTCTCCTGCCTGTGCAAGTAAGATTTTGCAATTTTCCAGTATCTTACATCATTCTGATGGGGAGACATTTCTAGTCTGTTGATCCATCCTAAATCCTCTTTAAATACTCTGCAGTAGTCTGGATGTTGAGGAGGTTCTTCCTGTGCTGTCCTAGGAAGGGGCAGAAGACTAGAGTTCAGGGATTGAGAGACAGTGGCAGGGAAGAGCTGCAGGAGTCACTTCAAGCACCCCAGCTGGGGGCTACACACCCTCTCCCCAGTACAGGCTGCAGGCTGCCGAGAGCCAGCAGACACCTCCACTCCAGACTCCAGGGGCTTTGTTGTTATAAGTAAAATGTTTATTTAGAAATAGAATGCTTGTTCCTCAGTACCTCAAGGAAAAATCAGCATTCAGACAAAAAAGTTTTTCTCAGCAAGACAATTTTACTTTCTGCAGAAACGGTGCTCCTCACAGATGGAACAATGGCGAAGGCACACCTGAACAAAGGAGGGAAGCAATTTTCATCCCTTATGCAGCTTGTCCCTGCTACTGTGTCCTATCTCCATTGGCTGGAGCCAGACTGCACAGTCTAAACTAAATCTGACTGGCTAATAATTTAAAACTTTCTTGAATAGGTAAAGGCAACAGAGAACAAAGGAAAAGAGGAAATTGCTTACAAAAAGACTTAGAGAAGTAATAGTATTTCTAAATAGGGAAGGGGCATAGACTGTGAGCATGTCCAGCACAGATATCTTCGTTAAAGTAAAAGGACATAGAATGTACTTATTCCCATATGTCTAACAGCTACCTAGGGTAGGGCTTAACAAAGAGTTATTAAGAAAAAGCAAGAAGGTTTTAAAGAAACTATTATTTAAAACTATTTAAAAACTATTTTAGTTTTTAAAAGAAACTATTATTTCTAACACTTATGATTTATTCTTTAACAAGAAGGGAAACTTTGAAGACGAACTTTTTACTTTCAACACTTGTCCATGGCTGTAGCCCCACCATGAAACACAAAACCTGGCACATAGTCAGTGAGCAGAACATGGTTAGAATGAATTAAGGAATGCACACTACTGAGGACCTAACAACCCCATGTCCCTGAGGAGGCAGGAATCTGGGCTGAGCAACAGGGGAGGGGAGTCCATGGCTCCATGTGTGAGAGGAAGTGCATGGTCACGAAGGTTCAGCTGTGGGAAAAGAGACCCCCAAATAAGAGTGGCTTAAATGAAATGGGGATTTCCTGTTATCCACACTCCAGGAATAAATTGTCCAGGGCCCTGTGTTGACCCCAGGATGTAAAGGCCCCAATCTTCCAACATGGGTGCTCCAGTAGCCCTGGCTGCCCCTTCCCTACTGTGATCCAAGATGGCTTCAGGCATCCATTCTCCTTCAGGGGCAAGTGGAGAGAAAGAAGAGGGCAGGCTTTAGGGGCATGACCTGGAAGTGCTATGTACCATTTCCTCTCTCATCCCATTGGCCAAAACATGGTCATGTGACCACGCCTTGCTGCAAGGGAGCATGGGAATTGTAGTCTTTATTCTGGGAGCTCATGTGTCTGGCTAAATCCTGGGGACTCTATTGCCACAGCACAAAAAAGGAGGAAAGCACACTGGGGGCAGCAGTCACTGTCCCAAGGCTGTGTCCAGTGGGAGTCTCAAAGCCTTGAGGGCCCTTCCCATTTCTAACTGTAAATAATTAGAGATGAGCAAAGCAGAACTCGAGGGAAATCTCAGCTGGGTCGGGTGATCACCCACAAGGTTAGGGAGAGAAAAAGAGGGGATTTCAAACAAGCTGGAATTTTAAGTTCATGAGACTTGTTTTCCTAGAAATAATTAGATAATACAAATTTAAAAATTGAAAAAGACAACAGCCAGCTCCACGTGGGAAGGATGTGGAAACTGTTTCTTAAAACATTTATGCTACCTCAGCCAGAAGAGCCCGCCGTGAATGCCTAATGATATTTTTAAGTTGCTTTTGTGCTATTGGACTCTGTTTGGCAGTTATCACTCTTGTTATTTGTCATGACGACAAGTCATTTAATGCATTTCATAAGATCCATGTGTCAACTGTCTTCCCTTTGCAATGTGAATTCAAACACAGCAATCTCGCTAACAGCTGTTTCCTTCCCTGGTCTCCAGTACCACCCAGGAAGCTCACCTTGGGGCAGGCAGGGTGCCCTGTCCCTCTGCCCGTGGAGCTCCAGGCAGCAGGCATGGGCAGTACCGCTGCTCCATGTGCACACAAGGCCCAGACTCTACACAGAAAAACTGCCATCTGAAAGGAGAATTGGAACGCACAGCCCGTCTGACTCTTGTCTTGCTGAGACGTTAAACATGAACACTCCCCATATCTGTATGCACAGAAGACAATACCGCCAGCTGTGTGGGGACCAACCTTTCTCTCTCTTTTGGTGCACAATTTTCCTGCACAATAACCACTGACTTGTCTTTCCTTTCTGAAGACAATTGTCCACCCGAGTGTCAGATGAAGGGTGAATGATCTCCGAGATACAGTGCGGGAGCACGACCATGTTTCCAGTGCTGAGGCTTTCTCTGCAGCTCTCTGAACCTGTGTCAGTGCGTCTGCAGGCAGATGCCCCAGTCTGTGCTCAGGAGGCAGCCCTTGAAAGGGAGCCAGGAGGCCCAGACACACACAGGCACCTGTGCCCAAATCCGGGCGATGATCCAGAAATTAAGCGCCCAGGTCTGTCTCTAATTGCACGTTTCAGCAGTGCCGCCCACCTAATACATCACTCTCTGATGTGAAGGGAGGGGGAAATTGCAGCCAGCCAGTCTGGTCTTTCCTCTGGAAAGGTTGGGAGATGTCAGAGGAGTGGCAGCAGCAAGTCGTCTCACGTGAACCCGGAGGTGCTCTGTGGTCCCCAAGGGGCGGAGCCTGCAGCTGCTGGGGTCTGGGATGGAGGGGCTTTGCACTGGACCACCTGAGCTATCCAGGGTGTGGGGCTCCATAGAGGCCCAGATAGGGGCTCAGGGACCTCCAGCCAGGGCAGAAGAGCTCAGGGGTGGTTTCCTGGCTCTCTGCAGTGAGTAGGGTGTTAGAAGGCACCAAAACAAGGCCCCTCCCCCTTGGATCTGCAGGGCATGGGCTGGTCGTATGTCAGCTGTTGCTGCCACAGAAGTCAGGCTTCCAGGGGTGGAGTGAGCCCTGGGGTGACCTGGTGATTCTGCAGCCACTGTGACAAGGCATGGAGTGTCTCACGGGTCCCCTGCGGTCCAGTGTTAGAGCAAACCCATGTGCCCCTGGGCTTCCCAACAGGACTCAGGCTTTCCCATAGACCCTCCTTCACACTGGAGCCCCTTTGACAGGAAGGGTGAGATCAAAGGAATCCTTCTCTCCATGAGGAATGCCAGCGCTTGCAGCAGCTGCTCTGCGAGGGCCCGCATGTTTGCAGACCCGGACCTCAGGAAGGGAATGCAGGTGACCACAGCAGCGCATTCGGGAAGGTTCGGGGCCAGCTGGCTGCCACATGAGGAGCCTGCCCTCCCAGGTCAGTTGGTTTCCTGGCTCTGGTGCTCCAGCCCAGTGTGGCACAGCTGCCTGTGCCCTGCTCAGAGGACTCCAGGTCTCTTCTAGGACTGCCCCTCTCTCTCCCTGCAGGTTCCTCGGTCAGGGATGGAGGCTGCAGAGTCACACCCCCTCCGTTTTCCAGGCCCTGCCCTCAGGGGGCAGGACAGGCGCCTCCCATGTCCATCACAGGACCCTCCCTTCCCAGGAGGAGGCGCAAGTGTGGCTGAGGGCACCTTCAGAAAGCGGCAGCCGCTGCCCACACAGGACTCCGGGAGGCTGGAGACGGGTGCTCCAGAGCCTCCTCCCATTGCCAGCGCCTGCCCTCTGTGCCTCCAGTCCCTGGTGCTGCAGGGGCCCAGGGTGAGGGATCCACTGTTGCTTGAATGCTGGGGTCCTAGTTCCATGACTCTTTCTGCTGGACCAGAAGCTTCTCAAAGAGACTGTGCCTGAGCACAGGCCCTGGTGGACAGCCAGGGCTCAGGGACATTGGTTTCTTAGATGATAGTGACGTCCACAGCAGAGTCCCCACCGTCTGGCCATAGGCCACGCTGATGTAGACCCTCGCCGTGGCAGGTCACGTGATCTTCTCTTCAGGCCCTTAGATGGGAAACGCATCATGTGACCTCTCCAAGCTTTTCTGTGTGGGACACATGGAAGTGTTTGGGAGAAAAAGGTTCAGTCTTTTTCCCCACACCTTTCCATGGAGGCCCTGCCTGGCCCTTGGCCAGGACATTGAATGAATGAATGAATGCCAGTGACTGCCACCATGTCTGAAAGAAGCCAGGGAACCCTCCCACAGAACCATGCTGGGGCTGCAGTATCAGAGGCCCAGCTAACCCTCATCTATGGCCCTCAGAGCTCACAGCCACACCAGCACCATGAATCCCACCTAGGGTTCCAAGGCCCCTGCTCACCCATTCCCCGAGTCCCACCCCAGCAGCCCACGGAGGCTGTCCCATCGGTGACTGCCCCTGTCATTCTGAGACACACCTGGGCTGGGCTCTGCTCCTCACTTCCTCCATCAGCTGAACCCGGGCTTCTGTCCCCATCCCGAGAGCTCGCATCTCTGAGGCCTCAGAACTCTCCACCAGCAGCCAGCACCTGGGACTTGTGGAAGTGTCAGGGGTGTGCTGAGGGGAGAAGCATGTGGACTCAAGCAGAGGGAAGGAGCCCTCACTTGGGGGCAGGAGGGTTGGCGGCAGCTCCAGCATTGCTCTGACCCGGGCTGAGGCTGTGTCCCAGGGACACTTGCAGCAGGCTCCTCTCCCAGCTCTGTGTGCTTTTCTAGGCTGATCCTCACCTGTCCCTCCTTCCTGACCCAACCCTCTGGTTCTCCAGACTTTACACAGCCTGCGTCACTGGCATTATCAGGTTCATCACTTCTACTGATGGGGCTGAGTCTCCAACCAGTAATTGGGCTGCATCTCCCGAGGTCGGTCAAGTGGCTTCTCCGAAATCACCCTGCAGGGTCCCTGAAGTGACATTAATCAGCTTCAGCCTCAGCTATCTCCTGGACTGGGTCACCTGTACCCAAGGCTCCCAGCTTCAGCCAGACTCAGGCCTCTGATATTCCTCAGCTCACCCTGGTCATTAACCAGACTTTCTCTCTACTCATGAGCCAGCCTCAGGCGTCTAAATGTGAGTCCTCCCCACTTCTGTGCTCACAGAAGTTGAAGCGGGGCGCTGCGGGGAACCAATCTCTTGTTTTTGATGAGATATTTTCCCTGTGAAATGGCCTGCACATTGCCTTCCATTTCCAGGAGCAACGGTCCATCTGCCTGTCAGATAAAAGACCCAGACGCAGTCCCGGATGCAACCATGACTCTCAGCACCAAGGCGTCCCCCCTTCAGCGTTCAGAATGTGAGTCCATGCTTTTCAGACACTGACATCTGAGTCTGTCCATCAGCAGCAAAACAGCTTCCTTAAATAGCTCCCGCAGGACCCAGACACACACACACACACACACACACACACACATGCACACACACACACACACATGCACACACACACACACACACACACACACACACACACGTGTCCAACCCCATGGCAGTGATTTAGAAGCCAAACCCCAGGTACCTCTCAGTCAGATATTTCAGGAGTGCCGGCAACCCAGTAATCACCCTAGATTCAAAGTGAGGAGAGAAACTGCAGCTTCCAACCTCTTTAAAACTGCCAGAGGATGTCAAAGGCACGGAATGGGGTGGGCGGCCTCAGTTCTCAGTTACCGACACTATGAGTGACCCGTGTCCCTCATGGGAGCCGAGCCTGGGACGGCTGTGCATGCAGGGTGGGAAATCCAGACTGATGGCCTGAGTCCTCCAGCAGCGCGTGGGGTGCAGAGCCCCAGGGGACAAGGGCAGGGCTTCGGGATTATTGATCTTTGAGGACAGATCCAAGGCTGGGTCACCCTCTCAGGGGGTGGCTGTCCTGGGTTTACCTGCAGTGCCTGGGGGTCTGAAAGCCCTAAAACAAGCCCCCTCTACCTCTTAGATCTGGGCTCAGGGCACCTTTCAGTACTGGGGCTGTTGCTGCCATGGGCATCTGGGCTCCTGGGTTAAAAACGGAATGGGCAGTTTTTCAAATTGTGATTAAGTGCTGTCGGTTTGATGACATATCACAGTGGCCACAGGTAATGGAATCCACATAGGGGCTTCACTTCTCATCATTCCCGCACCCCCCACCGTGTGTGGAAATGCACCTTCTCTTCTCCTGGGAGATGTTCCTCCCATCCAACCGTCTGGTTCCAGGAAGATACTGTGCTCATACATGACTCCACCCCCATAGCCACCACTGATTGGTCTATGGGTGGTCACCTCACCCCAGATTGGCCTTCCTGGGATTTTTCAAACTGGAACTGACATGAAGCCAAGAGGAGGAAGAGACTGAATGTTTTCTGGCATATGGAGAAAGCTGATCTACCATGACAAAGAGTTAAGACAATCTCATTAGAAGGCAGAGGAGGTGGGGCTGGACCCTCCAGGGCCGGCTGCTCTGACGCTCACCTGCACATCTGACCTGCTCTTTGGCTGCACAACCTGAGTCCAAGAGCAGACCCACAGGGCTCCCTGCAGAGAGTTCAAAGCAGAGGCTATTTACAGAGGTCCAAGTAGGGGTGGGGAACCTGCATCCCACGAACTGGATAAGCAGGGAACCTGTTATCCACCACAAGCCCCAGGGCACAGGTGTGGGGCTTTGTTTCTGGCATGCAGGGAGGGTTGTAACTCTGGGAGAGGGGTCACCTGGCAGGATCTGAGATCTTATTTGGGGAAAAACTTCACTGCTAAACATCAGTCAGGCAGGGGCAATACCTGCTCCAACTTCTGTCTTCTCCCATCTTAGGCTTCTCCTGGGGACTCTCATCGGTCAAATCCAACAGAATCCAGAGGGCAGGGAGCCCCACTGGTGCCATTTATAGAGGTCAGCCTGTGGGCACAGTGAGATCAGAGAAGGGCATGGAATCGATGCAGAGGGGCAGTCAAAGAGTAACTTGTGCAAAACAACCCTTCTTGGATTCCTTGAGTCAGTAAATGTTCCCATTGGTCTTAGCATTTCTGAGTTGCATTTCTCTTATTTGACTCCAAAAGTCCTGTTCTGTAAGTAACTCCCCAAAGACAATAAGTTTCTCAAACCAGTTACTAAATCAAGTATAGGGGCTGGTGAAGCTAAGCGATGCTTGTTGCATGACTAGATGAGAAGGCGAGAAAGCACTGCGGAGGCTCCATCAATGTTAGATAGATGCTGCCCTGGTTTCATCATCTGCTACCTACCCTTAGGCAGTGTCTTTGTTAAAGCATCTTATGATCTTGCCCAAGATTACCTGTGATAGAGTATGAAGGCCCTTGGTGGCACAACCCCTCTTTTCATGGTCTTTTATAAAACCAGCTGCCCAGCAGTGCCTGAGACTGAGCAGACATTCAATTCATGTTGTTTGAATGAAGGGACAGACGAGTTGATGATGGATAGATGATGAATGGATGGATGGATGGACGGATGGGTAAGTAAATGGATAGAAGAGGAAATGGATAAATAAGTAAATGAGTAGATGGGTGGATGGGTGATGGATGAATGACAAATTGATGGATGCATGAATGAGTAGATAGATGTGTGAATGACAAATGGATGAGTATGTGGGTGGGTGAATGAATAAATAAATGGGTAGATTGGTGGATAGGTGAATGAATGGATGATGAATGTACAGACATGTGGATGGGTGAATAATTGGGTGGATGATTGATAGATGCTAGCGACTGTTTCCACACCATCAGGAAGCCATGTGCCCTCTAAGATAATTAGGGGCTGAGACTTCAGAAAGTCAGTGTCCCAACTCATCTCTGTGAGCCTTCCAGCTCCACTCCCATCCTCCAGCAACTTCCCCCTGGGAGGACCTTGACCACAAGAAGTCCTTATTTCATAATCTCACCAAGATGAGCAGCTGACCATCCCTGGAGGGCTTCACGTTGAGTAATTGCACTTATAGTTCCAAAACATCCTCTTGAACTGAGCTTTGCCAAGGGCTGTTTCTAACTGTAGTTCATATTTTGTTGCATAAGTTTAACAAGTGCTGGTCTCTCCTAGTTTTAGTATGGAAGTCTGTGGATCTCAGAGTAGCTCAATTGGCAATTAAAATCCAGGAAGTGGTGAGGTGTCTAGTGTGTGCTGATGTGGAGAATGAATGGACCCAGGAGAAGTCAGGTGAAGGGTCCTTCACAGTGGACCTGAACCAAGGCGCCTATTCAAGCTCAGACTCTCACTCACTATGGGGGACTTTAGAGCAGGCATTTAACAATCACCTTTTCACCTTTTAAGAACAAACTAGAGTATTTGCTTTCCCTTCTCCCTCTGGGAAATAAGAGCTTGAGTCTCTCAACGTTAATCAGGCTGAGTCACCCTGTATAAAGATTTATTCTTCTTCATGGACCACACTGATTCTCCAACCATTAACCAGGCTGACTCGAGACTACCCAGGCTGAATCTCCTGGGAAATCCCTGGATGTTAATTATCCCCTTTTCTCAGTTATTTGCGAGACTGAGTCTCCAACCATGAACCCAAGCCAGGCCCCCACATTTCTTAGAATCATTCCCCAGGAGCTGGGCCAGGAACTGTGGCATCAGCCAGGCCCACATGCTGGATGCTCCCCTGGTTGACTCCCCCTCATTCACCATGGTGGGTCTCTAGACATGAGGCCACCCCAGGCCCTGCACATGAGTCAGCTGATGGGATAGCGTTCAGTCTTAGCCCTTTGAGCATGGGCCAGCCTGGACATGAGGCTCTTGAAGCTGCAGGGCTTGGTGCCCGACCCTCTGGAGAAGTGCTGCTGCAAACTGGAGAGGAGACAGTGGAGGCAGCTTCCGGAGGAAAGCTGGAGAGATGCCAGGAGTGCATGGCAGGCAGCCCTGGCTCTCAGGGGAGGGTTGCAACTCTGTCCAGAAGGGATTATTAACCGTTCTCAGGTGGCGTCTCAGCCTATCAAGATCTGGGCATCCTGGCCCAGTCCTCTTGGCAGTTCCTCTAAGAGACTAGTCGTGTTCTCCCGGGACAACCCGGGATCGATCCCGTCTCACAGCCCCATGCAGGGTCGGCAATGCTGCCCAGGCTCCGGTTCTCTCGCACCTGAGATCTCCGTGTTAGGAAGGAGGCTTCTCCTGCCTGACACACCCGGCCTTCTGTGCAACATGCCGTTTGGTCTGAATTCATCAAAGAACCCGAAGCTGAGCTGGGCTCAGGACTGACGTTAGAGCTGCACACACTGGCATCTCACTGTGAGGAAACGGGGCCAACCAGACCATGTCCCTAGAGTCCCAAATCCCAGGTTCATATCCCCACTACACTTTCTTCTGACTGACAGCTCGCCCAGGCTTGGGTGGTGGGTAAAACCGGAGGGAGACGGAGGCAGTGCCGGGTGCCTCTGGAATGCATCCACCAGAGCCTCTCAGGGGCAAGAGAGGGAATACCCATTCAACCCAGATTAGAGCATGCAGGAGCCTTCCCGACTCCTTTCACCAGCCAGAATGAGCAGGACTGAGAGGCTGAAAATGTCCACATCCAGTTTTCCTGGTCCATCTCTGGGCTCATTGTCCCTTGATTCGTTTATGTGATGACAGCGCCTGTGTTCTTTTACATAATTCCAGCCCCTGTGTTAGTTTATATTAGGACAGTCCCTTCACTAGCTTATCTAGGGGCGGGGTCTTCCCTGCAGGTGGCCACTCCACCTCCAGCCCACACCCAAGGACTCAGATCTAGCAATAAAGGAGCTCGTTCTGGGACCGCCCACACCAGTCTTAGGACTCTGATTGGACCCACACAGGTCACGTGCACGTCGTGAACCAACCACTATTGAGTTCAGGGGCTCGGGGCTGTGATTGGCCCTGCCAGGAAACCAACGTGACAATCAGAGGCCGTCAGTGCAGAGGGGCAAGCCTGGCACCACAAGGTGGGGAGGCTTGCTGTTGGCTCCCTCACTACCTGTCCTGGCTGTCCGAGTTCCTGGGAACTGGGAGGTCACAGAGGTGCCGCCCCTTCCTGATACCCACAAGGAAACAGTGTAGCTTCTCATTCCCCAAGTGCCCTAGAGCCTGTGTAGGGGCCCAAGCCCTGGGCGGGACCATGGGAACAGGACCGTGGGAACAGGACCATGGGAACTGGATCGTGGGACCGAGACCGTGGGAACGGGACCAAGGGAACAGGACAGCCTGCAGGGCTGGATCCCCGGCTGAGACCCCACTCAGGGATGCACCTGGCCTCCTATGTGGAGAGGAGGACTCAGCCCCAGTGGGAGTCAGGGTCCCGGACTGCCCTGTTCTTGGGTCCTGCCTGTGAATTCTAGGGACTCAAGTCCAATTTGCTCTTTTGTCCTGGAGGGATTTCCAGCTGTGATTCCCGGAAGAAGTGGGTGGTGGGTTTTACCTGCGTGACTCCAGAGGTCGTGTTACTTCATCCCAGGCACTGCACCTGTCTCCTGGATCTGATTTGCTTCTCATTTGTCTGTGCCCTGCCTCTGGCTACTGGGGACTGTAGACAGTGAGAGGCGTAGGGAAGCTCAGGCTGAGAATGGAGCCATTTCCCAGCATCACCCTCACTCTCAGGAAAGGGTGTGGAGCTCTAGAGAATGGTGGTGGGGGGGCCATCTGATGGAAAGCTGTCCTTGCTCTGGTGAGACATCTCTGACCTTTGGGAACCAGCCCTCCTCAACTATCATCCTACCTGGGGCACATAGCCCAGGCGAGGCCCATACATCACACACATGCGACCACAGTACCTGGCACCTGGCTCAGGGGTGAGTACAGGAGGGGTGTGCGTGTGTGTGTGTGTGTGTGTGTGAGAGAGAGAGAGATAGAGAGAGAGGAGAGAATATATTCTGGGGAGGTCAGGTAGAGCCCATTGATCTAGCCAAGCCTGCACTTTTCAGATACATTAAAACATAAATCACTTTTTTTCCAGACCTGGTTTCTGATTTGCCCATGCTCTATCTCCTTCAGCAGGCATCCCACTGCTACATGTCTGGGGAGCCCAGTGTGCTGGGTAGGGGTCTAGGCCCCGCCCCTGCCTGAGTGGTCTTAAGGAACCAGGTCTCCCACCAGACCTGTTCCCCCTGTGTCTCTGGGGGGCTGAGGTGATGCTGTCTTCACCTTATCTGCTCTGAAAGCCCATACCCTGGTGATTTGGGCAGTGCCCCTTCCTATCCAGGCTGTGACTCTCTGCTTTCTCTGGAGGTTGGAACGCAGCTGGGGGAGAGGTGACCAAGATCTAGGTGGCCCTTCCTCCTGCCTGTCCTCAGCTCCATCCCAGACTTGAGTGGTGTGTCATCCCAAGCCCTCTGGCCAGAGAATTCATGCACACCTGCAGGGGCAACCTTGGTAGCCACCCCCTGCCATGGAGCGTGGACAAAGCCCAGGTGGGTACAGCTCTTTACTTTCCTGCATGTGGAGGACGCAGGTAATGCAGCTGCCTCTGAAAACCCCAGGATCTACACACTCCCCTAGGGACAAAGATTCCATCTGCTGCAGACCCCTGGCAGCTTTAGATCATTGGGGGTAGGGAGATGAGAGTCTAGTGTTACAGGAAATTTCATTCTTTCAAATCCAGAGTGTCCAAGAAAGTTTTATGTAATGAAAAGAAAAAAGTCAGGTCTGTTTCAACAGACAAACCAGATTTATCCAAAAAGGAAAAGGTAAAGTTCACATGTTGTAGTCTAGGTACCTTCTCACAGGGACATGAGATAATGTGGCCATGAAAAGACTTAGGTCAGTTAAACCTGAGCTCATGTCTTTACTCTGAAACCTTGTTGCTGTGTGACCTTGATTGAGTTGCTTACCCTCTCTGTGCCTTTCTTGTCTGTAAAAGGGTGAAATGGCAAGCCTTATGATATGGTTTGGCTCTGTGTCCCCCCTACCCAAATCTCATCTCAAATTGTAATCCTCATGTGTCAAAGAAGGGACCTGTAATCCCCATTTGATGAGGGAGGATGGTGATTGGATCATGAGGGCAGTTTTCCCCATGCTGTTCTCATGAGAGTGAGTGAGTTCTCACTGGTTGTTTGATAAGTGTTTGGCACTTCCCCCTACTCGCTCTCTCTCTCCTGCCGCCATGTAAGATGTGCCTTGCTTCCTGTTCCCCTTCTGCTGTGATTATAAGTTTCCTGAGGCTTCCACCTCTATGTGGAACTGTGAGTAAATTAAACCTCTTTCCTTTATAAATTACCCAGTCTCAGGTAGCATCTTTATGGCAGTGTGAGACCGGATGGATATACCCTAATTGATGGGCCATCGTAAGGATTAAATGAGTTGACATGGTAAGGTCCTCACCGTGCCCCACACATGGGACTTGCTCAGCAGATGTAACACACCTTGGCAGATCAGTCCACCCTCCCAACCTGCTCCGCACCATCTTCCCATCTTGGTAAGGCCTTTAGCATCCTCCTGCCTGCCTGGCGCAAACCGTCAAAGCCTCCCGGCCCTCTTTTCCCCACTCCCACCTGTCAGCATCCTGTGGGCTCTGTCTCATTCAATGTGTCTGTCCTCTTTCCTCCACCTGAATTTCAACCCCCAGATCTAACCACATTCACCCCACCTCTGGGTTATTTCATCAGCCTCCACCTACCCACTGCCTGCACAAGAGCAGAAGGAACTCTATAATGAGGAGTTAGAAGCTCTCACTCTCCGCCCAGAACCTGCAGGGACTCCTGCCTCACTCCAGGTGGAACCTGGAGTCTTGACAAAAGCCTACTGGGTCTTGTGTCCTGACCCCATTCCCCCAGCCCTGCCGTCTCTCTGTGCCCACCTCTTGCCCTTCCTCCTGACTCTACATGCTCAGTTAGCCTTGACATTCCCTAACACACCAGGCATGTGTCCCCACAGTGATATCCTGGCTGGGGGTCCTCCCCCACTCACCAGGTGCAGGCCTCTGCAGTGCTCTGGGAGGTGACTGAGCTTCTGCCTCCACTACAGTCTGAGGAGTTGGCCTCTGAGCCTCAAGGCTCAAACCTACATTTGCTGCAAAGGTTCCCAGGGGAGCCCTCAGCTTGGCGGAATGGCAACCTTGACCCAGATCCCTGGTCTTGGATCCAAGAGTAAAGGCAGAGTAATGGTGCTGTATTGAGCAGGTGGCCCTCAGCACTGTGTCCAGAACAGGGACCCAGGGACCCATTTACTAGAGCTCGGCCTCCATGTCTTCCCTTATTTTATATCTATATCTATGTCTGTATCTGTATCTATATCTATATCTGTATCTATATATACATATAAATATATATATTTATTTTACACAAGGTCTCTCTCTGTAGCCTAGGCAGGAGTGCAGGGGCATGATCTCAGCCTATTGCACCCTCCACCTCCTAAGCTCAAGCACTCTTCCCACCTCAGCCTCCCAAGTAGCTGGGACTTCTTTTTCTATCTTTTGTAGAAATGGGATTTCGCCAAGTTGCCCAGGCTAGTGTCATACTCCTGGGCTCAAGTGATTCACCCGCCTCAGCCTCCTAAATTGTTGCAATGACAGGCGGGCACCACTGCACTTGGCCCCCGACCCCTTCTTGAGAGAACAACAGAGTTCACCTGCCCCGTGTCCATTTTCATGGACACCTGGGGGCAAGTTCTGCCTGCTGTGGCCAAACCTGCATTCTCATCTTCCTGGATACATAGCCACACCACACGCTGGGCCCCTTGGTGTTATGTGA
Organism: Pan paniscus; assembly: GCF_029289425.2. Lineage (NCBI taxonomy): Eukaryota > Metazoa > Chordata > Mammalia > Primates > Hominidae > Pan > Pan paniscus. Next base: position 139,327,064 of record NC_073259.2, read on the forward strand.
AGTCGAGAGACGAGATCAAGGTCAAGGGAAGGGAGCAGAAGTGAAGCCATCCTACTGGGCAGACCCAAAGAAACCTCCCTGGAGCCTCTTACCCTGCTCTTTACCTTCCACCCACCTGACCCAGGTGACCATGGGACCTTGGAGCCCAAACACTGGAACCAGCGGAGTTACAAGAAGGTAGTGACTGGGGCCCTAAGTCGCCCTTGGAGGGGAGACATCCCCATCAGGAGCTCACATGCTGGGCTTTGCTAAGCGAGGACACATGGCTGCTTGCCTGCTGAGCCATCTACATGGCTGCATCTGTTCCAGTAGCTGGCATTACCCTCATCAATCCACCCACCCCTGGATCTCCACAGCAGGATGGCTTACTGGGGGGAGTCAGGTTACTATGTCCACTCCAGGTGAGACCAGAGGCCAGTGAGCTGGCTGGAGTCCTGTTTTGCAAAGGGCGTGAGAGTCTGACACCACGTCACAACAGGGTGTTCAAGCAGGCCTCAGTAGGAGGTCACACAGAACTTGATTTTTACAGGAAAAAGCTTTGCTAGCAAAAATGGTTTGTTAGGGGCTCCATCCTAAGACATCTTTGAACAGCATGTCCCTTAGCATGGACAGTCCTAGCCAGGTTCTCTCTTTGGGTCCCTCCCAAGCCCTGCCTGTTGTCCTTTGAGGGGAAACACAGCCACCTGTTGGATCATATGACAAGGGGCAGCCCTCGAGGGTTAGAGACAAAGGCCACTCAATGCCGGATGACGGGTCCTCTTGCTTTCCATTCTGGTTTTCCCCAATCAGTGATTCTTAAGCTCTGCCGCATGTTAGGATCTCTGGGGAGCTTTAACTATTCCCCGCCTGCCTCAGTGAACCCAGAGTCTGGAGGTGCACAGGTTTCCTGGGAGACACCAAGGCACAGCAGGTATGAGCACTTGAACCATCCTTGCATCCTGGGATAAATCCCACTTGCTCTTCACAGCAGCTTCTCAAGCTGCATAAGCACCTGGGGTCAGTTAAAGTGCAGGTTCTGAGGTTCTGATCAGGTAGCTCTGGTGTGAGGCCTGGAGTCCGAACTTCCAGCAAGCACCGAGTGACATCAAACTGTCAGTCCATGGACCCCACCTAGATAGGCCTCAGAGCATCTAGAGCCAACGGAAAGCCATCTTTGGATTCACCATTTACAGACACTCCTTGACTTATGATGGGGGTTACACCCCGGGAAACACATTGTGAAGCCAAAGCATCACAAGTTAATCCATCACAAGTGCAGGACCATCTGTATTTTCAATTGATTTTCATCTGGGCCTTTGGAATCCAGTGGTGAAAACCAACTGAGCTTTAAGCAGCAGGAACACACCCACCCCCAAGCAGATGTCCCACAAATAACGGGCTAAACGCTGCTGCCATTGTTTTTCAGGGACTGAGCTAAGGGGAAGCCAGCCGCGGTCACAAACACAGATGCATGATGAACAAAAGTCATGAAGCAGAGAAGTTCCTGCAGCTTAACTTCCACTTAGTGTTCCTGGGTGGAAAACTCACCCAAAAGAACAGGCAACTGTTCTAGGTGCAGTGGCTCACGCCTGCAATCCCAGCACTTTAGGAGACCAAGGTGGGCAGATTGCTTGAGCCCAGGAATTTGAGACCAGCCTGGGCAACAATGGTAAAACCCCATCTCTACAAAAAATACTAAATAAATTAGCTGGGCATGGTGGTGCATGCCTGTAGTCCCAGCTACTTGAGAGGCTGAGGCAGGAGGATGACCTGAGCCGAGGGAGGGTGAGGCTACCATGAGCCGTGATCAGGCCACTGCACTCCAGCCTGGGCAGCAGAGTGAGACTCTCTCTCAAAACAAATTCTTTTAAAGAAAGAGGCGACCCCATTATTGCTCCCACCTCAGAATCTCTGGGTGATCTCAGGGAAGAATCCTTGCTAGGCGACCACAAGGAATGGGGAGCAGACCTGGATGTTCATAAAACCCAGGCTCTTTTCTGAGAGAAGACAAGACCTAGGGCTTCTCAGAGGTGCTCTTCCTTGGACAGTTCTTGTTCCTGAAAAAGGGTCCTGCAGAGACTGCACAGCTCTGAGCACCTCTGAGAAGCTGGCAGCAGTCAGGGGCAGTTTGGAGCGGTGCATGACGCGGACCTAAAAGCTGCATCGAGTGAGATCTCAAGAAAATGCCTCTCCGTGTGATAGAGACAGGATGGCTCCTATTGCATTAGAACCCTGGACCCTCTTTTTCAAGAGTCTGGCAGCTTAGAGAGAAGAGTGCTGGGTGGACAACCAGGAAACTTGAGGTCCTGTCCTCATCCCCACTGGACCCACTCTAACCCCTTTCCAGGCCTCAGTTTCCCCAGCTGCAGTATTTGTGTTGGGTGAGCTCTAAGGTTCTGCACCTGCTGGTCAGCCCCAGGAGGTGACTGGTTACAATGACACAGAGGAGAAGACGCAGTGAAGAGTTCACTGGGGAGTGGTCTTTGAGAAGAGACCTGAACAAGGAGGGGGGAACACGCAGAAATCCAGGGGAAGAACAGTCCAGACAGGAAGCAGCGAGCACAGAGGCCCCTGCGCTCATTCAGGAACGGAAGAAGCCCATGTGAGGCTGCAGGTGGTGACCTGGGGAGCTGGCGGGGGGGCAGCTCATGGGCAGAGGCCTCCTTGGCCTTGATGGGAATTTTATTACAAGCACTGAGAGAGAACAGAAGTGTCCCACTGTGGGAGGGACACCATCTGTCTCCATCTGGGGATGGTTTGTGCAGGGGATGATGAGATGGGGAGTTGGAAAGCGGAAGGAGGGAGACGGATTACTTCATCCCAGTGGGAGAAGCAGGGTGACTTGGGCACCCTTTATGCCCTTCTGCATTTACTTATTCATTCATTCATTGCCCATCCCTCCCTCTAGAACGCATTGTCCAGGAAAGCAAGAAAACCTGCTTGTTTTGTTCATTTCTGTGTCCTCAGTACCTACCACGTGCTTGAAAGATGACCAAAACTCAGTGAATGTTTGTTGATTGAGTGAATGAAGAAATGCATGTGCAGGTGAGTGAGTGAATGAATGATGCATGGGTGAGTAAATAAATGAATGTACGTGTGGGTGAGTGAGTGAGTGAATGGGCACATGAGTGGGTGAGTGAATGGGCACATTGGTGAATGAGTGAATGGGCACATGGGTGGGTGAGTGAGTGAGTGACTGAATGGGTGCATGAGTGAGTGACTGAATGGGCACATGGGTGGGTGAGTGAGTGAGTGACTGAATGGGTGCATGAGTGAGTGACTGAATGGGTGCATGGGTGAGTGAGTGAATGGGTGCGCGGGTGCATGGGTGAGTGAGTGAATGGGTGGGTGCATGAGTGGGTGAGTGAGTGAGTGAATGGGTGCATGGGTGGGTGAGTGAGTGAATGGGTGCATGGGTGGGTGAGTGAGTGAATGGGTGCATGAGTGGGTGAGTGAGTGAGTGAATGGGTACATGGGTGGGTGAGTGAGTGACTGAATGGGTGCATGAGTGGGTGAATGAGTGAGTGAATGGGTGCATGGGTGGGTGAGTGAGTGAATGGGTGCATGAGTGGGTGAGTGAGTGAGTGAATGGGTACATGGGTGGGTGAGTGAGTGACTGAGTGGGTGCATGGGTGGGTGAGGGAGTGAGTGAATGGGTGCATGGGTGAGTGAGTGAGTGAATGGGTGCATAGGTGAGTGAGTGAATGGGTGTATGGGTGAGTGAGTGAGTGAATGGGTGCATGGGTGAGTGAGTGAGTGAATGGGTATATGGTTGAGTGAGTGAGTGAATGGGTGCATGGGTGAGTGAGTGAATGAGTGAGTGAGTGAATGGGTGCATGGGTTAGTCAGTGAGTGAGTGAATGGGTGCATAGGTGTGTGAGTGAGGGAGGGAATGCCTGCATGGGTGAGTGAATGAATGCATGCATGCACAGATGAATGAGTGAGTGAATTCACATGCGGGAGAATGACTGAATCAACGAATAAATGCATGCATGGGAGAGTGAGTGAGGGAATGAATGGGCGCACAGGTAAGTGAGTGAGTGTTGAGTGGTGGTGACCAGCAGAAGAGACCTGCCCGCCAACTCCTGCCTGGGTCTTCTGCCCCCTTCATCCAAGACCTGCCTGTGTCTGGGCAGAAGCCCTGCACCCCTCTGACCAGTGGAGCCCCTGCCCCGCATCACACTGCTGCGTCTCAGGCACCTTCATTCTCTGGGAATCTGTGCCCCTACTTTATCTCATTGGTCCTGGCATCTCCACATGGTAAGACAGGCACCCTGTCCAAGAGGAATAGTGGGCTGGCACCGCCTCCCTGGCAGGAGCAGAATGAGTCTGGTGAAGGCTGGGCAGATGTGCTGGGGCTGGGAGGGGCATGAGGATGGCTTCTCAGGGTCTGGGCCCAGGAACCATGGTTTCTGCACAAAGTCAGCAGCACAGGAGACGGGACAGAGACACGAGTGGACCCAGCATGGTCACCATCTGAGAAGAGTCCACATGGCAGGCATCGGACCCCAACTCTAAAGACAGCCTATTGGCCTTCCTCAGAAAAGCACCCACAGCCTCAGGCCAGGGATTGGGGGTGAGGTCTACCTCAAGTTTTGCTTCACAGGGGGCATGGGCCCCCAACCCAGCCAGTCCGACACTCACCAGTTCAACACTCATCACTCATCAGAGTGCCAGCCGAGCAGTGCCAGCCAGACCAGGTGGAGCTCAGAGGCTCTGCTCCCCTGGAGATGCTTGAGGGGAGACACTCTCTGCCTACCCACTCTGCAATTTTTAACTCCTATGTACATACATGCTTTTGAATGCAAATTTTTAATATACTTAATCCAAATATTTTTAAGTATGGAGTAATGTGAGAGATGCTGTATTTATCCCCTTGAGCTTTTAAAATAAATCTTTTCAAGCTCTGCAGCTGCAGCCTGCTGTGTCCTCTGTGTCCTGACTAGCCCAAGTGTTCTGTGACTGTAAAGAGTGTCCAGGAAGCGTCTGCCATGTGGATGCTGTTAAGAGTGTCCAGGAAGCGTCTGCCACGTGGATGCTGCGTCTGCCATATGGATGCTGGGACTGTGCTTCAGAATGAGCCCGACAGAGAGGAAGACGCACAGCTTTCCAGAACCATAAAAACACCTCATGGTGAGGGCACTGGGGGATCAGAGGGCACACGCGTGCATCTCCCACCCTCACAGTCCTGGGAGACGTGTGAATGATGCATTCTCTGTCAGCCCATGCTCACCTCTGGGGTCCAGAAAATAGACTCGATATTCATGGAATTTCACACTCCATCCTCATGGGTGTGAAGGCATCATCGGAGCTTGAGGTTTCTGAAGAAGATCTTCTGTTATTCTAGGTACAAAGCAGGATTAGGCCTGAGTGGCTGCAACCTACCACTCCTCCAAGAAAGGGCTCTGGCTTGCCCTTCCTGAGACCCGAAACGGAGGTGGATATTCCCCTGGCCCCAGGTTCGGTCCTCCTCCGTTTCCTTTCATGATTTCCCCTCTTCTCTTCGGCAATTCAGGCTCAGCCCTGGCCCTAATTCAGGCTCAGCCCTGGCCCTAATTCAGGCTCAGCCCTGGCCCTAATTCAGGCCCTGCCCTAGTCCTAATTCAGGCCCTGCCCTGGCCCTTTGTCTTTTCCAGGCATATTATCCGTGGCTTCAAACATCATCCACCAGCCCTTCTGTTCAGATCTGCAATCTGAAGGCCCCTTCACCCAGGGACCTGGCCGCAGCCTGCTCTGGAATGAGGAAAGGAGCAGTGGCCAGGTCCTTCCCCCCCACCCCCCGCCCATCCACGGGGCCTGTTTTGGCCACTGACACCCAACAATGCACCCAGCAGGCCCACCAGAGACCATGCCTCACGACGCCACTGCAGAGAGCAGAGAGGGCTTCCATGACTTCCCTCTCTCCAGGTCTGCCCGGTGACCACCTTTGCCAAAACGTAACTGGACACCAGCTGGCAAGAAGTCGAGTGGCGGAGAAGGAGTGGAGAAAGGCTGAACACTACCGGCCGTGTTCGGGGAGACGCTGGGTGGGAAGGTCTCAGGTCCATGAGGAACTGGGCCTGTGAGAGGGAACGCCAAGAAACACTGGATGCTGAAATCCATGGGTGCGGGAGGTGAGGATCCAGGATGCGGCGTGCGGGTGGATCGGAGACAGGATGGGCACCAGGCAGGGCAGAGCCCGCACGGGCAGGCTCGCAGTCTCCAGCAAACCTCACAGTCACACGAGGGAACCCCACGGCCCTCTGCTTGGCGTAAAGTAGGGTCCATGTCTCGGCTGCAGGAGCCCCTGAAATTTGAGCTGCAGAGAGTGGCAGGCAGCGGGCTGTGGAAGATGGTGTGGAATCTACCTGCCCTCTTTGCAACTGGCTGGCTGTAAGTGTGGCTCTGAAGAGGGGCCCCCTAGGGCCCCCACATTTCAGGTCTTTGAGAGAAAAAGAGGGTTAAAGTCCAAGCCGTACACATGGAGAGGGAGGAAGGGAGAAGAAGGAAGAGAGAGGGACAGCTGACAGCCGGAGGGAGGGAGGCAGCAACCGACAAAAGGCGGGTGAAGAACGCATGGCAGGACGGCGTGGCTGAGAAGCAGAGGAGAACCGTGCCCCGCAGTTCTCCACGGGTTCAAACAACCGGATGTTACCTGTGGCCTCCGTGGATCAGGAACTTGTGGCAGAGGCACAGGCTCGAGGAAGACCTCAGAAGACAACAAGAGGTGAAGAAAACCGAGGTGGCGGCGCTCAAGAAAGAGGAGGAAGGAAAAAAGTCAGACATCACAGAAATGGAGGCATCATCACAGAAAGAAGGAGAAAGGGCACGGTTGAAAACAGCAGCAACAAGCAGGATACATTTGCAAAATAAACGGAACAGAAATAATTTCAAGAAGAATTAAAGAGAAAACAATTCATATGAAAGCACAAACAGGGCCAGGCACGGTGGCTCACGCCTGTGATCTCAGCACTTTGGGAGGCCAAGGCGGGCAGATCACCTGAGGTCAGGAGTTCGAGACCAGCCTGGCCAACATAGCAAAACCCCATCTCAACTAAAAATACAAAAAATAAGCCAAGTGTGGAGGCACATGCCTGTAATCCCAGATACTTGGGAGGCTGAGGCAGGAGAATTGCTTGAACCCAGGAGGCAGAGGTTGCAGTGAGTCAAGATCACGGCACTGCACTCCAGCCTGGGTGACAGAACGAGACTCTGTCTCTCAAAAAAAAAAAAGAAAAAAAAGAAAGCACAAAGAGGTAAGGCGTTTGCATAGTTTGTTTCTGCAGAGAAGAGAAAAGTGAAATGGAGAAGATTCCAGAGATACAATTAAGAGAGCTTTCCTGAAATCTAAGAAGGGTTGAAATCAAAAGATGTAAGGTATTCCAGGTAAAATCAATACAGATTTATCAACCCCAGGCTACTTTCTCATTTCACTAAACTTCAAAGAGAAGCAGTTTCGGACAACAACAGCAACAAAAAACAAGTCATTTTTCAGGACTGATCAATTTCCTGAATTGACAGGAAAATTCAGACTGGATCAAATTTTTCTAAGCAAAATAGAACATTAGAAATAAGCAACCATGAGCTCCTCTTGAAAAAAAATCTGTGAGTGCCTATGAACGCGGGCCCCTCAGGAGGGGCAGGGAGGTGCTTTGGGGAGTAGGATGGCTCGTGAGAGGGGATGGTCCCTTGCAAAGCACCCAGGGCCCCAGCTGTGGCGAGGACACCCACAAAGCAAAGGCAGCCTATGTCACCCGGACGTCATAGAAAGGTCCTCACTGCCACCGCTAATGCGAACCTGTGTATACATAGATATCTATGTCCTTGCACACACGCATATTTTAGCAGAAATGGAGGTTTATCTGCACATCCTTCCTTTTTTATTTCCTAATCTGGCAACCCTAGGTCTCCCTCCTATTTCTCCCAAGTTGACCCAGACCTGGATCGTCTCCAGCCCCCATGACTTCTGGAAATCAAACCTTATGATCCCTGCCAGCACCCTCCCCTAACACAGTGAACCCAGGCGGTGTGGGTGGGAGAGTGTGCCACCTCTCCCTGCAGCAGGGAGGGGGTGATGTCAGAACAGGAGTGCCCCTTGCTCAAGGCCCTGCTTCAGCTGCTGCTGGGCACCTTGTGAGCCTCCTCTGGGGACCACGACATTCCAAGTTCATCAATGCATCCAGCTCACCCGTGTGTATCCTCTGTGTGTCGGGGTAGTGGAGAGGGCTGGAGGCTGTGTCCCCGTGAGGACCTCTCTCTGCAGGCACCCACTGTTTACCTGGGGACACAGCACCGGGCAAAGGACAAAGCTGTCCTGGAATAATTCCAAGCATTCCCCAATGAGGCCAGTGAGTGGGGAAGAGGACAGAGGGGGCGGGGTGTGGGCTGGTGCATGCTGGGGTGTCCCCTTCTGAAGCAGGGCAGGAGAGCCCCAAAAGTGGGGCTCAGCCCAGGGCAGTGAGCTGAGGGGAGCGGTGGGGCGGCTCTGCAATCATATATATCTATACATACCCACTCTTAATTACATGCAAATTAAGGAATGAATTACACAGAAAGTTCAGGAAAACGGTGGTAACTTCCAGGTCTTGGGGTTGCTGCCATGGAAAGCTGAGGTAAGTTCACAGTGTTGTCATGGCAATGGTAAACTGTCATGGCACTAGTGGCCGTGTCTTATGGAGAGGCGCTGTGGCCTTTTCTCTGTTTCACCCAGTCTTCAATCTGCTCCAGAGTGGAGCCCTCACCTCCTACCTCACTTCCACGCACACAGCCCCATACATGATCTCAGCATCAGAGCACCCATCCCCTGGGACTCAGCCAGGCTGTCGTGGGGGATGATGACAGTCAGAGCTCAGAGAACTCACCCTGAGGATCTGAGATTAGGTTGGCTCAGTGCCAGGGACATCTCATTAAGACAGTCACACACCTCCTCATGAAAGCACAGCCTCCTGGGATGGCACAGTTCATGTGCAAAGCTCAGCAGCGTCATCAGATGAAGGCAGGGCCCTGAGGAGTCTGGGCACCCCACCAGCTGCATTTCTGATCATTGGTTTTCCTGCAGGCAGTCCCGGAGCGGGAGCCAGGGCAATGAGATGTTTAATTGCAGCCTTGCCCCTGACAACAAAGCTGCCCACTCCCTGCCTGGTGGTCCTGCCTGCAGAGATGTGGCCCACTCAGGCCTCCAAGATGTCTAGGATAACTTCATAAGGGCTCAGCTGCCTCTACTTTTAAATTCACCCCAAAATCTCCTGATGACCTGGGAAGGGACCAGAGCTCCCATGGTGCTGTTGACTTTTGTAGAGAGAGAACCTCTCACAGAAGCACAATCTGGATCTAATTCCCAACGCTGGGCCCCACACTGGCTGCTGCAATCCACTCAAATGAACACACATCCCTTGATTTGTACAGTGGTGTCCTAGGCCAGGTCAAGACATTCTACCTCCTGGAAATGGGGTGTGTTAGGAGGGCCTTTCCCAAACATGATCACCTCAGAGAGGGCTCTTGCCGTCTTGCTCGTGATGTGTTTATAATTGCTGGGAGCAGATTCCTCCCATTGTCCCCAGGACACAGCAGAGGCCCCAACCTGCCCCATAGCCCAGAATCAGCACCACACACTCAGGCATCATGGAGTGACTGAGGTGATTCCCTGCAGGGGCTCCGGGGGCTTCCACCCACTCACAATAAACCCACACCATGTCTCATGGACTGTGAGGCCCCCATGGCCCAGGCTCCATCTGCCCCTCTGTTTATTTTGCTTCAGCCTCTTTGGCCTTCTTGCTGTTCCTTGAATGCTCCAAGCTCACTCCACCCCAGGGCCTTTGCACTTGCTGTGACACCTGTCTGAACACTGCTCACAACCCTCATGTTTCCCCTCCCCAATGAGTGTCTACTCAGAGAGGCCTTCCTTGACTTCTCATTGAATGCAGCCTCCTCACACCAAGTCACACTCACATCACCCTCTTGATGGTCTTCATGATACTTGTCACTGTCTAAAAGTATTTGCCTATTAGTTTATGGTGTTGTTTCTGAGTCCACTGCTTATGGGATGAGGCGCTTGCTCTGAATCCCAGCACTAGCACATCCTGTGTGCTTTTAGGAAGGTGACCTAACTTCTCTGTGCCTCAGTTTCTCATTTATCAAATGGAGATCATGAGCACTTACCTCAGGTGATGTCGTGTCAGTTGAGTGACCTGACATATGGGAGGTGCCCAGAATAGCATCTGTTGCATATTAAGGGCTGTGTAATGTTTACTCAGATTGCTACTACTGTGCCTGCTTCCTCTGCTGACACTGTCATTATCACCATTATCACCATCATCACCATCACCACCATCACCACCGCCATCACCACCATTATCATCGTCACCATCACCATCACCTTAATTATCACCATCACTGCCATCACCATTACCATCACCACCATATCACCACATCACCATCATCATCATCATATCACCATCATCATCATCATCACCATAAGCAGCATTGCCATCATCCCATCACCATCACCATTATCTCATCACCATCACCAACACCATCACCATCATCACCATCATCCCATCACCATCACTCTCATTACCATCATTATCACCATCATCATCCCATCATCATCACCATCATTACCATCATGACAATCATCACCATCCCCATCACAACCATCGCCATCACCATCATGACCATCATCATCACCAACACCATCATCACCATCATTCCATTAGGGAGCACAAGCTCAGTGTGACCTGTGAGCTGTTAGTTCACTCTTCTCAGCATCTGGATCTGTGTCTGGCACATAGGATACAGGTAGGGTATTTATTGAATGAACATGGGAGTTATAAAATGAGTACCTGGGCAAATATCCAGGTTGCGGTGGAATTCTGCTGCAGTGCCAGCATTACAGAGAATAGACGTCTAATTGCTGGAGCCTGACATTACAGGATCAAAAATAAAAACCACCCTTCCACACACTCTGGATGCTCTTCTCGCCTGGCCTTCACTCCCGGCACCTTCTGAGTCATGCGGGGCTCCCTGCAGCCTCATTGATTAAATGCCCAGACACACTAAGTGATGGATTTTGTATCAATACATCCTGCCCTGGAAGCAGGCTTGGGCAGGAAAGCTCACTAAATAAAGACATCCAGTGACGGGTTTGTGAGCCTGGGCGCAGGGAGGCAGGGGAGGGAGCTTCCAACTCATCAACCGAGGCCAGAGGAGGCCGAGCAGGAGGTGTGGGGCCTGAAGCCTGCACTGGTTCTGAGTAAGAGAAGCCTGGCTCCCGAGAGCTGATTCTGGTGAGGAGCCCTGAGGTGGTTCAGAACTTCAAAGGAGGCTGGGAATGTCAGTCAAGTTCTGAGTTTCCATCCCATCTGCCTGGAGAGGGCCAGGAAGAAGAGGTGGGGAGGACTTTGGGGTGGCTGTCCACAGTGCCTGGCAACCAGGACATCAGACAACATTGTTCATACAATTTAGCCCTCTGGGTTACAGTAGGAATTTGGTTATCTAATATTAATAATACTTTACTAAACCAGATCAAGAAAATATATGTCTATGTATCATTCATGCTTCCAATAGAAAATTATCATGGAAAATCGTACTTATACCTCCCTTTGATATGTGTTTGTTAAATTGTTAATATCCTTGCACATCTTACACCCCAGCAAATGATACAGATCTTTCCTCAGGATTCTCTTCTTTGGATTTTGAAAGTTCAGTGGGGTCCTCAGGTTTTCACATATGCCCAGGGGGGCCGGTCTCCGCCGGCACTCAGCTCCCGATCACTTCATTCATTTCTTCAATGCACACAGCCGGCCTCTATTCTGCTTGGGGAACACCATGAGTTGGGAGCGAGCTTTGCTCTTGATTTCCCAAAGGAAGCTGGGGAGAGAGGGAGAAAGAGAGAAGGAGACAGAGAGAGAGGGGAAAGTGGGTTTTCCTTGGGGGAACACAGGTGCTGTCGAAAAATGCAGCCCAGTATTCGGGTTCACAATGCTTACCAGGGACCATAGGATTCGTGCCAGGCAGGCTCCCCATCTGCAGATCAGATGAACTTGGCCAAGATGGACAGGGAACTGCAGGTTGGAGAGGAGGCCAGAGAGAAGGGCCTTATCCCATGTCTCTGTGCTGGGTACAAAGGTGGGGAGACCTGACGGGCCCTGGCTCTTCCCAGGTGGAGATTCATATCAAACCCACACCCACCCTCTATATCACACCCACCTACCCTCCGTATCACACCACACCCACCCACCAAATCACACCAACCCACCCTCCACATCACACCAACCCACCCTCCATATCACACCACACCCACCCTCCATATCACACCACACCCACCCTCCATATCACACCACACCCACCCTCCACATCACACCACACTCACCCTCCACATCACACCACACCCACCCTCCACATCACACCACACCCACCCTCCACATCACACCACACCCACCCTCCATATCACACCACACCCACCCTCCATATCACACCACACCCACCCTCCAAATCACTCCACACTCACCCTCCACATCACACCACACCCACCCTCCACATCACACCACACCCACCCTCCACATCACACCACACCCACCCTCCACATCACACCACACCCACCCTCCACATCACACCAACCCACCCTCCACATCACACTAACCCACCCTCCACATCACACTAACCCACCCTCCACATCACACCACACCCACCCTCCACATCACACCACACCCACCCTCCACATCACACCACGTCCACCCTCCACATCACACCACACCCACCCTCCACATCACACCACACCCACCCTCCACATCACACCACGTCCACCTTCCACATCACACCACACCCACCCTCCACATCACACCACACTCACCCTCCACATCACACCCACACCCACCCTCCACATCACACCACACCCACCCTCCACATCACACCACACCCACCCTCCACATCACACCAACCCACCCTCCATATCACACCACGTCCACCCTCCATATCACACCACACCCACCCTCCATATCACACCACACCCACCCTCCAAATCACACCAACCCACCCTCCATATCACAGCAACCCACCCTCCATATGACACCAACCCACCCTCCATATCACAGCAACCCACCCTCCATATCACACCACACCCACCCTCCACATCACTCCACACCCACCCTCCATATCACACCACACCCACCCTCCATATCACACCACACCCACCCTCCACATCACACCACACCCACCCTCCACATCACACCACACCCACCCTCCACATCACACCACACCCACCCTCCACATCACACCACACCCACCCTCCACATCACACCACACCCACCCCCACATCACACCAACCCACCCCCTATGCCCTGGCCCCCGGGATGGAGGGTGGGCTGGGCAGGGCGACTCTGACTGATGGACGCTTCTGGATGTTCTCCACGTGCTGCCTCTTAGTCCTGGTCTCTGACCTTGGAAACAGAACACAGGGGCTGCGGCCCACAGATGCCACTCATATTTTCTGTTGCGTTTGTCAAGGGAGGCCACAGTTGGAGATTGGGACTGGAGAAAGGGAAGCTTTTCCACCCCTGCAGGGAGGGAGACTCATCCCAGGTCGCACCGACTCCCAGACGCAGAAAGCCCCCCTCTGCACACCTGGGCATGTGGCCTGGGGTCACCCTTGCCCCGGGTTCCCAATGCCTCCTCTCTGCCCAACGCCACTCCCGTTCCTCCCCTAGAAATGGACTCAGAGCTGCCTGAATCTGCAGAGCTCCCAGAGATGAAGCCGCTCCTGACAGCCACTCACAGTAACAAGGGCAGAGCCCAGGGAAAAATGCACCATCACGGGGACGACTCTGCAGGGACAGGGCAGACCCGAGTCCCGTTGGGTCCCAGCCCTGGCCGCCTGCCCTGCATCAGAGGTTCCCAAAGCGGTGGACACGGGCACCCCTGGGAAAGGCAGCCTCCACCTCAGCGTTCGGCTCTGGACAGGCATGAACAAACATGTGCATCTGAAGCCCTCCCCTCCCCCTGCCAAGCTGTTTCTAAGGCAGGTGGTCTGCAAGCCACCCCTGGGGAACATGTCCCCAGCCACAGCAGGGCCACACCTCAATACCTCCTCCCTGGGACTGAGCTGGGAAGATATCTGGGGCTGGCACAGAAGAATGTGAGCCCAGGAGCAGTTTGTCACCCGGGTCATTACAAGGAGGATGCGTCCCTTGGAATCAACAGTAGCTCTTTAGGACAAGGGAAAATTGTTGTCCAAATAACTTGGCATCTTAGCAACCATGGAACATTGCTTTGTCCTGTCCTTGACAGGGATGTCTTGTCACTTAATTTCAAATCCCTGCCAGAAAGCTTTTGAAATATGGTCTGTGTGTCCACTGTATTACAAACGTGCACACTGTTTGCATACACCTGTGTATTAGTGGCACTAGCGTTTTACCAGGAAAATGCTGGGAACCTTTAGGCAGCCAGGACTGCTATCAGCACAGGTCATTTTCCTCTCACCATCACGTTAACTGGGAGCATTAAATGGCCACGTAAAAGTCACAGCCGTCGCTGGGAAGGACAGTGTCCTCACCCACCCGTGTGCTCTGGAAGTCAAAGCGGAACATGATGGAACATGATCTACAGGTGGAAGGCAGCCTGTGCTCCCCACTGTTACTAAATTAACCGGCCTGGCGGTGAGCGCAAGCATTGAATTATTGAACGCAGAAATGCTGGCCCCATTTAAGCGGACTTCCTGTAAAGTCAGTGCTGGGGAAAAAGGTCACAGCAGAAACCGCGTGGAGATGAAAGAAACTCACACAGAGGCTTGGCCCAGTGGTCTCGTGCCACAGCCAGAGGAAGAAGAGTGCAAACATCTGATACTAGAGGAGCAGAGAACCCCAGCTCCCCAACTCACTGTCGGCCGTGGGTCCCAGCCTCAGAGGGGTTTTTGTTCCAATTCCTGAGGGAGGATCCTGAAGCAACGCTGATCTGTCAGGAGCTTCCGAGAGGAATCTCAGCCAATGCCCATTCTTCCTACAGCTGCTCTGGCACCTGCTAACCTGGTTCTAAGGATCTGTCTCCTCACTGTGACCATGCCAGGGTGCAGGTGGCCCACCAACGACATGAAAATGCCACGTGCCATCCCCGTAGGATCGCTGGGCTATTTGAACTTGAGTTCTCTATTCTAGGTTTAGATTTTGGAGACAGAAATGAACCCTAGAACTTCAGACCTCAGTCCAGGACTCTTCCTGACTGTGAACCGATTTCAGACCAAATTTCTTCCCTCAGGAAACTGCAGCAGCCACCCAGCCTCCAGCCTCCAGGCCTCCAGCATGGCATGGCTGTGTCTGCCTCGGTGGCTTGGCTGTGATTGGTGAGGCTCTCCTCACTTCTGTCTTCACTGAGCTGAGATTCTCTGTCTCTAAGAGCCTTGCCCATGAATCAACACAGTGAAGTGAGACCCAGTTGTCCACACAGACCCCAGGCGAGAGCCTGCTGTGATGGCCCCTACCAACGGGAAGGCGGTGCTCTTCTCCAGAGGCTGAGAACAAATCCCCTTTCTCCAGGACGGAACTTCAGCGCCCACGGCTAGGGCTTCCAGCTCTTTCCCACAGCCTGGCCCTGAGGACCCCAGCTGGGGACCCCATGAGCTGCCCTCAGGGGTCTGAGCCCAAAGGCTGGCAGGTGGGGCAGATCTGGTCTGGGGCCCTGGGAGGGAGGCTGGTGGGCTCTCTGCTCTCCCTTTGGCTGCGTCCTCTGCCCATGGGAAGGGACCTGCCCGTGTCTGGGGTGTGAACCTAGAAAATCCGAAGCAGGTCTCAGTTAATTGAGAAAGTTTATTTTGTCAAGGTTGAGGACGCGCCCGGGACCCAGCCTCAGGAGGTCCTGATGACATGTGCCCAAAGTGGTCGGGCACAGGTTGGTTTTACACATTTTAGGGAGACATGAGACATTAATCAATATGGGTAAGAAGTATATTGGTTCCTTCTGGAAAGATGGCACAACTGGAAGCAAAGGCGGGAAGACTCGAAGTGGGGAGGGGGCTTCCAGGTCACAGGTAGGTTAGACACAAATGGTTACATTCTTTGGAGTTTCTGATTAGCCTTTCCCAAGGAGGCAGATCAGATATGCATCTATCTCAGGGAGCCGAGGAGTGGCTTTGAATAGAATGGGGCACGTTTGCCTGAGCAGTTCCTAGCTTGACTTTTCCTGAGTGATTTTGGGGGCCCAAGATATTCTCCTTTTCCAGGGGGAAGGGAGTTAGGGCCAGCATCCGTGGTCAGGAGGCCGCCTCTGTTCCCACAGCTCCTGTCCTTAGCACTGTCCCCACCCCATGAACTCAGGGCCCACCGTGGGGCAGAAGCTGTGTCATCCTTGCTCGCACCTGCACCCGTCACCTGGTGAGCGGCACTGGAGACGCAGCCCTGAGTGTGGGCGTGGCCTCCCCAGGGCCTCAGCATCCTGCTCTGCAGGTCACCTCCAGGACACCAGTGTCATCTCTGCTGTGCTGTGGGGTCACCTCCAGCTCAGCCTGGGGACTCAGGACACCAGTGTCGTCTCTGCTGTGCTGTGGGGTCACCTCCAGCTCAGCCTGGGGACTCAGGACACCAGTGTAGCCTCTGCTCTCCTGCGGGGTCACCTCCAGCCTAGCCCGGGACTCGGGACACCAGTGTAGCCTCTGCTCTGCTGTGGGGTCACCTCTGGCTTAGCCCGGGGACTCGGGACAGCAGTGTAGCCTCTGCTGTGCTGTGGGGTCACCTCCAGCCCAGCCCAGAACTCGGGACACCAGTGTAGCCTCTGCTCTGCTGTGGGGTCACCTCCAGCCCAGCCCAGGACTCGGGACACCAGTCCTGAGTCACGCAGGGCTTGTTGCCTGTGCTCTGCTGCTGTAACTTCCAGCTTCAGCTGCAGGAGGAGGAGGAGTTGGGACATCAGGAAAGAGGAATTGAGCTCCTTTGTAGAAAAGCTCAGAGGTTTCCAGAACGCAAAGCAGGCCTCCTGCCTCAGAGCACACCCTGCAGTTGGAATAGCAAAGCACTGGCTTCCTGAACCCCAGCCCCAGTGGGCGCTCTGCCTTGGGGAGCAGCAGACTCCAGGCTTCAGGGTGAGAACTCTCTTCTCTCCTTGCATTATAAATGTGGATCTAACAATTACAGCTGAGTAGCATGCAAAAGTCAAACATTTGGCAGAGCCTCCTTTCACCTCTAATTGTTCCCATCTGAGCTGCCCGAATGGTCGCCTGGCACCTGATTTGAGTGGGCCCAGGGGGTTTGCTCTGCCCCACGGCTGCAGGGCGGAGATGGGGGAGGCCCGTGAGGGAGGCAGCAGCTGGAGCCCAGAGGACTTCAGGCCTGTGGTTCCTTCTGTCCGAGGCCCCAGGTTTGCCTTTTCCCCGGGTTTCAGAGTCTTCCCGCACTTGTTGAGTGATGCCCAGGATATTTTGTCGTGAAAGGGAGGAGCCAGGAGGGCGGCACTGCTCTGTCTTGGCAGGAACCAGAGGACCTGTCTGGCTGATTTTTGTGTGGCTGTTGTAGCTGTAGCTTTGATGGTTGTGCTTAGGTTTTGAGGTACAGCAAGGTCACTCGGTGTACTGTCACCCAGCATGTGAGAGCACCCAGCAAGGTCACTCGGTGTACTGTCACCCAGCATGTGAGAGCACCCAGCAAGGTCACTCGGTGTACTGTCACCCAGCCCATGAGAGCACCCAGCAAGGTCACTCGGTGTACTGTCACCCAGCCCAAGAGAGCACCCAGCAAGGTCACTCGGTGTACTGTCACCTAGCCCAAGAGAGCACCCAGCAAGGTCACTCGGTGTACTGTCACCCAGCCCAAGAGAGCACCCAGCAAGGTCACTCGGTGTACTGTCACCTAGCCCAAGAGAGCACCCAGCAAGGTCACTCGGTGTACTGTCACCCAGCCCAAGAGAGCACCCAGCAAGGTCACTCGGTGTACTGTCACCCAGCCCATGAGAGCACCCAGCAAGGTCACTCGGTGTACTGTCACCCAGCCCATGAGAGCACCCAGCAAGGTCACTCGGTGTACTGTCACCCAGCCCATGAGAGCACCCAGCAAGGTCACTCGGTGTACTGTCACCCAGCATGTGAGAGCACCCATGCACCCTGATCCAGCCCCTCTGTCAGGTCCCACTGCCCTGACAGCTCCCTGATGTGGATGCCACAATGAAAGACATGTGTCCACAGCAAATGGAAAACGGGCTGGGAT
The DNA here is from genome assembly GCF_029289425.2 of Pan paniscus. Classification (NCBI taxonomy): domain Eukaryota; kingdom Metazoa; phylum Chordata; class Mammalia; order Primates; family Hominidae; genus Pan; species Pan paniscus. The sequence goes on from NC_073259.2 coordinate 139,345,201, forward strand.
CCCTGTTGTCACTTGTTCGCTTTTCGGGGCTGGCAGCTGGGGTGTGTTCTTAGGGGTGGTCGGCAGCTCCAAGCCGGACTCTCTCGCCATAGCTCACAGTAGCACGTGCGTGGTCACCCTCAGGCAGGAGCCACAGCACAGCCTCAAGGTGCTGCTGCCCATCTGTCTGACAGCCTCAGAGCAGAGACACGGATGGTCTGGTCGATCCTGAAACAGCTACAAAGGCCCCTAGGACCATCCGCTCCAGGACCGGGGCAGACGGGATCAGTCCAAAGTTTCACAAGCCCTGAAACAACCACCAGCTCCTCAGGGCACCCACAGTGTGGGGAGAGGGAGAGGGGAAGGGAGCGGAGCTCCTCCCCAGAGGCCAGGGTCTTCTCTTCAACCGAGCTCTGTCCCCTTCCACCCAGGACCCTCCCAGCCTCTTAGAGGGGCCTTGAGTGATGGGGGAGGGGAGCCAGCAGGAGCAGCTTCACACAGGGCTTCTGCTCAGGGGGAGCCTCAGAGGAGGGCATCCCCCAGAAGCCGCATCCTTGGGGGGTAACTGGAGGACACGGGCAGGTGCTGCTTGCAGCCTGTGGGGTGTGGGCGAGACCCCAAGGCCTCCAGACACGCATGAGTTAGAAGGAGGGGGTGTCTGGGCTCTGTGGGCCTATGGCCAGGCTTTCTCCTGCTGGGAGTCACTTCCATCAGGGTGGGGAGCGGGCTCTGTCTGACATGAGGCTCAGGACCCCTCAGGCGCCTGATCCTGGAAACCCTCCAGGGGCCTGTGAGCTTGACACCCAGGAATGAGCTCTCCCGGGGGTGAAAGCCATTTTCCACCCACCCCCACCTCCCATCCAGTGCTGCCCTTTAGGAGTCTCTGCCTGGGGTCGGGGGTTAGGCAGGCAGGGCTGCACTTGCAATTTGCAGACAAGAGCCCCCTCCAGGGAGGCTGCTCTGACCCCACGGGAACCCAGGATTCAGCTCAGAACTCCTCTTCCTGGTACTTCAGTGAAACTCCCCAGTGCTCCAAGGGTGCAAACCTGCAGTGACTGCTCCCATCCCAGGGCCACATCAGGCTGGGGAAGATGAGGTGGCCATCTGTTCCCCTGAGCGCCTTGGTGATTTATGTTAGAGATTTGCAGAATCTCCCTGAAATTTGCTTAAAAATGTTATTTGCCCCAACTTTACTGAACTCTCATTAGAGCAATCAATCCATATGCTTTGCATAAACCTTTGATCTTATAAGAAATAAGAATGCTGGAACTAGGACCATTTTGACTATTTCTTAACATCTAAGCTTAACTAACTTAAATAATTCAGTAGGTGGCCATAGAAAACCTGGAGACATTTCTACCTAAGGACAACACATTCAAAGACTTATGGGTTATTTATTCCTTTAATTTCCCCTCAAATAGAGCCATACATCCATATTATGTGGTTTTAATGAATATTTATTTCTCAAATGAAATATGTGGCTGTTCGGATTTTCTAATGAAAGGCAGGGGTGGAGGGAGGCTCAGCCTTTTGTAGGCTCTACCGGCTCCGACAGCCCCAGATGCTCCCAGAGCCCCCAGCGCAGGAGGCCCTGACCCATCAGGGTCTGCAGGGGGCTCTAGAGAAAGGAGTGTCGGCCCCTCACCTCACGGGGAGCAGAAGCCAATGAGGGTAGCAAAGGCGCTCCCACCACCTGCTGGGGCGCGCTGCACTTCACAGTTTGCAGGGGCCACGCTGTGTCTAGCAGGGCTGGGGGGCAAGGAGTTAGCTCTGAGTCTCCTTCAGCCTCCTGTGCCTCAGGTACCTGGAAAATGGGCGCAGGTGTCACGGGGCGGGTCCTGCCCCATAGGAGGAGCCCACAAGTCATTACCTGTGGCCTCAGCATCAGGGACACAGACTCTCTCAGCATCAGGGACACAGACTCTGTGCTTAAATCTGGAGGTCATATGAGGACAGTGCCATCCCCTCAACCAGCATCACCGCGATGGGATTTTGGAGAGCGGCTGGGGGCTATGCACCTCTGATTTTCTTATTGCCCTCTTTCTCCATCTCCCAGCTTCCAGCTCCCTCCTCTTAGGATCACGGAGTCTCTCTTTCCTTCCACATCTGCACCTCATTCCTTATTTATGTGAGATTCTCCAAAGGCAGAGCTACGGAGCGGGAAATCGGTTTTGGAGCAGACCTTCCGCCATGAATTTTCAGGGTTCCGAAGGCAGAGCTACGGAGTGGGAAATCGGTTTTGGAGCAGACCTTCCGCCATGAATTTTCAGGGTGACTTGCACGGAATGTCCATTGGTAGAAATGGAGATTTCCTTTCCTGTGAGGAGATGTTTCCCTGCACAGTCTGGGTGCTGAATCCCAGTCGGGCCCTCTCCAGGGGCAGTCAGGGGACACACCAACGGTGTCAGCAGTGTTTCTGTGGTGCCTGTTCCCTTCTGAGGCCTGGGGCAGTAGGACCACGAGAGGGGTCTGGGGCAACTGACACAGCTCCGTGGGGTCCCCCGGGTTGCTGGAGCCTCGAGGTCTGGAGTCCTCGTCCCTCAAGCCTCCTGGACTCAGAGGCAGTGTCTGGTGCAGGTTGATGCATGGGCTTTAGAGTCTGGGAAACCTGGGATTGAGCCCCAGGCGTCCCTGGTGTCATGCAGGTGCATCTGTGCCCCTGGAGGGTGAGTATGAAATGGAACAAGGCAACAGGAGACCTAGCCCAGTTCTAGGCACTTAATAGGCGGGAATACATGGCAGGTGTCCTCAAGAGAGATGCAGGGACCAGCACCAGCCCACCAGTGTGGGGCGCGGATGGACCCTCTGCTGCCACATGGCACACGCCAACTCCAACCCTCCTGGTGCCCGGCCCAGACCCCTGCCAGGGATGGAGGTGGGATACGGCCTCCTTCGACTGGCCTGGTCACTGCATGAGGGGAGGCTGGACAGGGCTGGGGCCTCAGCGTTCAGTGAGTAGGGAGGGGGAACTGAGAGACCCAGGGTTCCAAGCCCCCAGGGCAAGCTCCATTGAACTTCACTTACAAAGCACAAATTCAAACATAAAATTAAGAATTTCAAGATCTTTGCAGCCTGACTGCAGGGCCTCTGGGCGTGGAGGGAGCTGCTGACCATCAGATGCATCTGCGCCAGACTCGAGTGAGAGACCCACCTAAGTCACAAAGCTGAGTGCTGGGGGGGCTCCAGCAGCCTCGCCCTAACTGGGACAGTGCCACTGTTGTGATTCCCATTCTACAGAGCAGGAAACAGGCACAGAAAGCTGGGTAGCGTTCCTGGGTAGCGTTCCTGGGGTACTTGGGAGGGAGATGGAGAGCCAGGCTTGCTTGCACCCAGGTGTCTGGGTCTGCTAAGATCCCTGCTGGCCACGCAGTGAGCTCAGTGTCGTTGTCACCATCCTCGACGTCAGCCCCACAAGGAGGATGCTGCCCGACATCCCAGCCTCCCGCTGCGGAAGAGAGAGGTTTGGTAAAGAAGGAACAGGTCTCAGAGTCCCAGCCTGTGGGCTCTGGGGAGGGGATTAGAAATGGCGCTTCCAGAGTGCCTGGAAGGAGCGAAGCAGCTGCCAGCGTCATTGTCATTATCTACATTGAGGATGACACAACAATGCCCTCGATGACGTTGAAAGGCTGTTTCCAGACTCAGGGGCTCCCCGCCTCGCTCAGTTGAGGACCTGCCCTGGCCGCAGCCCACCCTCAGCCCTCAGCAGAGCTGGGGCCTGGGCAGCTCTGCCGTCTTCTTCTAGAGGGGCGCTGGAAGAAGTGCCTGAAGATGAAGTCTTGGCCGTCAGGAGTGTGCCCTATTGCAGCTCCATTTGGAGGGAGACTTAACATGTTCTGACATGCAATAGGCTTTCTCTTCAACTCTTCCAAGACCTGGGCATTGATTTTCTCATCTACACGCTGAAGGACTGGGCTCTGGAGCGGAGATGTAGAAATCGAGGTGGCGGCCGCTGACCCATCGGTGCAGGAGAGAAGCTCTGGAGCCCATGGGTGGGACGAAGGTGGTGGGGACCCAGAGCTGTCCCCAGGCCTGGGCCCTGCTCACCTCCTAGCACCAGGCACGGCCCCACCCAGAAATCCACAGACAAAGACGAGGCTCTCCAGGGGAACGTGCTCACCCTAAGGGTGGTCCCGCTGAAGACTGGCACAGACTTGGCTTCTGTCCCACACCAGGTCCAGCCTGGACTGTTCCCAAGGGCAGAGGCTGGGAATGTCGGGAGCCGGGGGGTTCCAGGAGTGTCCCCAGGACCATCTGCCCAGTGTGGACAGAGACACAGCACACCAACAACATAACAACACAATACAACAGCTACAACCATACAATACCAGCACCATACCACAACATAACACAAAACAACACCACATACCACACCATCAGCACCAGTGCATCAAGATAACACAACAACACAATACAACAGCAAGAACATCTACAACCATATACACCACACATCACACCATGAAAACAACCCCAAACTGCACCACACACCACAGCACACCACAACGTAACACAACATCAACATCAACAATATTCACCACACACCACATCACCACACCAACAACATAACTCAAAACACCACCACACACCACACCATGACATCACAACACAGCATCAACCACACAACACACCACAACGCCATGACCGCAGCACCACAACACAACACCCCGTGTGGTTCTGTCAAGGGTGCCCCAGCCCAGACATGCTGGATGAGAAGGAACTCGGTTACAGACGACAAGGACACTCCGGCCTCGCTGGGGCTGAGCGCTTCCCTCCTGGGGCTCCCTCCACATCTGGTCCTGACCCCCCGTCGCCTCCTGGGGCAGAGCATTCTCTTCTCTTCTCTCCTCTCTTCTCCTCTCCCCTCCCCTCCGCTCCCCTCCCCTCTCCTCGGGTTAGTCCAGTGGCTGCCTGTGGGAAGGGGTATCCCAGAGACACCTGCCCATCACCCCTGGAGGCCATCGGGTAGCTCCACCTTCCTCCTCCCCTAGCCTAGGCCCCACCTCTTCCCCGCCCCGTCCCCTGGAGGCCATGGGGTCAGCTCCACCTTCCTCCCACCCCAGTCTGGGCCTCACCTGTTCTCCTGCCTCCCCCGTCCTTTAGAAGCAGAGGAGGCCATGAGGATCCAGCACCCACAAGTGAGCCCCACGCTCCCTTCCCAGGGAGGGGAGGGGAACCCCCACCTGATGTCACCCTCTTTCAATGACTAGGCTTTTAGTGTATGATTAAACCAGTGGGATTGAGCGATTGTTCTTGGGCAGTTTCTCGACCGTCACCCACGACTCTCCTGGTGTCCACTGCAACCATCTCAACCCAGAAGCCCTGGCAGGTGCCGCGCGGCCCGTGTCTCGGGGACTGAGCCCAGGTGTGCAGGTTCAGGCTCTTGGTGGGAAGTGCCAGGGACAGACATCAGCAACTAATGCAGAAACTAACCCACAGGCAGGGCACCGGGAGGTCCAGGCTTCGGGACACAGGCCCTTCCGAACCTCCCTCCCCCACCCGAGGTTCGGCGTCATCGTCACCACAGAGGCAGCCCCGGGTGCAGCAGGGACATTTATGTCCTAACCAGCAGGATAGAAGGGCATGTGGCTCCCTGGGATAAGTCAGGGCTCTCCCCGGAGAAGACGACAAGGACGTGTGGTGAGCACGTGCTCACGGCAGCGCCAGAGCCCAGCACTAGAGCCGGGTTCGCTCTGCTCTTCTCCATGGCGCTGAAGCACACCTTTGTGTCACCACGGTTTTCTGTGGTGTGACAAGTAATGTTTTTCCAAATACCCAGGCGTCACAGGTTGGGAATGTTTTACTTTTTAATAAATAAAAGGTCATTAGAGTAATTGATGGTGGGTGACTTCACCCTTGCTACATTCAGACGCGCTGTGTCACCAGAGAGGAGGGCTGGGGTCACAGCTGGCAGGACAAATGCCTGGCTTGGTTGTCCACAGTCAGGAGAGGGCAAACAGCTGGGAGCAGTTCTCTGCAGAGCATCAGAAACCCTGATGCCAATCAGCAGATGCCCGGGAATGTGTTGGCTCACATAGTGAAGAAATCTAGATTATTCTAGCTGGTTCTGGCCTAGTTCTGGTTCTGGTATCTAGATACATCTCCAGGAAGTTCTCTCTCTCTGTCACAAATTCCACCCCTCTCTCTCTCTTTCTCCCCCTGCTGTCTCCTGCTCTCTCTCTCTTTCTCTCTCTGTCTCTCTCCCCCCTGCTGTCTCCTGCTCTCTCTCTCCCACCCAACTTTCTCCTCTCTCTCTCACTCCTTCTCTCTCTCTCTCTTTCCACCCCCCCAACCCCCCCCCCGGCTCTCTCCTGCTCTCTCTCTCTCTGGCTCTCAGCTCTTCCTTCCTGTGCTGCTTCCATCTCAGGCCCCACACACTGTCCCCTGGGAGCCCCAGAATCCCCTCTGGCTGTGACCCCATCAATGCTGCAGCACCTCCCAGCTCACTTGTGCTTAAGAAAGAGCACGGGCCTTCCCCAGTAGCTTCTGCAGTGGTCCTGATCTTGCTCCGATTGGCCCTGATGAGGTCATGTGACCCATACCCCACAGAGTGCTGTCCTAGGGAGGATGTCTGTTTGTTATGTGGGCCCTAATCACGTGATTCATGTGTACAAAAAGGCGAGGGCCCCACCTGGCCCACAGGGACTGAATGTGGGGAGGGGCAGCCCCACAGGGAGAGCCAAGAGCACCAGGGGAGGCAGGGGAGGGGCTGGGGAGGAGCCTCGTGTCCGGGTGGTGAGTCCTTCACGGCAGAGCCGTCCGTCCTGGTGTTCAGGGGCTGCCGTCTCTATTCACTCCCCGGTGGAACCTTTCTGGGCTTGTCAGAGTCTGCATCAGCCCCCAGGAGTGTGTCTGCTGCACACTTGACCGGCATCCGTCATGCACACGCAGCAGAAGAAGGGCTGAAAGCCCTGGTCTGTTTCACACCTGAGTGAAAAATTAAGTCTTTTCATCCGTGAGGACTTCAGTCCTGGAGTAACGACCCAGGCCGCTGGACTCCCGAGGGGGCTTCCGTCTGCTCCATCACTCAGGACCCCAATCCCAGAGCTGAGACGGGGCAGGCCCTGATTTTTCCTGCAGCGCGTCTACCGCAATTTATTGCCCAGGATTAATGCTGAGGCTGTTTTCCTGCTTGTGACTGAGAGCGTGCAGAGAGACCAAGACGGAGAGGTTTTCCCGACATGGACCAGGGCGGCTCTGCTCCCAGCATGGCGAACGGTGGCACCTGCGTCTGGAAGAGAAGCTCTGCAGGCTGGGATTCGGGGAAGGGGGCGCTGGAGCTTCCTGGGAGAGGCGGGCAGGACTCCCCAACCTGGGAACAGTCAGAGGCAAGAGCTCAGCTCCAGGTCGGGCAGGCCAGCGCCTGGATTCCACACTCACAACCGTGCGGCTCAGGCCTCAGTTTACCCACCTGTAAAATGCAGATAACTGTCGAATTGACATGATTGCCTTGTTAGGGCGAATGAGGCAGTCCTGTGACGACGGCGTGGATGCATCACGGCTGTCGATCATAATGGGCAATACTAATATAATACAACCACGTGGGGTTGGGTACTGTTGTTAATGCCACTGAAGACGTTTTTGTTGATTATTTTGACACCCCGCTGTGAATTTACCCTTTTACCTGATCCTAAATCTCTCCCGCTGCTGCAAAGCTACCCTGAGACACACCCAGGAGGTGGGTTCTGGGTTCTGGAGCCCCGTCACCCGGCCAGGTCAAGGGACGGAGCTGAAGGTCAGGCACCCCTGCGTCCCCTCCCTACGCTCCCGCCCCTCAGCCCATGTCCCACAGTCCAGACCCCACACCTCCCCCTCCCCTTTCCTTTTTCCTCCCGTGAGACCCACCTCTCCTGCCCCTCCCTGGCCTCCACCACGTGCTCAGGGTTCAACACTGTCCTCCGATTCCCTCCACGTTTCCCTCCTTCCTCCCTGGGCCCCCATCATCCACAGCAGACGCCCCTCAGCCGCCGCCCCACCTCCTGCTCCTGAACCGGGTGGCCGCCCGCGTCCCGTGAGGACCCTGCTCCTGGACCCCAGCGATACGTGTCCTCCCGCTTCTCTCCCTCTCATTGGCTCCTCCCAGGAGCCCCCTTCCCAGTGTTACCTCTTGGCTCCAGCTTCTTCCAACCAAACCCTGAACTCCATCCAGAGCAGAGTTGCTGCCCTGCTCCAGAGTCCATCTGGTCAACCCAAGTCAACCCCTGGGACCCACCCCTGTGAGGCAGCCACATCCCAAGCGGGGAGAGCACGGTTGGCTTATCTGGGACACACACTTACTGGCTTGTTCTATGTGATCGGGGATTGGGTCTGGGGGCCTGTGGGGATTTGGGTCCCAGGGTGGCTCTCATCTGACCTACCCCACATTCCAGCTGCCAGCCACATGGGCTGTGCAGAGGTGACTGCATGGTCCTCCCAGGCCACTCCATTGTCCTCAGTGAGGCTGTGCCTGGGAGGTGACAATGATCACAGATGGGGCACGTACGGCATTGTATCCCCACATGCGACGCGTGTCCTCTGTGCAGAGCTGGGACACTGGTACTATCGTGTCTCCACATGTGACCTCATGTCCTCTGTGCAGAGCCCGGGGTGTGGGTGCCATCATGTCCCCACATGTGACCCCATGTCCTCTGTGCAGAGCTCGGGACACTGGTGCCCTCGTGTCTCCACATGTGACCTCATGTCATCTGTGCAGAGCTCGGGACACTGGTGCCATCGTGTCCCCACATGTGACCGTATGTCCTCTGTACAGAGCTGGGACACTGGTGCCATCATGTCTCCACATGTGACTCCATGTCCTCTGTGCAGAGCTCAGGACACTGGTGCCATTGTGTCCCCACGTGTGACCTCATGTCTCTGTACAGAGCTCGGGACACTGGTGCCATCGCGTCTCCATGTGTGACCTCATGTCATCTGTACAGAGCTCAGGGCTGTCTTCCTGTGGCTGCTCCTGGGTGGTCAGGCCCTGTGTTCGAGGCGGCTTCGACTGTGACTGTCCCGGGTGCAGCCGTCACTAACCCAGCCTAAGAGCAATAAACCCACCTGCCCTGGCCTGGAGAATGTGTGGGTTGCTATGCACCTGTCGCCATGGCACCAGCACCTGTGACTTCAGGTCGGATGAGCGTCTGGAGAAGAGCAAGCAGTGTCAAATGGTCAGGGGCCCAGGGTGCCTGCGGAGGTCAGACTCTGCCCAGTTCTCTGCAGGGAAACCTGTGGGGCCGTCCTGGGCCCCACGGAGCTCACAGTCGCCCTGGGGAGAGGGAGGAGGGGCCCAGGAGGTCTTCTCATCTGGGACAGTCCTGGAAGAGGCCCCTTAGGGACTCACATGGTAAGTTAAGTCCAGAAATGGGGCACCCAGCAGCCAGGCTGAGCCAGGACCTGAGAAAAGAGACAGCTGTCCCCGGAAGTCCTGCACTGCGGCTGCTCCATCCACCAGCCAAGTGGAGCATCCTGGACCCACTCACAAGGAGCTCTGCTCTTCATGACTTTAATGCAACCTGTCACCGTCATGGTGGGTGATCACTAATAGAGCATAGCAAGGCAGGGAGACTACAGGGCGGGGAGTTTCTGCAGAAGACATTGGAACCAGGAATGTACACAGATACCGGGAATGTGAATTGTAGCTTCAAAGGGAAGGCACAGGCAGCCCAGCAACAGCAGCGGCCGATGGGAGCTCGCGGGGAGCCCACCTCTCCTCCAAGTGGTGAGAGACCCCAGAGGAGAGGCCTAGGGTCTCTGTCCCCCTGGAACAGAGAGAAAGATGCCTGCATGGACGGGTCCCCAGAGGTGTGGACAGCAGGGTCCCCACGCTGACCATGGCAGGACAAGCTAGGGTTCAAGCTCCTCAAGGAAAGCTTTAAGCTCATCCTCAGGTTCTGAGCAGGTGCAAGCCAGTCCCAGGGACGCTTTGTTCCGTTCCCTGCTCTCCAGGGGAGGCGGGTGGGGAAGGGAGGAAGACAGAGGCCTCTCCCTCCTCCCTGCACAGCCTCAGACCTTCCTGCCAGAAGCAGCGCTGGACTGGCGTCCAATAACGGTGATGACAAAGCTAATAATTATTAGCATTATGAATTAATAGACAGGGAGGCAGTGAAGTGCAGGTGCTGGGGGGCTACAGCACAAAGTCCAGGAGAGTCCATCCCGGCCCCGCCCCTGAGCCCGGGTGACCTTGGGCCAATCCCCCAAGGTCACCCCTTCTGTTGGCTTCCATCACCTCGAAATTGCACCTCCCAGGAGAGCACAAAATGAGAAAAAGCGCTTAAAACCCTGAGCACGGATGGCTCCTGCCTCAGGGCTGTGAGCTGCTGCCACCATTAGTCCTGAGAAAGCCAGTGGGGCGGGGGCTTCACCCAGCCTGGGATGCTTCATGTGGCCCATATGGTGTCCTGTGAAATTCTGAGTCTGTTGCCAATAGTTCAAAGTTGGGATGTTCCAGGTAAAACCTGGATTTCCACCTCATCCTAGAGAACCAGAAGTCCCGGCAGCCCTGGGCGCACCCGGCCACAGTTGGCTGTCAGAGTCAAGGCTGGGGGCTGCTCCCCAGTGACCCAGCTCCCACCAGCTGGACTGGCAGCCACATCCACCCAGCCCCATTGGTGCTGTGACCCTGATGTGACCTGGGCCTCTGCCGCCGAGGCCCTGAGCCCCCCTCCCCCAGCGAGAGGCCTACGGCCTCTGGAGTAAGCTCAGTGGGGAGCAGCCTGCTGTGGGGACGCCTCTCACCACAGGTTCCCCCTGAGTTTTAAACAAAATGCACATGTGCACACACGCACACACTGAAACACACATCTGCACACACCTGCACACAGTTACACACCCACACGGATGTACACCACACACATGCCATGCACACACATAGACACACATGTGCACTCACACACACATCCCACAGACATGTGTGCACACTTATGCACACATGCTTAAGTACACACCTGCACAGAACACATGTACACGCATATACATACACTCATATCCACACACCCCATGTACCCGTGTGCACATGCATGCTCAAATACTCATAACACACACGTACACACATATGCACACATGCACACTCACATCCATACATCCCATATACCTGTGTGTACACACATTCTCAAATACACACTGGCACATGACACATGTACACACATATACACACAACCAAAAACACATCCATGCACACACATACACACATATGCACATGAAAACACGTCTGCACATTCATGCATACTAGATGCACACATCCACACACCCATGTGGATACACAGATACACGTGCACACTAACATCCACTCAGCTCCACACACATGCATGTGCACACCACACACACCTGCACACACACCTGCACACACACCTGCACACACACCTGCACACACATGCCCACATCACATCTATATGATCACCTGTACACACACATGCCACATGCACACCTGCACACCCAGCCTGTCTCCCAGCCTTAGGACAATGACATTCTCCCTTCAGGGTTCCCAAATTCATGACTACACTCACTCAACCCCCCTGCAGGGCCATGCAGACCCCGAATCTGCTGCCGGAAAGGGAGGCAGTGGGGGATGATGAGAAGCTCCCCTGACACCAGGGATCCAGTGTCTCTCAGGCCCAATTGATCTATGCTGTTGCTCAAGTCTTCTCTCACCCTGTTGTTCTTCTGTCTGGCTGATCTATCCATTATTGGAAATGGGGTATTGAAACCACCTGCTGCATTTCTGTGCTTCTCCCTTCAGTTCTGTCAGTTTGTTTTACATATTAGTGTGCTTTGTTAATAGGTCCATATGTGTTTATAATTGCTATATCTTCCCAGTAAATTTACCTTTTCGTCATTGTGTAAAGTCCTTTTTGTCTCTTGTGACAGTTTTTGACTTGATGTCTATTTTGTCTGACATGAATGTGGCCACCTCTGCTCTGTTTTGTTTACCATTTGCATGGAGTATCTTTGTTCATTCTCTCATTTTGAACCTGTGTATGTCCTTATATCTAAAGTCATATGGAGGTAGAGAGTGGAAAGACGGATAACAGAGACTGGGAAGGGTGAGTGGGGATAGGGGAAGGATGAAGAAAAGTTGGTTGAAGGGTACAAAAAACAGTAAGATAGAAAAAATAAATTCAATGTTTGATAGCAGAATAGGGTGAACATAGTTAACAAAAGTATATTGTACTTGGGTGGTGAACACCCTATACCCTGACTTGATCACTATGCATTATATATGTGTAACAACATTTCACATGTGCCCCATGAATTTGTACAAATAAAATAATATAAAATGTCTTGTAGACAGCATATAGCTGCATCTTATTATGCATTCAGCCACTCCATGTCTTTTGACTGGGGAGTTTCACCCATTTATATTTAAATTAATGACTGATGGGGAGGGACTTACTATTGCTATTTTATTGTTTTCTGTTTGTCTTATAATTATTTGTTCCTCTTTTCTTCTCTTGCTGCCTTTCTTTGTGTTTCTTTGTTGTTGTTTTTTTGTACTGAGCTGCTTTGATTTCTTTCTCATTTTCTTTGGTGTATCTTCTATAGGTATTTTCTTTTGGAAGGGTCTGATCTTATTTGTTACTCAAAAAATCTTGTTTTTGTCTGGATGCAGACTTAGAAGTAGGAGCTCACTGCTGGAGAGTCTGCATTTCCTGGCAGTCTGTTCCTGATGTTTTTCTTTGGCCTCTTGCATTCTCGTGGCCAGTGTGTAGCATATTCTGCAGCCTCTGCCTTATTTTTTGTAGTACACTGTTTTCTTCAGAGCAAGATGCCAGCATTTGTGCTGCAGGGCACATGGAGTAACAAGACACTGACCGGGCGTGGTGGCTAACCCCTGTAATGCCAGCACTTTGGGAGGCCAAGGCAGGGGGATCACAAGGTCAGGAGTTTGAGACCAGCCTGACCAACATGGTAAAACCCCATCTCTACTAAATATACAAAAATTAGCCAGGGGTGGTGGCAGGCGCCTATAGTCCCAGCTACTCAGGAGGCTGAGGCAGGAGAATCACTTGAACCCAGGAGGCGGAGGTTGCAGTGAGCCGAGATCGCACCACTGCACTCCAGCCTGGGCGACAGAGTGAGACTCTGTATAGAAAAAAAAAAAAATGAAAACAAGACACTGAGTCTTAGGTGCTTTGGTCCTCGGTTTCTTACATTCTTCATTTAAGGGTTTTCAACATATTCCCAGACGTCGTCTTGTTTAGAGACATTGAAAAGTCTGCGTGTTCTGCTAGCTCTTCTGGGCCCCAGGCAGCGAGGCACCATAGTATCAGTCAGTCCAGGAATGTCCTTCTCTCCTATGTTTTTTTTTTAACAATAACCAAGTTGAGGTCACTGAGATTGGCATCCACAATGCAACGGCGAACAGGTTTTCACTGTCTTTCTCCAGTTCTCCTTGGTCTATGGCAGGAATGCCGCTTACTCAGTAGCAGGTGGACATGGCCATGGGTCGGGTCACCCTGCTTCATGGGAAGGCTTGTTTGTCATTCCCACCACTGATCCAGACCACAGAACCCTTCCATGCTTCACGAGAGCATCAGCAGCAACTTCTGTGGCCACAGGCATCTCATACAAACTACGAAGTTTGCGTTCATCGTCCACTTCAATGAGCTTCTGGCAGCTAGCGGCTGGGAAGATGTTCAGCTTCATCTTGAAGCAGCTCTTCTGTTGGTATTTTCTTTGTGGTTACTATGGGGACTGCATAAAACATCTCATAACAATCGACCTTAAGCTGGTAACAACTCCAACTGCATGCAAAAACCTCTATCCTTTCTACAACCCCCCGCTTTATGTCCTCAGTGTCACAGATTACACCTTCTTACACTTGGTATCAATTCGCAGAGCTTTGTAGCTGCCTCAGAAAGGCTTCTGGGCCTTGCTGTTGTGAGTTGGTGTTTCTGCCGGGAGGGAGTTCTGGGCTTCCTGTTCCGCCTTTGTGCTCTCCTCTCTGGAGGTCTAAACACTCAGCCAGGATCATGTGACAACCCCGGACTCTCTGTGCTTCCATCCTGCGCTGGAGCAACCTCCTGAGAAAGTGCCCAGAAAGAGTGACCTGGCAGGCCTGAGACGGTGGTCCTGGGAAAGGCCTGCTGGTGAGGTGCCCTTGGCTGGTGTCTTGGAATCTGGCTGCAGCAGTTCCCTGTGCAGACACACAACCTCCCTCAATAGCGAGGAGCTCCTGTGTCTAAACTCCTGTGGAAACCACGTGGTATCCTGAGCCCGTTTCCTTCTGGGGGCCTGGAATGTCTGTGCGCGCCAAGCAGAGGTGCCCCCGTGACCAGCCCCCTAGTCGCTGGGCGCTGAGTCTCCGTGGGCTTCCCTGGTGGGCGACGTCTCACTGTGCCATCACGTCACGTTGCTGGAGGAACTAAGCACAGCCATTGTGGCTCCACAGGGAGAGGACAGGGATGCTTGTGCCTGGTGCCTTGGACTTAGCCGCCCAGCCCCTGGCTGTGCTCACCCCTCCCCAGCCCCTGCAGCCCCGGATGGCAGTGGCTTCCTGCTGATGCCTAACTCGGGGTCACCGACCCACCATTTCTTCTGCAGCTCCTCCAGCCCCTCTGTGGCGAGTTCCATGATTAAGTGGCCCCCATGGCACTCCCTGGGTGGCTCTGGCTTCCTGGCTGCCCCGGCCCACTCACAGGACCCTTTTCTACCAAGCATGGCCTCCTGGGAGCCTCACACCCCAGGACACAGAAGGGACCAGGGCCCAGCAGGGGGGTTGCTGACCCCGGAGACAGTGTGTCCACTTTGCTCATGGCCAGAAGTGATTTCATTATCTCTAAGAAGCAGACAGTCTGCTCCTCCTGTGTCTATAATTTTATTTACCTTCACAGACACACAGAATGTCAATGTGACTTCCTACCTCCAACTCAGCAAGGAGGACACGGATGCTTAGATGGGAAAGGCTGCTGCAAACGCAGCCTGAGTGTGAGGTCAGGGGCTGTGCAGACAGGCAGACAGACAGATGGAGAGATGGACAACAGATGGATAGATGGACAGGCAGACACACAGATGGATGGACGAACAGACACACAGACAGGCAGATAGGCGGACAGATGACAGACAGACACACATGGACAGGCAGGCAGACAGACAGATAGATGGAGAGATGGACAACAGATGGATAGATGGACAGGCAGACACACAGACAGGCAGGTGGACAGATGAGAGACAGACACACATGGACAGGCAGACAGACAGATAGATGAAGAGACAACAGAGACACACAGGCAGACACACAGTCAGGCAGACCTGGTTAGATTCCCGCCAGTCGCCCTAAGTAGTTCAGTTGACCGTTCAGAGCTTTTATTGCTCACCTGCGAAGAGGGGCGGGGATCCGTCTCCTGATCTTCGGACCACCCTCCATCCCCACCTACCCGTGGGGAAGCCCCCTCCCTACTCTCAGTGGACCTGGGGGTGCACACAGCACCGCTCCCTGATGCCAGGCTCTTAGGGCAGTTGCGTGGCCCAGGCCTGGGGAATCCCTGGACTCCATCTCCTGGTCACAGGGACGGGCCCAGGATCAGCGGGGTGTGTGGGGTGGGATTCCAGGCCAGCGGGGATGTTCCGGGCTGGTGGGACCCTGTGGATGCGGATGCAGCTCCCCATTTCTTGCCTTCCAGGGTGTTGTGTTTCTGAAAGAGAAACCCCAGTGCAATAGGTGAATGCGTCCCCCAGAAATCCCCCTGGGGGTCCCCAGTCACAGTGGACAGTGAATCCATGACTCAAGCAAACCCCCCAACCCCGAGTCCCACTGTCCCCTAGTCAGAGCCCACGGGGACCCGGCCTGGGTCACTGCGCAGGAAACGATGCTGGACTCACTGCGGAACCCGTGGGGCCCAGTGCTCTGGTCTGACCCAGGAGGACTTGAGCAGCCCAGTCCCCAGGGGCTTCCTGTGTGACATCACAAGCAGACTGAGGCCCGTCAGAGCCGCCCCAGGCAGGCAGTTATGTGAGGTGCTCTCAACTTACAACCTTTAAAACAAGGAGGACCCACCCTGTTCCCAGGAGCTTTCCAGATCCACCAAGGGCAGGTGGGAAGAGACCTTGAAGTATCAGGGTTCGAGCCCCGAGAGGAGATCCAAGGGGACCCCCTCCTTCATCTGACTGAGGAACGGACTCCCCACTTCCACCACCCCAACTCGTCATGGCTGCTCGGAAATCTCATATTCAGCTCAGAAAAGGAGGCGGAACTCCTCTCGACACCTGCATTTTAAGCAGCGGCTCCTCGGCTCCTGTGTGCTGTTCAGGCGCTCGCAGATCGTCCCTGCTCTTCCCTCCACCCTGCAGTGAGCTCCCGGCAGCTGGGCCGGACGCAGCTTCCCATGAGCAGAGGATCGACCTGGGAGCCTGGTGGGTGATCTCCGCCCAGACCAAGCGTGAGACCCCCAAGTCCAGTGGGACAGGCCACAGACCAGCGACTGCTGCCCATGCCTGTCCTGGGGACTCCAGACAGTGCCGAGGGAAAGGAGAAATCATTCATTCAGCCATTTATTTGCTGACCCAGGCAATTATTCATTCATTCATTCAACAGATATTGACTGAGTCCTCCCTTTGAGGCAGGCACTGTTTTATGCACTGAAATACAACTATTTATACAACAGACACTCTTCCCTCCCCCCATGGAGGTTCTGTTCAAGCGGGGAGACAGTCATTTGTTAAATGAAACATAAAATCTCAGTGACAATTAGAGCTCTGGGGGAGAATGAAGGAGCAGGAAGAGGCAGACGAGGAGGAGCCGGGGCTGCCAGGTGCAGTAGCCCAGGTTGCGCACTGCTCAACTTTGCTGTAGGATTCACATCACAGTCATCAGAGTCACACTGGGCAGTTTCCCAGTAGATGGCCGCACTGTGTCTCAGGAAGGGCCCATTGCTGCTTTGTCCAAGGCCATCTCATGGGCTCAAAGCAATGGGAAGGGAGGGGTCCTGCCAGGATGACACAGAGTCTGGGGCCCTCACTTTCCTCCCATCAGATGATGCCCAGCCTGGGAAGGCACTGAGACCACAGCGGAGTGGGCCAGGTGGCAGTGAGAGGAGGGGACGTGGGTGGGGCAGGGCTGGGGCACTGGAGGAGCAGGTCAGGCAGGGCCCGTCAGCCCAGGGGCACCCCAGGACTCAAGCCTGCAGCTGACCCCGCTCTCCTAGCCCTCACTGCAGCTGTGGGAAGGGGAAGCATGGAGCCCTCCCTCAAGGTCAGTGCAGCGCCTGGCTTGAGCTCACCATGGTGACTGTCCCCTGCTGCCACCATTGCAGTCACTGCCCTGGTGGGCAGCCTGGACCCCAACTCCACCGCACATGGACTGTGTGGTCTTGGGCAGTGCCAAGCTCAGCCTCACGGGCCTGTGGGGACGGTCACAGGAGGTCCACGTGCCAGGCCCAGGGTTCATGCACAGGGTTACCACCACTGCGAGGTTGCCTGCCCCGTCTTGTACCCGGCTGTCCATGCCCTCATCTCAGGCAGCAGGACAAAGGCAAGCGGAACTGAGAGGGGAGAGGGAGGCCAGAGTCCCCTGCAGCCCTGTCGCCAGGACCAGTGCCAAGAGCAACCTCAGAGAGGGACCTGGGAGTGGCTGGTTCCAGTCCCCACCCTCACTCCGATGGGAAAGTGACCCCGGGTGACCTGCCAGGTCACAGGGCAGAGCTAGGGCGAGGTCTAAGCACCTCATGTCTGAGCAGAGGAACCCACTCAAGGCCCACCAGGACCCACATGGCCAGTGTTGTCATCACTGAGACATAGAGACAGGGGCCCCCGAGCCACACAGCTGGACAGTGAGAAAACCAGGCTCCCAGCAGTGAGCCGGCCGCATGCCCAGGGCCTTCCACAGCTCCACACAGCCCAGCCTCCAAACCAACTCAGGATGGGCCCAGGGCTCAAATGCCCCCAAGGTCCAGGCAGAACTGTGGGAGTGCAGGTACCCGGGGGTGATGATAGGGAGGGGTGGGGACTGCGGAGAACCGGAGAGGGCTTCCCTCCTAAGGGCAGTGAACCTCAAAGTTCCCTAAACCTACAGAGCCCACCAAGCTCACCTCTCCAGGGGGCTTCAGCCCAGTCTCAAGAGTGGCCCCTGGTGAAGGGGGTTCTTGGGATGTGACAGTGACCTCCGAAGCCTGGACATTTGCTCTGCAAGGAAGGGGTCTGGGCTTTTAAAATGTCCTGCTGAGAAAAGAGAAGACACAGGGTGGATTTGGGCACAAGGGATGTAACGGAAGGAACAGCCCCTCTGCAGCAGTGGGGGTTCAGAGGGTCCATCAGCGCAGGACCCCCACCCTGGCCCCTGCAGAAAGACAGGCCTGTTGCGGAAGCTGAAACTCGAAGCCTAGCGGGAAGGCCCCGCAGATGTCAGTCGTGGGGTGCGCCAGAGGCAATGGGGGCCCCGTGATGAGTGTGACCCTAACCGCGTTATGTTGATGAACGCAGGGATTTTCACATCAGAGTTAGGAATGGCGGTGACAATAAACTAAGGAATGGTTTCCGTGGATACAGTTGACACGCGGAATCTTGTGTCTTAGAAAGCCTGTCTTGAGGCTGGTTACAGTGGTTCAAGCCTATAATCCCAACATGTTGAGAGGCCAAGGAGGGAGGATCGCTTGAGGCTAGCAGTTCAAGACCAGCCTGGCCAGCATAGCAAGATTCCATGTTTATTAAAAATTTTGAAAGGCACGTTGCTTTGTGTCTCAGGATTGCTCTGTGCTGTGTTCAGACAACAGGAGGATGAAAACAAACTCTCCAGTCTCGGGGCTGGGAGGAAACAGGGTGCCTATTACCGTGAGGTGCGGTGAATTGATCTTTCATTTAATCCTCCTGCAATGCTCGTGGGTTCGTTCCTTCCTTCCTTCAACAAGCGTTTCTTGCGGCACCTACTACGGGCCAGGTGCTGTCCTGGGCTCTGCAGATCCAAAAGTGAAAGAAACGGACAAAATCCCTGCCCTCCTGGAGCTCCCCTGAAATAAGCGGATCCGTGAAATGAAGGGAAGAGGTGAAGCCAGAGGCGTCGGGGCTGGGAAGGGAAGAACCGGGCAGGGCCCCGGGGGCATCTGGGGGGCGGCAGGGCCTCTCCAGCCGCGGGGGCCTCTCCGGCTCTGCGGCGCCTCTGAGCGGGGCCTGCGCGGTGAGGAGCGGCCCCTACTGCGGGCAGGAAGCAGCGCGGGAGGGGGAACCGCAGGGCAGACCCGGGGCCAGCATCGCCTCCGGGGACGGGCCCGGTGTGCCCGGGAGGGGTCAGGGCCCTAGAGGCGGCGGCAGCGCGTGGAACAGGCCCTGACTCAGGGTCCTGGGCAGGAGCGTGGACTTTGTGCATTCGGAAGCCGCCGGTCGAGGCTCGGTGGCTGCTGCGGGGGCAGCGGGTGGGGAGGGCAGGACGCATCTCTGTCTACACCTGCTTCACCCGCTTAACGACACGAATTAGCGTCCTCCGCGCAGGGACCCGGAGCTGGCTGGAGGCGTCCGCGGAAGACCCGCGCCGGGTCCGAGGGCCGCGTGGGGGCCGCAGACTTGCAGGGAGCGCAGCCCCAGGTGGGCAGGGCCGAGGCGGGGACCTGAAGCCGGGGAGGGAGGCCCAGGGCGGGCTCCGTGCGTCCAGCAGCGGGTGGGTGTCTGCGCCGCTGGGGGTTCCAGAGAATTCTCAACCGTCCCCGTCTCTCCCCCGTGGGACAGCGTCTCTCTTCCAACCTGACACGGACGCCAGGAGCTCGCGCTTTGTGTCATTTAAAAAAGAAAACACAATTTACTTGTGAAAGTCGAGACGAGAAAGCTCGCGGATGCCGGTTAGGGTTTGTGGGGTGAGACGGGAGAATTCACACCAGTCCCAGCTACCCTCCAGGGAAAAGAGAGTCCACGAACGTGTCAAGTCTCCGTTTATCGATAACCGCGTGTGCGGGGAGGGGCTGTGCTCAGTGTCCCGCGTGAGGCTCCTGGGAGAGCTCCCTCCCCTTCCGCGTCTGGCTCTGGGAGGGCCCGTGGCGGCCAATCAGGATCCCCATTGCCCTCGCCAAAGTGCTGTGTCCGGTGCAGGCCTGTGACCCACGTGGCCTCCAACAGGGTCCCTGTTTATCGCGCTGTCGTGGTCGTGGGGTTTGAGGAAGAAAGCCCAGCGCTGTCGCCATTTGGTCTCCCATCCAAGTTCTAACCAGGCCCGACCCTGCTTAGCTTCCGAGATCAGATGAGCTCGTAGGCGTCCGGGGGGTGTGGCCGTAGACCTTGGCCACTTGGTACCACGGTGGGCTGAGGGGCTGCGGGTGGGAAGGCGATTTGAGGAGCACATTTGCAGGCAGCAGACTGTGGCTTCCAGAACCGACTGTGCCCGAGGATAAGGCCTGAACTTCAACAACCAGCAAGTGGGTTGAGCAACCCGTTTCACGGTTGAGGAGACAGAGCGCTGGCCCAGCCTGGACCCGGAGCTGAGGTGGGTCCTGCAGAAGCCGTGGGGGGCCCGGACTGTGCATGGGAAAAGGGCCACACCAGGGGCTGCAGGACCCCTTCCTGATTCCCCCGGGACGGGGCGCCTGTCATTTGTCTACACCCCATTCTGCCTGGGCCTTCTCCTCCGGCTTCCCCCGCATGAAGGAGTTTGCTGCGAAGCACGGAATTCCAGCAAGGCTGGGAAATCCACGCAGGCCCAGCGCCCAGTGCCCCAGGGCCCCAGTGCTACGGGTCCCACAGGATCCGCTATTTGGGGTGAAGGCCCTGGGTGTCCCCGGGGGGCAGAGCTGGGCTCTCTCCTGCTTGGAGGAGGGTGTGCTTTTGTTTCAGAGCTGTGGGAGCAGACAACATTTCTGAAGATTGCAATTTTTGATTTTTAGCAAAAATTCCTTTCTAATATGTATGAGCCCGAGCAACACATTCATTTTTGTGACACGGAGTGAAATCAGGCATGAATTTTTCACGTTTCTTTTCTCATTCATTGGGCGTTAGGTGTATCACTCCTCGGCTTGTCAAAATGTTTTAATTTGTGGATTTGTTTTTTAAAAGTGTATGATTGGCAGGGAAGTGGAGGAGGGTTTCCCTCCTGAGAACACCCACCACGTAGACAGGAGGCCCCAGTGCCAGCTCGGGACTTGGGGGTGGGAAGTATTTAACTGGGATGGGGAATCCCCTGCATGACAGGTTCCTATTTCCTGGCTCACCTGGAGGCTCCTGGAGTTGGCCAGATGAGACCCTGACGTGGAAACAAATCTCTCGGGCACAGGCACACTTCAGGGTGAGTGCAGCCTTCACAGGGGATGGGGCCTCACTGGGCTCTGAAGGCCAGGGCCACCTCCTCCTCCTCCTCCTCCTCCTCCTTCCCAGGGACTCCTGGAGTCCCCTCCCCATTCCCATCTCCCAACCTCTATCCTCCATCCCAGGCTTTAAAGAGATGCATTCACCTGTTGAAGATGGTGGCCCAGGCGGGAAAAGAGCAGGGACCGCTGCTGCCTTGTTCCCCAGGAGCACAGGAGAGGAGCCTTCGAGACCCACATGTGTCCTGTGGCTGCTCCACCCACACTGGGGTCAGCAGAGAGTGCAGCCCAGAGCAGGAGGCCCGGCCCAGGGCAGTTGGGGTCTGCAGGGCTCCCCTCCAGAGGCCTCACCTCAGACCTTGGCAGCAGCCCCCAGCTTTGTGGATTCTCCAGGAGATTTTCCCAAGCTCTAGCCCCAACCCTTTAATTCACACAGGGAAGAGCCTCAAAGAACCCGGCAGGGACGGATCTCCCCCCACCCTCTTGGCAAAGATCAACTTGGTTAAAAGGGCCTCCAGCTGAAACTCATCTCCTGGGGAAATGTATTAAAACAGAAACTCTGCTAGGAAGATTGTTTTGCTCAGACGTTCTTCTCCTCCTGGGTTTCTGCTTTTACAGTCTTGACCTGAACTAAATTTAATGCAGAAACCTTCCCTGGTTGCTGGGAGAGCAGAGTGGAGGTTTAAGTGAGAAAACTAATTTCAAAGAACTGTAGGGGAAGGAAAACTTTTCCTCTACTCTCTCACCTTCAGTGGCTGGGGGCCTGTGAGTTAAACGGATGAAAGTTATTAACAGGAAGAAATTGGCTGGGTACCGTAGCTCATGCCTATAATCCCAGCAATTTGGGAGGCCAAGGCGGGTGGATCCCCTGAGGTCGGGAGTTCGAGACCAGCCTGACCAACATGGAGAAACCCTGTCTCTACTAAAAAATACAAAATTAGCCAGGCATGGTGACACATGCCTGTAATCCCAGCTACTTGGGAGGCTGAGGCAGGAGAATCACTTGAATCTGGGAGGTGGAGGTTGCGGTGAGCTGAGATGCGCCACTGCCCTCCAGCCTGGGGGACAAGAGTGAAACTGTCTCAAAAAAAGACCAAAAATCCACAGGAAAAAAGCATGCATTTGGAATTTTAAACTTCATGTGCATGAGGGTGTCCCAGAAATAAGCAAATACCAGAGGAGCAGTGAGATTCTGGAGCTCACATCTCATCTTAATGGGGGTAGGGAGGGCAGAGGCGCACTTACGGAAATGCAAAGGACTTTATTGAGAGATAAATGGGCCCTCAGGAGGGCAGATGGGAGACATGGTCCTTTGTGACAATGTCTGCCGCGATGTGGGGGGGCTTCTCCCCTCCAAGAAGAGAAGATTACAGTTGTTCCTGGGGAGACACTTAGGACAATGGAGTTGTTTGGGGGAGGCTCTGGTTTTAGGCAGATAAAGAATTTTAGGAACTCCAATGCTTTCTGCTCAAAAGAATTCTGCTGCCAAAATGGCATACCTCAGGTTGGCGCATCCTGATTCCCTCTAGAGCCTTGCGATGTACTGTAGACCTCTTCCTGTAAATACCACCCCCACACACAAGTGAAAAGACAAGGTCAGATTGAGGAGCGATGTTTGCCTCATGCTTACTAGTCAACAGTTTGGTACATGCAACATCTAAGTGGCTTCCATAAATGAATAACAAACAGAAAGAAAGAGCGATAGAAAAATGAGCAGATATTATGAGCAGGTAATTCACAGAAAAGGAATATCAAAAAACAGTTAAGCAAAAGAAAAGATGTCCCACCTCACTAATAATCAGCCAGACAGTGAATTGAGCAGGGTGTGACATTTTTGCCTGCCCGCTCCACGCTAATGTACTAAGATGTGCAGACAGCAGCCTGGGGAGACCAGCTGCACCTCCCTTAATGCAGTAGCTCTGGGCCAGGCATGATGGCTCCTACCTGTAATCTAAGCACTTTAAGAGGCCAAGGCAGGAGGATCATTTGAGGCCAGGAGTTCAAGATCAGCCTGGGCAGCATAGTGACCCCCATCTCTATAAAAAAGAAAAAGGAAAAAAAAGCAGTTGCTCCAAAGCCTCCCATGGAAAACTTCTCATGATGTAGGCAAGGCAGAGGCTTCATTAGTAAAATGATTCAGCACCTACCATCTGATGTCCATTCTCCAATCCCTTAGCCAAGAGCAACTCAAATGCCATTGATCATGGCCTATTTCAGGGACACAAGTTTCCTTACATTAATCACTCTTTCCAGGATGCCAAGCACACTGACCCCCTTGGTACAGGGTCAGGGGACCCACCTGTGTCTCCTCTTTGTCTGGGGGAAGTTTACATGCTCTATGGAGGGCGTGCTGCTGAGGGCAATACCAGAAGGGAAGTTTTCTATAGGGGACCTCAGCTCCTGTTTATAAAGAGGGAGTCCAGGATAGGGGAGATGGCCCCTGGGAGGGGAATGTCTCCACATAACTAATAATTTGAGATGATTATAACAATAGTAAGTATATTTCATCCAGCGTTTGTGGTGGGATTGTCTGTGCTCTGAGCCTTGTCATGATCTCACCACATCCTCTTCTCTCTTTGGGATACCAACATCACCATCATCACCACTACCATCATCATCATCATCACCATCACCATCATCACCATCATAATCATCATTATAACCACCACCATCATCACCATCATCACCACCACCATCACCATTATCATCACAATCATAACGATCATCACCATCATCAACATCATTATCACCATAATCATTATAGCCATCACCATCATCCCATCGTCATCACCACCACCATCATCACCATCATCATCACCACCACCATCATTACTATCATAATCATAAAATCATCACCATCATCATTAGTGTCATCACTACCATCACCATCATCATCATCATTATGACAACCATCACCATCATAATCATCATTATCACCACCATGATCATTGCCATCGTCATTATCACCATCATCACCACAACCACCACCATCATCATAATCATAACAATCATCATCATCATCATTATCACCATTATCATCGCCATCACCATCATCATCATCACCATCATCATAATCATTATAACCACCATCATCATCATCAACACCACCATCATTATCATCATAATCACAATAATCATCACCATCATCATTATCATCATCACCACCATCACCATCATCATTATCATCATCACCACCATCACCATCATCATCATCATGATGACAATCATGACCATCATAGTCATCATTATCACCACCATGATCATCACCATCATCGTTATCACCATCATCACCACCACCATCATCATCATCATCATAAAATCATCACCATCAACATCATTATCACCATCATCATCACTATCATCATCACCATCATCACCACTACCACCATCATCATCATTGTAACCATCATCATCATTTTAACAATCATCATCATCGTCAATATCATTATTACCATCATCATCACCATCATCACATCACCATCATTACCATCATCATCACCATCACCATTATCATCACCATCATCACCATCCTCATCACCATCATCACTATCATCATCACCATTATCAACATCATCATCATTCCTATTTCACAGCTGAGGAAGTGGAGGAGAGGAGGAGGAGAGGGCTCACCTCTGTCAGGAAATGACCAGGAAGTGGCTCCCATGGCCTCTTATCTTAGTGCATTGGTCAGAAATTAGTCACTTGGTCATATGAGGCCACAAGGAGGGCTGGGGAAGATTGTCCTCACTCTGGGTAGCCATGGGTCCAGATCCCACTCAGGGCTCTAATCCACAGGTGAGGCAGATGTGGAGGGAGGGCTTGAGAGTCTTCAGTTCTGAGAAGCTCCTGGTGATGCCGATGCTGCTGGTCCCAGAGTAGAACAGCTTTAGGGGCTCAAATTCCCCATTTTCCTTCACCGTGAGAGGTACCTGCTTAGGGGCCATGGGAAGGTCCCTTTTGTCCCATAACTGATTGTTGCTCAGGGCCCTCTCTGCAGAGCCCCCGGTCGACTCCCAGGGACAGATCTGTAAGGTTTCTAAGCTAATTGTGGCAGCATTTCCTGCAGTGGATTCACCCCCAGAATGTGGCACCGGGCTGCCTGTGCCTCTCTTTGTTTTCCTGTTGCTGATGTGGTGCCTGGGATAAGAGTGCAGAGCTGGCTTGGAAGACAGGAATTTCTCCTGTCGATATCAATCACGTCTAGTGTGTTGCTGAACCTGCCTCATTACAATGTCAAATGTACTCAGAGATGGGAGCTTAAACTGCCATTATCCTAACCCATATCTCTCTCTGCCTTGAACTTCTGTAAGCAATGAATTTGAGTCCCAGGACAGGGATGAGAAGACGCTGAGTTCCAAAATGAGGGGATAGGCTTTGTGGCATCCTGGGCAGAGGAGTTTATGTGTTTAGTGCACAGGCACCACGGGTGGGGGATCACCCCACAATGAACCCGGCCACAGGGCCATGGATGGGACACATCTCTCAGCGGGGACCCAGGGACAGTGTCTCCATCACCTCCATCCCAGCGACCCTCTACTCACACCTGCAGTCAAATGTCTGCTCCTCCCTGTGAAGGGCGAGGGGGCCATGGAATCCCTGACTGCACAAAAGGCTGAGCACTGCACACACCTGGAGATCTCAGGCCCCTGCCCTCTGGCTGAGCCAGGGGGAAAGGGGATTTTTCCTGGAATTCAACTCTCTGCACCGTGGCCACCCCTTGAAGGACTCACAGACTCCCCTGATTCAGCCTCATGGCATCTCAGGGAGGTTGGGCAGCTTCCCTCTGCAGCTGGAGGCCGAGTGCCTCTCCCACCTCCAATCCTGCCCTTCAGCAAACTGACTGACAGGCAAAGGAATCAACCCAGAGCCTCCAGAAGCTTCCAAGTCCCAGCCAGGGGAGCCACACCTGCCCACATGCTGCAGAAGAGCAGCACTCAGTCATGGCCTGCGCTATTTCACACAAGAGGAAACTGGGTTTGGGAGAAGGAAGGGGCTACACAGACTTAAACAGACACGGCTTTAAGCAAAGATAAACTCACAGAGCAGAGACGATGTTCTCTACGCTCTGCTTTGTCCAGATTTTAGAATCATGAATGTGTGACCTGAGACCCTATTAATTAGACGCTTTAATGTGATGACTAAAATTGGTCAAAAATTTAGATTAGCCAATTCACAAAAGAGGATTCTCACATGTCCCATAAGCACAGGGACAGTTGTGCAGCATCGCCAGACATCAGGGAAGTAAAAATTAAACCATAGTGAGACTCCAGTACATGCCCACAAGGATGGCTGGAATTGGAACAGCTGACCTCCTGCTGAAGACCAAGGGGGCCCTTGCAACTCCTGTGTGTAGCTGGGAGGAGTGTGCAATGGTGCACCCCACTAGGACACCCTTTTGGATGGCTTCTGGGGAGGAGTGTGCAATGGTGCATCTCTAAGACACTCTCTTGGATGGGTTTTGTGGAGGAGGGTGCAATGTTGGACCCCTAAGGCACCCTCTTTGATAGGTTTTGTGGAGGAGTGTGTAATGGTGCACCCCCAAACACCCTCTTGGATGGGTTTTGTGGAGGAGTGTGCAATGGTTCACCCCTAAACACCCTCTTGGATGGGTTTTGTGGAGGAGGGTGTAATGGTGCACCCCTAAGGCACCCTCTTTGATGGCTTCTAAGAAGGTTACCCATAGAGCAACCCCATGACCCAGAAAATCCATTCCTGGGAACATAAGAAAAATACATAAATATGTCCACAAAAAACAACTGCACAAGAATGACACAATAGCTTTGTTCAAAACAGTGAAACCCAGAAACAACC
Organism: Pan paniscus; assembly: GCF_029289425.2. NCBI lineage: Eukaryota > Metazoa > Chordata > Mammalia > Primates > Hominidae > Pan > Pan paniscus. The sequence continues at coordinate 139,372,176 of NC_073259.2, forward strand.
CAGGCAAATGCAGAAACAAATAGCAGAATCTTCATACAATGCAACATTACTCTACGATCATTCCTGAGAAAGACAGCTTTAGGGAGAAATCTCAAGAAATTGTGTTGAGAAAAAAATGGGAGTCATGAAATACTACATGTCACAGAATTCCATTTATATCCAGTTCCTGTCACTTAGGTTTCCAAACAGGCAAGACTGTGTGGAAACCGAGCACAGGTGCAGTGACCTCTGGGTGTGGACTGGAAAGGGCGTGAGGGGCTTCCTGGGGTGGTGGTGTCTGTGCCTCAACTTGGGGGCGGTCACAAGGCCTGTACATATGTGAAGTCCCGTCCGTCTGTACTCATAAGATTTGTTATTTTACTGAGTGTAAGTGATGCCTCAAATAACTACTAAAAAGGGGTGATGGTAAATCCTGCCTGATCCTTCAAACCCCATCTCCTCCTGCCCCGCCCTCAACCCTTTCCTTAATCTCCCAGCCACACACCATCCCCTAGAGCAAAGATGTTGTTTTTTGCTGTTTTTTCCCCATACGTGGATTCAAGATCATTGCAAATATCAACCGTACATTTGAAGATTAAAGTGAAAGTCATTCTTGACTCCACCCCATCCTTTCCCTCCTGCTCACCACATTCCTGTTCATTTCCAGAGAAACACTGTGGCCTGGTGGGGGTGGGGGTGTCTCTTCTTCCAGAGGGTCTCTAAGCTTTTACATCCATACATCCATATGGATGGAAATAAGTGCCCCTTTCACCATGGCTTTTATACACACACACACACACACACACACACACACACATCACACTGGGGCCATGTCTTCTTCCTTGCTTGTTTGGTAGAATAGCAAGCCTTAGAAATCTTTCCACATGCATATATGTAGTTCTACCATTTTGCATCAGCTGCTACACAATATTCCATAACATGGACATACCGTAGGCTGTATTTAACCAAATCACCCTTGGAAGAGACTAAAGTTTTATTTTTCCCCACGTCTCCAAGATGACTGTCGACATGGCAGCACACATTCTAGCACCCGCTTCCTTTGCCCATGCTCAGGTAGATGCTGAGAAGTGAAATTGGGAACCATGGCCTGTGTGCACTTTTTGTGCCAATAGATACATCCAGATTGTTCTCCAGAAAAGACCATTCGAACATACATTCACACGAACAGCATACACGAATCCTCTTTCCGCATATCTTGGCTAATACTTTTTTCTTTCTTTCTTTTTTTTTTTTTTTTTTTTTTTTGAGACAGAGCCTTGCTCTGCTGCCCAGGCTTGTGTGCAGTGGTGCAATCTCAGCTCACTGCAACCTCCACCTCCTGGGTTCAAGCAATTCTCCTGCTTCAACCTCCCAAGTAGCTGGGACTACAGGCCTGCGCCACCTCACTTGGCTAACTTTTTATATTTTTAGTATAGACGGGGTTTCACCATGTTGGCCAGGCTGGCCTCGAACTCCTGACCTCGTGATCCACCCACCTTGGCCTCCCAAAGTTCTGGGATTACAGGCGTGAGCCACTGTGTCCGGCCACTTGGCTAATACTTGACATGATCATTTCCTCACTTCTGCCCATCAGATAGGTGAAACGTTGTATCTTGTTTTAACTTGTTTGCCCTCATTCCTACTGAGTTGAGTATTTTTCTATGTTGCCCTTTGTCATTTCTCTCCCATAAATTGTTTGTTTATATCCTTTGCCTGAATTTTTGCTGGGTTGTTTATCTTTTCCATATTACTCTAGGGAGGCAGTTACAGACTCTGTGTGTGAATCTTTTGTTCTATGTCGTGTAATGTTTTCTCCGAGTCTGTGGCTAATCTTTTCACTGTATCTTTACTGATATGGAAATTTTAAATGTCGATGTAGACAAAATTATGTATTTTTCATTTTAGCCCTGTGTGTTTTTGTCTTGTTTAGGGTCTTTTGACACCCAGGTTACATTTTCCTGCTTTCTTTAAATTTTGAGACAGAGTTTCACTCTTGTTGCCCAGGCTGGAGTGCAGTGGTGCGATCTCGGCTCACTGCAACCTCTGCCTCCTGGGTTCCAGCAATTCTCCTGTCTCAGCCTCCCAAGTAGCTTGGATTACAGGCGTGTGCCACCACACTCAGCTAATTTTTGTATTTTTAGTAGAGACGCGGTTTCATCATGTTGGCCAGGCCGGTCTCGAACTCCTGACCTCAAGCGATCCACCTGCCTTGGCCTCCCAAAGTGCTGGGATTACAGGCATGAGCCACCGAGTCCGGCCCATTTTCTTATATTTGTGTGCATTGTCTGTATAGTTCTGCTTGATGTTTAGGTCATAAGTCTGTCTTTGTTTTGGGGAACGGGGTGAGGGTGAGGCTTGATTTTATTTTTCTCCCACAGAACAGGCAAGCATCTCAACACCATTCATTGCCACCCATTAGGGTGTGAACAGCTCCCTTATTGCATCTTAAGTTCATGGCACACGGCTCTGTCTCTGAACCTTCCATTATATCCTATTGATCTCTTCCTCTACTTCCGTCGGTGCCACGGTGTTTCGTTCACAACGTCTTTATTATCTATTGAAAACGGGGAATCACTGCTCTCCACTCTTCTTCCTCTTCCTCTCTTTTCGCACTGTTTTAGCACTTACTCTTCGTGGTGTATTTAGAATCCATTTGCAAATGTCCCTGACAACGTGTGTGGAGATATGGATTGACGCTGTGCGGAACGTGTGGATTTGAAAGGGAAGAACGGACGGTCGTGCAGTCTCAGGCTCCCTGCTCAGGAGTGGAGCAACTTCCTCCTCCCTCTCTTGAGAGCACGGTAACGTCTTGCAGGAGAGTTTTACAATCATCTTTACAAAGATCTCACTCATTAATTAGGTTTACTAGCATATGTTTCAAAGGTCTTGCTGCTATTGTAAACGAAATCTTACGTATTCTATTGCGTCTTCTAATCAGACAGTGCTGATCAGTAAGAATTGTTCTGTATTTGCAATTTTTCTTTTAGTCCCTATGATTTATGGTGTTGGTTAATTAGGTTTTCTATGTGGGCCATGATATATCTGCAAATATTGTTAATGGTGTCTCTTCCTTTTCGATATCTATGCTTAGTTTTTCCTTGTTCTGTGCATTATCAAGGACCTATATTAAATACTGTTTGTGATAGTGATATCAGGCATTTTACGGTGTCCTTGACGTCAATGGGACAGCTTCTGATTTCTTTTTTTTTAAGACAGGGTCTCATTCTGTCACCCAGGCTATAGTGCAGTGGCATAATCATGGCTCACTGCAGCCTCAACTTTCCAGGCTCAATCAATCCATTCACTTTAGCTTCCTGAGCAGCTATGAATACAACCACACACCACCAGACTTTTTTTTTTTTTTTTTGTAGAAATGAGGTTTTGCCACATTGCCCAGGCTGGCCTTGAACTCCTGAGCTCAATCGATTCACCTGCCTTGGCCTCCCAAAGTGCTGGGATTACAGGCATGAGCCACCATGCCTGAGTCACCATGCCTGGCCCAGCATCTGATATTTCTAAACGACACATGACAATGACCAGTTTCTCCCAGTTTTCTGAATGTTGCATGTTCATAATATCCTGGATTGTATCAGTTTAGTGCCAAAAAATGGTTTCAAAATTATAATCCAGTTCCTTGCAGACAAAAAGGATTCTGGAATAAAACAAATCAGAGCTGCTCCCACAAACCCCAATGAGGTTCCTGACTCTGGGCAGGTAGGAGTGGCCTTTGCTCCCCGGAAAAGGAACTAAAGAGAGTCGTGGAGGACTTGGAGCTCTTGCAGCCTCCGAGACTCTCAGGCCTCCCCTGGGGGTAAAACATGTCCAGAACCTGAAAAAGACAAATGAAAATCCACTCACACTGACCGGCTGCTGCCCCTCACCCCACAGCCTGGGAGCTTCTCAGACAGCTGCCTTTCTGCCCATAGCGACTGGTTCAGGGCTGGGCTGCTGACAGAAGCTGGGTCAGGTAGAGCAAAGATTCTCCCCAAGACTGTTTATTGATACATAATAGATGTACATAGTCGGGGTGCAGTCATATAATGTGTAGTGATCAAATCAAGATCACTTGTGACGCTTGTGATACCTGCCACCCCAAATCGAGACACTTGTGATACCTGCCACCCCAAACATTTACCTTTCCTTTATGCGGGGAACATTCACATTCTTCTCTTCTAGCCCTTTCGAAATCTACAAGGACAGTGAACAGGCGTCATGGAGGGAATGCTGGAGTCTGTTACCCACGTAGCTGTTATGCCAGAGGAATGGCGTCCACAGTGGTCAGTGTGAGGCTCAGCCAGTGTGAGTGGAGGAAGCAAAGTTTGCACAGAGAAAGACGCAAGAGCACCATGCTGAGCTCCCGCTCCCTATTCCAGCCTCACAGAGACCCGGTCACACCTTGCTCTCCCCGCTTCATGTGGACTTCCCTGACCTACACCAGTGTGAGCTGCATTTCTGCCACTTCAAGCTGAAGCCGAGCCCTGACTGACACAGTTTTCTTATTTCTCCGGGAGCAGCACCACTCCTGATGGTCCCCTCCAAAGCCCCAGGAAATTCTTGTTAACAATCTTAGGTTAAATTCGGAGAGTTTCTGGATCACGACAGGAAGCTGTGTCCAGCACGAAGGTGTCCTGTGAACAGGCTCAATCACAAGCTCTGCAGAGACGGGAGGTGACAGAGGCCCCAGAAAGCCAGTTCCCGACAACGCCAATACTGCACGTTTATCAGCTGCGGCAAGAGCCGGCTGGAGGCGGTGGCAGCACCTCAATGCACTTGCCTCGTCTTCAAGATTCTTCTGTTTGATGTTGCGTCCTCACTGTTCCTCTGCTGAGGAGCTGTAGTGTGGCTCACAACTACGCGATGACTCTCCAGATTCAAAGACCCCATCTCACCCTCTCTAAAGCCCCCAGGTGCCCAGCGCAGTGCCGAGTGCAGAAGGATTGATGAGCATTTGCTGAGCCGGGTGATGATCCCATGGGCGTTGTTTCCTCTGCCCTCAGTCTCCACACCATTAACAACATTTGCAGATATATGACGGCCCGCATAGAAAACCTAACTAACCAACAACATAAATCACCGGGACTAAAAGAAAAATTGCAGATACAAAACACTTCTTACAGCATAAAAATGCTCTCTCCCAGGCGTCTGCTCAGCAGCTGGCTATCGGCAGGACATTGCGCACCAGGTATCTTCAAGCTGCTTCTGGCTGGATTTAGGGCATGATGGAAACATCAAGACAACTGTAGTTCTGCCACGGGGTCCCACATCTGCTCATCCTGGGACAGCCAGGGTGTGCTAGGACACCCAGGAAGTGGCAGCAGGTTTCAGCACCCTGGAGAGGGCCAGGCCCCTGTGGCTGGTCAAGCTCCTCAGTGTTAAGGGAGCAGCTCAGGAAGGCCCCGCCCAGGACGATGAGGGGAACAGGAATGAAGTCAGCAGGTGGGCGGGAGGAACTTGACTCAGAGCAGTGGGAGGGCAGGAAGCGTGCTGGGGAGGAGCCCTTGAGAGGCCATCACCTGGGGAAGCCCCTGCTGTCCCAGGGACAAGGGAAGACTCCTCCTTGATTCCCCAGAAGGACAGAGTGGCTGCAGTCAAATCCATCCACGGGGCAGATTTTCCCCACGGCCCTGTCCCCTGACCCTAGTGGCCCTCCCACAGACATGCCCTGCAGGGCCCAGGACACTTACCCTGGATGGGCCCTGAGCCAGCGCCACCTGTGTGTGCACTGATGAAGGTCAGGCACTTTATTGGAGGAAGGAGGAGCAGAAAGAGGAGAAGGAAACATTAACTCCTAAATCACAAGGCAGAAAGGATTCCTGAATCAAATCAGCCAAATCTGCCTCCTAGGTGGTTCCAGACCTGCCTCCCCTCTGCTCCCCGTTTCTTAGGGCGTGGCAGTAACGTTAACCCGGCTCCACTGCACATCCTCCTGGCCCTGGCCCTGCACCCTTGGCCCCTGCACATCTCATGGCTGGCACCTCCGTGCGCGCTCTCATTTCATGTTTCACCTTCAAATTGTCCTCTGTGAACACATGTATGCATGCACATTTATTGATCTATTTGTTTACGTTTGTTTGATGATCCAGTTGCAGTCTCTTTTCATTAGAAAGCTAGGCTTGTTCCAAGCATAATATGTGCTTGTTTTGACTTCTTTTGAAAATGAAAGCACCTGAAACCTCCCACAGCTAATTAGCCTGCCAGGATTTGTTTAATGGCAGAGACAGAAAAATCCCCTCAATGCAGCCACGCAGCTCAGCAAGAGGGTGGAGGGAAAGATGCACCGCAGCCTCTTGACTCAGGTATTTAAGAGGAAAACACGTCCTTCCGGGATGGGCAGAGGGCGGTGGCCTGCAGGCCGGCGTGGGTTGGCAGGAACGCCTGGGCTGACAGCTTTTCCTTCTGCCTTTCTGCTTCGCATCTGTCTCCCCAGAGACAGCAGACACGTCCAGCACCATGGTGGGCACGGAGACTCGGCCCCAGCCCTAAGAAGCGGCCCCAGATCCTGAGTTATTTAACAAGCAGAAGTGAGTAAATGATGTCCGAGGCTCCATCCCTCCCATCCCTGCTGATGGCTCATCAGTCACAGGCAGTTACAGGGAACGGGGGAAGCCACCATCAGGGAGGTCCGTTTACTGCAGGATAGATGATTCGAATTAAGATTTCCACCTCCAATCCAAATCATGGAAACAAGACATTACATTTGATTACAGCCAATTAAAATAGCAGTCATCCTACCTTGGAGTGATCTCCTGCCTTATGTGGGCGAAGCCTCCGAGTCTTTCTATGTTATTTCCGCATTTGTGCCTAAAAAGTTCCTTCTAGGGAAGAAGGGCCCGTCATCATCCTGCCCACTGTGCAGATGGAGAACCCGAGGCTCAGAGGTGCTTTCATGCACTTCCCAGCCTCCCAGAGGCCTGGAGAGCAGGGGCCGGCTGCGCTTCTCCTCCCGTGCTCTGCTCCTGAGCCAGGAGTTTCCCCAGCCAGGCCCCTGCCCCGAGCCCAGGTTGGGCCATGATTTCCTCCTTAGCCTGCCTCGCTCTCATCCTCTGGCCTCCAAGAACAGGGTGCCTCCCTTCTTCCAGGCAGCCGAGCCCAAGCCTCATGCTCCTATGCAGCCTTTCAGGAAGTCCCTGTGCTTCTGCCTTTAGAATAACCTTAGCGGCAGACGTGTCCCAGTGCTGCTCTCATGAGATTTGCCCTGGGATTCTCTTCCGCACCCATGGCCTCTGCTTGGGGTCCTGCGGGACACACCCCAGGCTGCTGCCTGCACCCAGGCACTGCACTCCCCACGCAGCTGCCTGGGGTCTCTCCCCAGCCTGCGCCAGAGGGTGTCACCCTCTACTCCCACCCTCGTATGGGCTCCACCGGCTCTACAGAACTTGTGTCATCCCAAATGGCAGCAGAAGAGGCCCTGGTCCTCTCCAGGAGCCCATGTGCTCCCCAGGGTTTCATGGTTATGAAATGGACCACTTCTGGCCCATGGGCTGTGAACTGTAGGGGCAGGAGAGGGCCCAGGGAGCTCCCCATTCTCTCTCCCAGAAGCTAGGCCTGGTTCATTCCCTGCACCACAACTTCCACACCCCTGGAGACTTAAAACAGCCCCAGTTATGGTCTCATGGTTCCTGTGGGGTGGCCCAAGCAGCCCTTTCCTCTCTCACACAAGAAACTCCAAGAAAGGGAGCAGAGAAGGGGCCCAAACCCTCCCATTCTGAGGTTGTCCCCAGGCCATCCTCTCCTGCAGGCCCCCCGTGGTCAGGCAAACAAAGAGCAACCTAACGATAGACTCAGCAGGGCAGTCCCAGCAGGGGCACACCAGGCTTGCTGGTTGTCCCCAGTCCAAGGCTCCCTCTGTCTTCACGAGCCCACCAGGGGGTGGCCCAGCCCCAGGAGGCCCTTCCTCTCTTCATGGCCACACTCACTGGGGACCCAACTGTGTTCGTGGTTCTGCCTGTGCCTTCCCTGGTGTCTAATGGAGCTGAGACAAGCCCCACTGTGAGCTAAGCCCCAGAGAAGGCGGCAGGGAAGGAGTGGGGAGAGGAGGACCACTAAGAATTCCATGCAAATGATATTCAAATGAACAGCACATGCTTGGGTCTGGATCCTGTTTTCTTCCTGGCCTCATTCCTGCTGGGCTGTGAACCTGCCCAACTTCCCATCACCTGGTTATAGACTTTTTGGGAAAAAGCATATTTAGCTACCAGCACTCTCTCAAGTCCAACAGAGCCAGAGCGAGGCTGTGAGACCCCACCCACCACTTGGGGATGGAGCCTCCCTCCCCACCATCTGCAGGCTGTGCCCCCACTCCACCTCTAAGTTCTTCTCTTCTCCATGCTCTACCTGAGCCCCCTCCTCCAAGAAGGCTTCTCTGACCAGTGCAGGTCACAGGGTCCTCATGGACTTCAGGGAGGCACAGCAGATAGGACACTGGGCAGGTGACCAGGGGCCAGTGAAAGTGGGAAGGACTCAGAAAAATCATTTGAGAGGAGAATGTGAGCTGTGCAAATTTTTATCCATCTCTCCCTCCACTCATCCATTCATTTATTCACCCACTCATCCATCCATCAGCCATCCATCCATCCATCCACCCATCCATCCACTCTTTCACCTATCCATTCATCCATCCATCTATTCATTCATCCATCCATCCATCCATCCATCCACTCTTTCACCTATCCATTCATCCATCCATCTATTCATTCATCCATCCCTCCATCCATCCATTCATCCATCCACCCATTCATTCACCTATTCATCCACTCATGCTTCCATTATTTATTCATTCACCCACTCATCCATCTACCCATCCATCCATTCATTCACCATTCATCCACTCATTCATTTTTCCATTATCCTTTCATTCACCCACTCATCCACCTATCCATCCATCCATTCATTCATCTATCCATTCATCCATGCACCCACTCATCCATCCATCCATTCTTTCATCCATTTACCTATCCATTCATCCATTAATTCATTCTTCCCCTCATCCATCCATCCAGCAATCCATTAATCCATTCATCAATCCATTTGTCCATTCAACAAATGGGGGACAACTGAGGCTGAGACCAAGACCAAGTCCTGTCCCTTACTGGGCTTGTTTGCATTGCAAACAAAGAGTAACCAAAATAACCTACGTTAAAACCTCAGGTGGTGATAAGGGAAGAAAATTGAAATAGGTGAAGGTCAGTGTGACATGGCAGAGGTGTAGGTGGGTCTCCCTCTGGTGTGTGGTCAGTAGCAGTAGAAGGTGTTTGAGCCACAGGGGCTGACCCTGGGGATGGGGAGCAGGTGGAAAGGAGGAGGTCCAGGATGAGCCTGGTCCACTGCTTGGGGGAGGGAGAGGAGCACCCACCAAGGACACCCAGGGGCAGGTGTCTCACGGGCCAGGCTGGGGTCGGGGGCAATGCAGAAACACCAGCACTGATGAGAATGATGCCCACATTTGAGACTCACACTTCCATCTGGACTTCGTCGTGCTGAAATGGTTCATTCTACCTGATCCATCTCGGTTAAATGAGGGGCACCCCAGCAGCAGGAGAGCTCCGTATACTAACAGCAACCTCTGTTTAAGGGTTCTTGTGGCCAGGCACCAGCATCACCTCCTGTTTCAGATGGATTGTCTCAGTTCCCTGATTATTCTCTGAAATAACACCATCTTGTCCTCATTGATGTTAGTGACACAAACCCCACTCGCAGGGCCTAAGCCCCAAAGGGGATGAATGGGTGCTTCTAGGAGAGGGCGAGAGTGGCCTGTTTTCAGATCTGGGTGTGTCGAGAGCTCAGGTCACTATCACCAAGGCCTGGTCCACCCCTGGCTCTGCTTCCTCCACGTGGATTCCAGTCTCAAGCAGGCTCTGCCCACTGATTCCAGCAGGGCAATCTGTGCCACGCCCACCTCAGGTCACAGCCAGTGAGAAAGACCAGACCCTTTCAGCCCAAATCTCCTTGCATCTGATTGGCCCTGATGGCTTCGCACCCCTATGCCTGAGCCAGTCACCTCCCATTGGAAGGCGTTGTGCTGATTGGCTGTGACTTGGTTATGGAATCTGCCCCTGGACTGGGGATGTCCCCAAACCACGTGGACTGAGGCTGGGTGAAGGGTGATCCTTAAGGGGCTGTTCCAGGCACTGGGGGAATAGCTGCCGAGTGGTGTCCCTGGGAGAGCATCAGTTTCCCTGCTTTACAGAGAAGGGAACCATGCTCAGTTGTGAGGATGGCTCTGGGATCACACAACACAGCTGTCAGGGTCAGCACTGGGAGTTGGACCTGCACAGCAGGCCTGGGCTCTGATCTCTGGCTGGACTGTCCCAGACCTGCCTCTGGCCCTGAGCCACAAGTCAGCTCTGGAGACACCTGCGTGGAAAGGGCACACCCCATAGACCCTCTCCATTTTACCTAGAGCCTGACAAGCCCAGTGCAGGCAAGGGCCCACAGACAGTGCTATAAATCTACCCCTCAATGATAAACTGCAAAGCAGCCATAAAGTCTTCAGGAAACACATACCGTATGGCAATTAAAATGATGTTCTCCCCCTCCGTCTCAGGGATGAGACATGTGAGGACCAGTGAGAAGTACTCATCTTTTACAATGAATGTCAACAGACTCTTACAAATGAATTTACCCTAGACTACATTGTCATCTCCTGGGGACACGTTTAAATCGCCTTCTGTGTCTGTAAGTATCAGCTTGTCCTAGAGTCAACCCCAGATGTGAGGAGCACAAATGCTAGCTTGGAAGCCTGGGGCTGCCTGAGGTCTCTGGGCTCCTGCACAGACAGACAGACACAGTGCATCCCTGGGCTCCTGTCCCTCTGTCACTCACAGTCCTCTCTCAGCTTGGGTGTTCCATTGCACAGGCAGAAGTGGGGCTCCTCCAGGCACCTCTGTCTCCTGACCCACGGCCTAGGGTGGCAGGATAAGAAGGGGACCTGGTGAGTGCAGCCATGACAGACACTCAATTGGACACAGTGCTCCCTCTGTGCTGGGTTTTGGATGGGTGTCCATTGTGATTTGCCCATGTTCCATTCCAATGGGAAAATGCTCCAGCCTGATTGGCTGGTGCTCCATTGCGATTGACTCATGCTCCATTCCGACTGGAAAATGCTCCAGCCTGACTGGCCTGTGCTTCATTGTGATTGGTCCATGCTCCATCCTAATTGGCTCATCATCTCATAATCCATTCTCATTGATCTATGCTCCATCCTTATTGGAAAATGCCTCATCTTGATTGGCCCATGCTCCAGTCTGTGTGGTCTGTGGTCAATTCGGATTGGTCCATGCACCATTCTGATAAGTCCATGCTCTATTTTAATATTTCAGTGCCCTGGGGAATATGTTCCCAACTGGAACTTCCCACTGGTTTGGAAAGAGCTGGGAAATTCTCCCCACCACATCACCTGTCTGTGGTTTATCCCCAGAGGTGAGATTCCTGCCCAGCATTCTGCACCCTTCAGCACATTCTAGCCCATTCCATTGTCTCTAAAAGAGAAAAGTCTCAGGGAAGGGTTGGGAACAATTAGGTAAAGGGAACAAATCTGAGTTTCTTTTAAATGCTGAAGTTTTCTGCATTTGCAGATTCTCCAGGACCAGATGCTTAGCCATCTGTATGGAGCACTTTCTCCTGGAAACGATTTCCTGCCTCCCAAATGGTGCAATTCTTGACTGTGCTGACGGCCATATCACTGTTTCAGGAACAGATGTTCTAGCTGTTGGCACCCAGAGAGGGAAGGCTGCCTGGTTCTGGAAATCTCATTTTCCAATTCAATAATGATGTGCAAGTGTGTTCACACTATGCTCTGCCACTGAGAGGCCCCTCCCCAGCCTGGGCTCAAACCCCCGGGCCCTCTTCTGCACTTGGGGTTCTCCGGCCCCCTACCCAAATGTCTCCTCCCATATGAATGAGTTAAGTGATTGATTGAGTGAGTGAATGAGTGAATGAGTAATGAGGAGTGAATGAGTGAGTGAATAAATGGGTAAATGAATGAGTGAATGAATAAATGAGTGAATGAGTGAATGAGTAATGAGGAGTGAATGAGTGAGTGAATAAATGGGTAAATGAATGAGTGAATGAATAAATGAGTGAATGAGCGAGTGAGGGAGTGAGTGAATGAGTAATGAGGAGTGAATGAGTAAGTGAGAAAGTGTGTGGATGAAGGAGTGAATAAGTGAGGGAGTGAATGAGTGAGAGAATGAGTGAGTGAATGAATGAGAAAGTGAGCGAGTGAGCGAGTGAATGAGTAATGAGGAGTGAATGAGTGAGTGAATGGGTAAGTGAGGGAGTGTGTGAATGAAGGAATGAATAGCAAAAGAGTGAAGGAGTGAATAAGTGAGGGAGTGAATGAGTGGATGAGAGAATGAGTGAATGAATGAGTGATTGAGTGAATAAGAAAGTGAGGGAGTGAGTGAGGGAGTGAATTAATGATAGAATAAATGAGTGATTGAGTGAGTGAGAGAGTGAGTGAAGGAGGGAGTGAGTGAGAGAATGAGTAGATTAGTGAATGAAAGAGTGAGTGTGGGAGTGAGTGAGGGAATAAATGAGTTTTTGAATGAATGAATGAATGAGTGAGTGAGTGAATGAATGAGTGAGTGAATGAGCAAATAAGTAAATGAATGAATAAGTGAGGGAGTGAGTGAATGAGTGAGTGAGAGAATGTGAGAGTAAATGAGTGAATGAGTTAGTGAGATGAATGAGTAAGGGACAGAGTGAGGGAGGGAGTGAATGAGGGAGTTGTCAACCCCGAATATCTGAGACAAGTCTCAGTTAATTTAGAAAGTTTATTTTGCCAAGGTTGAGGACAGGTGCCCATGACACAGCTTCAGGAGGTCCTGATGACATGTGCCCAAGGTGGTCAGAGCACAGTTTGGTTTTATTCATTTTAGGGAGACAAGAGACATCAATCAACATATGTAAGATGGACATTGCTTGGGTCTGGAAAGGTAGGACAACTCGAAGTGGGGAGGAGGCTTCCAGGTCATAGGTAGAGAAGAGACAAATGGTTGCATTCTTTTGAGTTTCTGATTAGCCTCTCCAAAGGAGGCAATCAGATATGCACTTAAGTCAATGAGCAGAGGGGTGACTTTGAATAGAATGGGAGGCAGGTTTTTCCTAAGCAGTTCCCAGCTTGACCTTTAGCTTAGTGATTTTTGAGGTCCCAAGATTTATTTTCCTTTCACATTTCTCCCCTTTTCTTTTTTAAAAATCTTTTGAAGAAAGCATTTTAGAAGAAAATGAGTCTCTGGTCTCAGGTTTCATCTGATATCTCCTGGCTAGGATGGTTTATTCCTAGATTGGTACATCCTGAGTTACGAGAAAAGTTAAGTCTCATGTCCTATGAAGTCTCATGTCCTATGAAGAGAAAATAGGGGGATAAAGGGAGAAAACAACAACAAACAAAAGAACAATCCTGGAAAATTTATATAGGCTGCATTACTCTGAAGTCTATACATCAGTAGGCAGGTATGAAAGTGGCTTATGTATGTAAATATGTATGTTATTTTTTTCTGAAGTTTAAGTTGTCTGGCTTCAGTTCACAGGGCTTTAAGAAAGCACAGCTTAGTTTTTAGTGACTCTAAATTAGGAAAAATGGGGGGTATTTTTTTCCTTCTAAAGGAAAGAAAAAATGGAAAACACTATTTCGAAGACTGTAGCCAAGAAAATTAGAATTCAGCCCAAAGTGTAGAAAATAATAAAAATTGAAAAACATTAGGCAAGGCTAGAATCTAACAGTGTACTATAGTTTTTGAAACATATTTTTTCCTCTCTCTAGTTTTTATCTTTATTAAAGACAAGTCATGGTAGGACTGATTTGCTTTATTATACTTGGCCTGATTATTTGGCTTTTACATTAATTTTGATGGAACTTTGCTCCACAGAAGGAATCTTAGAAAAGACCTTTTTAAAGCTGAGCCCAGCCATGGATTTTTACCATCAAATACCTATGAGTTGGGTGAATTTCTCTCCTTCTGAGGTCTTAAGATAAACTCAGGGCTTCTGGGCCTGTTAGAAAGTGACATTTTTTACTTACCACAGGCGAGGAACCCTGTACAGGGACTGTGCAGACAAGTCATGAGGTTAGTTTTCCCTAAGGGGCTTTTATTGGCTCCATAAGTCAATTTTGATATCTTTAAGGAAAACACATCATTCCAGTCAAAATCCTGGTAAAATAACTAGTTTCTCCAATTGTTTTCTGTTACAAGTGAAAACAGATTCTTATTGCACTTATGCAAATAACTGTATTGCCATAAGTTAAGAATACTCAAAAATAGTTTCTAAATTCTGGAGAAAAAGGTAGAAAGAAGAAAATATGCTCCAAATTTTGTTCATAGGAGTATACTAAATTGTTAAAAGCTGTCAATAGCTCAAAAGAAAAGTTTTCTTGACTCTGAAAAAACAAAACAAAGGATTAGCAATGGTTTAAGCTTCAAAAAATCACTTCAAAAAGTTTACTTCAGTCTTCCCTTAGTTCAGTCCATGCAGTAAATTCTTGTTCTGCTTGATATTCATAAACATTTCAGCTATCCATGAGTCCTGAAAGTTTTTTCTCTGTTCTGATTTCACAGTCTCCAAAGTTATCAGAAATATGTATTCAAGAGCACCTGTTGGAGTTTTATACCTGATTATAAAAACACCTTCTAAAGAGGACCAAAACAAGACAACAGTTTTCCAGGGATGACAACAGTTTTAGGGAAGCCATAGTCAAAGACACATTGACAAGGAAATTTGTTACCTCTGTGCCACAAAATAATTTAATATAACAATTATAATTATTACTGATAATGTACACTAAGTCATATCAGAATTGTAGGAGTTTCCCATAATTTTGGAATACATATTTATACAAATACAGCCCAAAGAAAACCAACACCATTTCATATTTGACAATGCTTCTTGTATAATTTTTATGATGAATAAAACAAATTATGTCATTTTTGGACTTTAGGGAACCTAACATCTTAAAGGATTAATTAGGTCAGAAAAAGGCATAATTTATAATTTGAGAGTTTGTCATATATCAAAGGCTTGATAGACATTTGATATCACAGGTCGTTGTAAAATAAGTCATTCATTACACCAAAGTGATAACTCAAGGATTTTTTTTTTAAAAGGGCAAAAACCTTTATTCTTTCAGAGAGGAGACTTAATTTTCCAAGCAATAAGCCCTAATAAAAACAGTATGAAGCCAATTAAATTTGTTTTTCAAAATTTTATAAACAATCTATAAAATTTAAATATTGACCATAAGATATAACTTCCATAAGCTTTCTATAACCTTTATAACATTTATTAAGGAGTCGGTGAATGCTTCAAGAAAACCTTGTTAATCTGACACAGGGGCCTATATGCTGGTCTTGCATCAGTGTGCCTTTGACATTAATGATTAATTCATACAGAAACTGAACTTATTTTATCTCTCAAAATTGGCCCTGACAATCTCATATGCCCACGTCTTCCGTGATAGTCCCTGGGCCTTTAGGAGTTGAATAGCTTTAATTTCTGGCCCTGTGTCTCAGGAATGCAGTTTATTTTGATTGGCATCTTCTACTGGCCCTGAAGATGAGGCTTTAATTGTTGTCAGTGTTTAAAATTTATCAGGACTTGGTGTCCTTTTTAGATTCAGGAGTCAAAGCCCTGTAACACAATGTCACAAGGACTTTAAAAGCTTATACAGAAAGATAGAGGGATGTAATAACCTTAATTTTAAAAAATTCTTTTAATCTGAGTTTTTTTCCTAAGCAGACCAAAACAATAATAATGGCATAGCAATTGTTTCAATAAACTGTAAAATCTGTTAGGCCAGTTACCAATGGCAAAAGAAAAGACCTTCTGCACTACACAGAATGGTATGTTGGAAGAAAACATTGCCTTTGGAACTTTAAGAAAACATTGTTACCATCAGGCCACAACAAACAGATCTCAAAGAAAAAAACATATGAGCTTAAAAATGAGTTGAAGGAGAGTATTACTATTTCTCACCCTTTAAAAGGGAAGAGAAAACCTAAAATGGCAAGATGCAATAAAAGTTGAACTTTGGGTTAAAAAAATTAAAATCTCTTATAATTATTTAAGAGTAAATCAATCCCTTAAGAAAATTTTATTGTTCTTATATGTGGTTTTTACATTAAGCCCAATCTCTATAAAGACCATTATAATTTCCCTTTAATTAATAGACAACTTGATCTGAAAGTTTTTGGTCTTTTTTGACAAATCCTCTTACTGTGACTTACAAAGACCATTCATGACAGCTTGGACTTTCTGGTGTGTCCTGAATGTTCCTCTTTCTTAAACACCAGTCATTTTATTTGAGGACTAAATTTACCATACAAGATTCTTCTCATACAAAATTATTTCTCTTTAAGCTTTATTACCAAAAAAATCCCCTTTCTTTTTATAACTTTTTTTTTGCATTTTTCTCATTTCCTGGTTCCTTTTACCTTGTTTTATACATAACCTTTAAATAAGCTTCGAATTATACAAAAATCATTCACCTTTTTAAAAAGAACGCGCTTTTTTAGAAAAAACATTTTCCTACAAATATATTTTTATTGGAAAATACCCAAATAATGAAATGTATATTTAATTTGATATAACTTTAGATTCTAAATTATGATGAGTTTGTCTACAAGTATTTATCCCATTACATTTATCTAATTATTTTAATCATTTACCTAGATTATTTATGAAAACTGCAATAGCCATCATTTAAAGTTAAGGAACGGCCATTGTGAAATTATAACTGAGAGAGTGAAAAAATCTGAACTAACTGGCTTTATCTTGCTTCTAACCTCCAAGCTGTCCTTGTTCATTCCTAGGCATAGGCCGAACTAACTTTGGGATGAACTTAGTTTATGGTTTAGCTTTGAAACAAAGACAATAGCAGTCCTTTCCCAAAATAAACCTTACTGCCTGTGGACTAGACTGCCTAAAGCCACAGATTACAAGTTATGGCAATCTTACTAAATTCTGGATGTAGCTATTTTCATTAAACCAATAGCAATGTCTTATTTATTAAAAAATTACATAAGCAGACATCACTCTATTTTGGGCTGGGTTTATGGTTTTGAAATCCTTATGCCAAATTTTGACACCTTATAGTATTCGGCAGGGATAAGTACGAAATTGCTGAATTAGTAAATGCAAACAAAAATGTGTGCTGGCAATTCTTAACATATTTATAATATTATTATACTTTACCAATAATTTTAAAGCTAGCTTATTTAATAAACTTGAAAAACATTTGACTCGTCTTTTCTTTTTTCCTGATAAAGTATTTGATTCAAGAGCTTTTATTTTCTTAAGCCAATTAACTAGAGCCCTTTTATATATTTTCAGCAGTTAAACATTTTGCACACAACACATAAATAGATATATGTATTAGGCATGCCCATAGAAGTACATCTTATAGGTTTATAAAAACATTTTTTCCTATCTTAGACTTTCAAATTATTGATAACCTGTTTCACTACTCTAGACAGTTGTCAGCTAAATAAGCCTTAAATTTTTATATTAAAGGAAACAACTCAGGTAAAAATCAAATAGCAAAATTTACCTCATAATGTGCAGGGAGAAAAAATAAAAGTGTGCTAGATGGAAATCAAAATAGATTTAATTGCCAATTAAACATAAAATTATAGAAATTATAAAGACCTTTTAAATATATACACACACAAGGATCCTATAGCTTTTACTTCAGAACTTTAGCCATGAGATAAATAAAAATTCACCAGCTTGTAAAAAAAAGCCTGTTGGATCCAAACGGTGGTTTTTATCTTAATAGAAAAATAGCATAAGATTTAAAGTAGGCAAAAAAGAAAATAGAGAAAAAGAAAACTTAGGAACTCTATTGTTTGCAGGTTGACCTTAGGGCTCTTTTTCCTTAATGTAAATGTGCACAAAGACCATATTACTTCCATTTTACATAAACTCTGGCAGTAGAGGTGCCATAAAATCTACAGAGTGTTCACAAAGGGGCTATTCTCCTTGTTTTCTCCTCATTCTTATTTGTTTCCCTTTTTTTTTTTAAGCAGGAACTGAGCTGTAGCCTAGCTTTTTTGTGTGGTGGATCGATGTGTGCTACTTGTGGACAGGACACCACAGTGTGTCACCACTGAGTCGTTTCTGCCCTCTTACATGTCTCAGTTTCTCTCTCTCCAGAGGTCTATGACCTCTGAGAGGGCTCAAAATGCTGGCTGATCAGCCCTTTTATGCATTTCCTGAATACATGTTTTTATTAAATTAATTTTCATTGGAGATTTCCCTGTAGGGCCCCTGCATGTCGTGGGGAGTCAACACCCCAGACACCTCTATGAGGCCTCCAGTCACCCATTGGTGCCTTTCAGCTGGGAAGAGCAAA
The DNA here is from genome assembly GCF_029289425.2 of Pan paniscus. Lineage (NCBI taxonomy): Eukaryota > Metazoa > Chordata > Mammalia > Primates > Hominidae > Pan > Pan paniscus. Next base: position 139,390,504 of record NC_073259.2, read on the forward strand.
ATGCCTCTTCTCCTTGGAGCTGAGAAAACTCGGTTTATTTACCTATGAAAACAACAGTTTAGTTCCTCATGCAAATGCACACAGACAAGCTGAATCTAGATTAATTTGGGGAGAAAAAGCAATAGAGAAGACCCTTAAGAATGCATCTCCAAACTAGAATTAGGATCCTTAAACAACTTCCTGGGAGAAGCAAACAAACAAACAAACAAAAAACAGCCAAGACCATTTCCTGTATTTGCTCAGCCACTCCTAACTTTGTAGCTCTCATCTGCCATTACACACGCCAAGGTCAAATCCTTTCACAGTACAAGGTCATCTCTGCTACCCCCAAAGCCAAAGAGGTCAGGTCATGCAATACAGGAAAACAGAGCTTTAGGCCAAAGAAAAATCTGCCCATGACTCTTGAAACTCCATAAAGAAAACAGAACACCCCAGAATGCGTGAGTGGCACCTTTGTTCTGAATTCTTTAAAGGGGTTCAAGTCCTTAGAAGCCTTCTCTAGATTTTTGGTATGCAAATGTCAAAGTGGGAGGAAGGAGCTATAGAGTAGAAGAAAAGTAAAGAAAGAACATTTGTTTTTTTAAAGCAGGAAGCAAACACAGAAACCAAGCACACAGTTTTTTGGGTTTTTGAATTTTGTTTTTTCCTCTTTTTCAGCTGTGAGAAATTTTAGCCAAATTAGAGAGGCTTTGTTACCCGTAATTTGGAATTCTCACTTGGATTTGACCAAGTCAGGTAGAGTTGGTCAAATCTGATGACAGAAAGACCGGAACAAACAACAACAAAAACCAATAATATGATCACTGAGCACTCTAATGGTAAAGATAAGTTAAGACTCTAATGATAAAGATAAGTTAAGACCAGCCGGTTGTTATACTTAAGCCAAGACAAGACCCCAATTCAGCTACTTACTGAGGGATGGGTCTCAGGCTAAAGACTGCTCTCTACCATCCTAGAGGCAGGAAAAAACTCAACCTTGTCTTCCCTGCTGGGAGTGAGCTCAAACTCCATGAAGAAGTTACCTGCTTTCCATTGTCATGGAAACAGGAAATTTTGCCTCCCTTGTTGGAAGCAAGTAAAACTCCAGTAAAAGTAGTTGTACAGCAAAACAAACTTTAGATCTTGACCAAATTTGGGGAGATCAGGGATTCTTGTGTGTGTGTGGGGGGGGGGGGGTTACAATTATGGGAAAAGCCCCGCTGGACCTCCTGTTGCCAAGAGAAAGGTGCCTTTACCTTCAACTCGGTAGAACAGAGTGGGTTTCAGGAGGGTGGGATCTGAGGCCATGGCCAGGTGCCCCTCAGTGAGTGGTTTCCCCAGACAGAGTCTTTACCTCCCACCCTGCCAGCTCCCCCTCACACACCTATTCCTATTATTTCAGTGAATGGCACCGTCCTCCTCCCATTGATCTGGGTGCAGAGCCCTAGAAACAAGGCCCAAGAGGGCCTGGAAGAAATGAGAAGAGGACTCCATGGTCATGGTCAGCCCCTTCCTGCACTTACTCCTCACCCACATCTCCAGCCCTGGGCTCTCCTGGGGTCCCCTCCTGGGTCTCCTGTGGTTCCCTCCTGGGTCTCCCGTGGTCGCTTCCTGGGTCTCCCATGGTTCCCTCCTGGATCTCCCATGGTTCCCTCCTGGGTCTCCCATGGTCCCCTCCTGGGTCTCCCGTGGTTCCCTCCTGCATCTCTCATGGTCCCCTCCTGCATCTCCCATGGTCCCCTCCTGCGGTGGGAGTGGCAGCTCCTAGATATTCTAACTCACCTCTCAGGTCTGCACACCCTCCCAGCCCCCCTGGTGTTTCTTTCTCATCTGAGCAAATCCCTTTGGCATCAGAGAGAGGCCTGTGGACAGCCCACAGGAAGGCATCTAGGACAGTGAAGCTCAAAGCACTTCCCTGGTGTGGGGGTGAAGGCTGATGTTTCCAGAGAAGACATGTTTCCACCACACTCTACATGGCTGCCTAGCTCTTCTCTGTCCACACCAGCCTGGCTGTCAGGAAAGGCACATTTGCATGGAAGGGGCTCAGGGTGTGGAAGAAAGGCAGACTCAGGGTGGACTCAGACAGGAACAGAACCACACGCATCGCATGAAAAGCACCATCAGTGGACAGTAACCCTTAGTCAGACTTCACAGCATTAACAGCCCCAGCGTAAAAGAAATTGCTCGGCATGTCTCCTCCCATCTCTGCACATCATGTGTCAGGTGGCCACTCAGATGGCTAATTGACTCCCTTGGGGAGCAGAGGCTGGGTCCAGGCAGGAACAGTGGTTCTGGTGTGATAATGTGACAATTAAACAAAGTGGCTTCTGATTAAGTGACCACATCGATTCTCTTAACATGAAAGGACAATAGCTTCTGGACTGGGTGGCATAAACCTCACTCTCTTTGGAGAGTGATGAATGATAGGGTCATTAAGGAACAGAGAAGAAAATGGGCAGACAAATAAATGGAGAATTGGTAAAAACGGGGATGGGTGTGCAGTGGAAGACTGGATAATTGCAGGATAAATGGTGTAATTGGGTAAAATCCAGATGACTGGTTAAAACGGGTAATGGGTGTATAAATGGATGAGAGATTAGATGGAGGATATATGGGCAGATGGATGGATGGATAGATGGAAGAGAGAAGAATGGATAGTAACCTGGGAATATGTTCAGATAAGAGGATGGGCAGATGGATGGATGGATGGATGGATGGATGGAAGAGAGAAGAATGGATAGTAACCTGGGTATATGTTCAGATAAGTGGATGGACAGATGGATGGATGGATGGATGGATGGATGGATGGATGAAAGAAGAATGGATAGTAACCTGGGTATATGATCAGATAAGTGGATGAATGGATGGATGGATGGATGGAAGAGAGAAGAATGGATAGTAACCTGGATATATGTTCAGATAAGTGGATGGGCAGATGAATGGACAGATGGATGGATGGATGGATGCATGGAAGAGAGAAGACTGGATAGTAAACTAAGTATAAGTTCAGATAAGTGGATGGACAGACAGATGAACAGATGGATGGATGGTGGATGGATTAGTGAGAAGGTAGGTGGCCATACACACAAATGACAACTTTGAGAGCGCATGTTTGACTTAAATCTTAGGGTCATCACATTCCCAGGAGATGCGTTACTCCTCACCTGCTATTCCCAGCAGCCCAAACTTCCTGTTTCCACAACTTCCCCTGATCAATTCGGATACTCAGGGAATGAGGGGGTCACAATCTGAGTCAGCAGGAGGTCAGCCAACCTGGCCAGCGGTGTGGATGCCCCAGGCAGCCCACATGTGGGTGGTGACTTGAACCTACACAGGTAATGGGGGAGGAATTCGGGCAGTTACCTGGATAATTGGGATAAAAACAACTCCACTCAAGAACCCGGAGGACTCGGGCCTCATGGGCTCTGGCGGGACACGATCCTCGGGTCACTCCCCTCCCCGTCCCTGTGCAGGTCCTGACCCAGGGAGCCCCTCCCCTGCGGAGGGCAACGCTGAGCCAGCCCTGGGCACAGACAGGTCTGAGTGTGCCCCTCTTCTCCACCAGGGGAACCACAGCCCATCTTTCCTCCAACAGAAACCAACCACATCCCCGGATGGCACTCAGACAAGCCACTTTCTATTGACTTCAATTTGCATTTTAAATAGACTAAGTGGCTCCGGAAAGAAAGCAGAAGTTCATTAGTGTTGTGAAATGCCATTTCCATCAACTCCTTGCATGGGAATCCTAATTACAGCTCCCTGGGGAGCAGTGGCAGGACCCAGGCCCACCGAGCCAGCAGCTGGAGCAGAAGTGAGCAGAGAGCAGCCTTGGCTTCCCGGGCTCTGGCTGGGAGAGCGGGGCTGCCTGGGAAAAGGAGCCCCTCCCCAACTCAGAGGCCCCTGGATCCTGACCTTGGCCGGCCAGTGGCCTGACCAGCAGCCGTGTCAGCAGCATTGCCCTGGGAGCAGGGGCTGTCAGTCCTGGTGCACTCTGGAACCCAAGGAGCCTGAGACAATCTCGTGCCTGGAGACCGCCCCCACCCCCCAGAGATGCAGGTGGACGTGGGAGTCAGCACAGACCCCAGGGGTAACTATGCCTGGAGACCACCCCCAGAGATGCAGGTGGGTGTGGGAGTCAGCACAGACCCCAGGGGTAACTATGCCTGGAGAACCCCCCCAGAGATGCAGGTGGGCGTGGGAGTCAGCACAGACGCCAGGGGTAACTATGTGCGGCTGATTCGTGACCACTTTCCTGGGCACCTTCTGCCTCCCCCACAGAGGCCCACACCTCCCCCCACAGACAGAACCCATCCCCACCCGTGCACTGAGCGCCAGGGAGACAAAGCCCCATCCACCCGCAGTGCATTCATTCATGGAGGAATAAATGTGTGTTGGCTGGAGAGGGCTTTTATATTACTCACTAAAATTTTAAACGCATCTATCCACAAAAACAACACATCAGGAAGGGATCATGTTTTCAACAGATGAGGCTGTAGCCATTGCAGGTCCGCAAGCAAAACAGTGAGCTCCACCTACACCTCCCACCTCACGCAAAAACTACCTCAGCATGTATCGGGGACCTACGTGTAAAACGTAAAATTATAAACGTTTTAGAAGCAACATTGGAGAAAGCTTTGTGACTTTGGGTTAGGCAATGACAAAAGCACAATTCTTAAAAAAAAAAAAATCTATAAACTTGACTTCATCAAAATTAAACCCTTTTGCTCTGCAGAAGACAGAGTTTAGAGAATGATCAGACCAGCCACCGGCTGGCAAGGAATATTTGCAATTCATATATCTGACCAAAGTTCTGTATCTGGAATCTGTAAATAACTCTGAAAACTCAACCGTAACAAAGCAAAGGACACAATATTTTTTAAATGAGGAAAAATGTACACAGACATTTTCCCAAATAAAATATACGAGTGGCAAATAAGCCCATAAAACAATGGACAATGTCACGAATTATTAAGAAAATGCAAATTAGAGTCATCATGAGGTCACAGCACACACCTATTAGGATGCTAAAATTAACAAAAAAAGGAAAGTAAAGAAAGAAGGAAATGACAGCAGGTGCTGCTGAGGCTGCCGAGCAAGCTGCGCTCACAGTGGACGGTGCAGCCACTTCATTATGGAAACAGGGTGGCTGCTGCTCCAGCGAAACACTCCACACACTCAGCACTTGAGTCCGCAGCCCCACCCCAGGGACCCACTCATGTGGAGTGAAAACCTACCTCCACACAAAAAAATGTAGGTTAAAGTTCCTAGTGGCTTTATTTGTAATTGCAGAAACCGGGAACAACGCAAACGCCCCCATCAGTGAGCGCAGAAGGAGCCTCCATGCATCGGTGCGGTGGACGCTGCTCAGCAGGGAGATGGGCAGGGCAGGCCGTGGGTGTGCACAGCCACCCGTGCAACTCTCAATGACCTGGGCTGAGGGCCGGGAGCCCACCCAGAAGGCTCCCACTGCATGAGCCCATTTATAGGACGCTCTGGATGTCAGAGAAGAGGCCTGCGGTTTCCAGGTGTTAGGGTGGAGGGGAGGGGTGAGTACAAGAGGAAGTGTGGAGGGATGTGGAGGTGATGGGGCTGTCCTGGAGGTGCTTATATGAGTCTGTGCAGCTGTCCAAACCCACAGAACTGCACACCAACAAGGGCGTGAAAATTAGAAGACAAATTTTAAAATGCATTTCCTCTTCCACCAAGCAGCTCTCCAGGAATGATTCCCATGAATGCACCCACATGAGCATCTTAGCAAAGGATGGGGAGCCTGTGAGGGACCCGCTGCAGGCGTGGGTTAAATGAGCCTGGAGCTTCCAGGCCTGGAATCCTCCATCCAGTGGGTAAAGAATGTGGCAGATCACTGTTGACTGACAGGGACTTTTCCCATGAGCGCCGTGTGAAAGGGATGTGGAGCCGCACACAAACCACCCTGTCATTTGCGTGGGAAGAAGAGACGTCGCCATGTGTTTCCTTGTTGGTGACACAGTATTCGCTGGAAGGATGAACAGAGATGATAACACCAGCTGCATCTGGGGAGGGAACTGGAGGCCGAGGGACAGTGTGGAGACCTGCTTGTCAGTGAGTGTCCTTTGAAGTGTTGGAGGACACTTTGTCTATTCAACAGGAAATGTATTTTATAGTTGTTGCTCCAGCCTGTAGGTCTGCAGCTAAGGAGAATTGCCATCCTCCTGCCAAGCTTATAGGAAGAAGCCTCAGCCCAGGCATCCATGGAGCCATCCCAGTTCCACACATGCAGGTTAAGATTATTCAGCTCTAAAGGTCAGCACAGGGCCGACCTGGAGGAACAGGAAATACGTAGGTTCCCAGCATGGGTCAGTGATCCCCTGACCAGGCCAGCAGCATCCATCCATCCATCCACCCACCTACCTACCCACCATTCATCCATCCTTCCATTCACCCATTAATCCATGCATCCATCCATCCATCCATCCATCCATCCATCCATCCAACCTTCCACATATCCACTCATTCATTCATCCATCCATACATACACCCACCCACCACCCACCCCCCATCCACCATTCATCCATCCTTCCACTCATCCATTCATCCATCCTTCCATCCATCCACCCATTTGTCCATGCTTTCATCCACCCACACATTCAGCCAGCCAGCCAGCCACCCATCCACCCACCTACCCACCATTCATCCCCCCATTCATCCATCCATCCATCCCATCCACCCAGCCACCCATACTTCCACCCATCCACCCACCTATCCACCATTCACCCATCCACCCATCCATACATGCTTCTACCCCTCCACCCATCTATCCATCCTTCAGTCCATCCACCCATGGATCCATTTGTTCATCCAGTTCACTGAGCACATGCTGTGGGCTAGACTGTCTGCTAAAGCTTGGGATAGAGCCATTCGGAAGAAAAACAAGATCCCTGCCCTCCTAGACTTAGTGCTGTGTCAGGGAAACAGACAGTAGCCACACACTTGTCCTTCTACTTAAAAAAAAAATCCTCACTGAGAAAACCATATTGCAATAATAACACACATTAAAATTCTTAAAATTTCCCATAGGCTGATCACATCTGTAATTTCACTTTTCCATATTATTTTGTATGATTAATATTTGTCCATAGGACACTTACTTTTTAATTAATTTGTACCATTACCATAAATACAAACAGATGTTCCCATGGTTCAACTTAGGATTTTTTGACTTAACAATGGTGTGAAAATGATCTGCTTTCAGTAGGAACCGTACTTTGATTATCTGCATAGCCATTCTTTCACTTTCAGTGCAGTGTTGAATAAATCACAGGAAATACTCAACACTGTATTATCAAATACGCTTTCTGTGAGATGATTTTGCCCAACAGTAGGCTAACGTCATGTTCTGAGCATGTTTAAAGTAGGCCAGACAAAGCTATGCTGTTCCATAGGTTTGGTGCATTGATGCATTTTGACTTAGGACATTTTCAGTTTAGGGTGGGTCCTCGTGACACAGCCCCACTGTAAGTCGAGGAGCATCTGGATTGTAGTTTATGTTTTCACTTCTCACTGCAGCCCTGCCCCACTGTAAGTCAAGAAGCATCTGGACTGTAGTTGACGTTTTCACTTCTCATTGCACCCCTGCCCCAATGTAAGTTGAGGAGCATCTGGACTGTAGTTGACGTTTTCACTTCTCATTGCACCCCTTGTGTGTCTGGCACAGGCTCCCAGGGCCGGGAATTCTACTCACCCTACACAGCAGCTGCAGAAAATTCCGCAGTGCCCATGGACCACTGCGTCTCGGCTGCCCTCCCACGGGTGACATCTGGGTCACTATTCCCAGTTCTCAGCCACCATACACAGTGCAGCCACAAACACACATGTGGGGACGTCCTTGTGTGTTTGTGGCTCTTTCCATATGATATAAGAATTAACTTCAAGGGCCCCATTCCGATAAGTTCCTTGGTCGGTACAGGACACCCATCCTGGGCTGACCTCAGGAGGCTCCTCTGAGGAAGTGATGTGTGGAGAAACCTGGGGAGAGGGGAGGAGCTGGCTCAGGAAGCTTCTGAATCCGGGGAGCTGCAGGTGCCCAGTCCCTGGCCCTGGCAGGAGCATGGTGTGGGGAGAACAGAGAGGAGGTGAGCGGGGAGGCCTCATGAGTCGGGGTGTGGCAGGGCCCTGGGGTTTATGATAGAGGTCATGGGGTCTCTAAATGCGGGGAGAAGCCGTGTGAGGGCCGCACACAGAGGTGGCCGCACAGAATGGGTTGGCACAGGCCCCTGACTGAGCGCTAGAGAAGGGGGCAGAGGGAGGGCGGGTCTGGAAGCCTTGCAGGAAGGAGGTGGAGCTGTGAAGACCGGGGAACGAGGATGGTGTCAGGTGCCTTCAGGACACAGGATCTGCGGCTCGGTGACTGTTGGATGGGGAGAGGAGACGGGTGTCCAGCACGTCCCAGGTTTCTAGTGTCAGCATCAGGAGGCTGCAGGCAGGATACTGGAAAAGTAAAGCATTCCGGGAGGGTCACGAGTGCAGCTGGGACTCGAAGAGGCTGAGGTCCTCTGAGATGACCCAGGAGCTGCTGACAAGGCAGGGCCACGGCCAGGGCCAGGGTGGAGATCAAGGGGTGTCAGCAGAGGGGCAGGGGCCGCACTGGGGGCTTCCCAGGGAGCAAGGTCCCAGGATCAGCAGGTCATCCTAGGAGGCGTTGTTGAGTCTGGCCTTCAGGGGAGCTGTTTCCATGATGCCCCAGGCACCACTCATCTTCCCGACACTCAGGCAGCATCACACGGGACACCGATGTCCTTGAGTTTTAAGTCCTGGGACCTGGTGTTCAAGTTCAGTGGACTCAGATGCCCCACAGAGCCCATGTGCCCAGCGAGGGATGATGTGGGGTCTCTGACCACATATGGGGCACAGCCACAAGGCACCCAGCTACCCCTCGGCCCCTCACAGCATGAGGTTGGAGGTGGAGTGGTCCTGCAGACCCCAGCTCCCCACCGCTGATGTGGAGTTGGGAGGGCACAGGAAGGGGAGGGTCCAGGGGCCGAGGACCCACAGGTGCAGAGTGAGGAGGGGTGGAGCCCATCCAGGGTAGAGGGAGGCCAAGTGGGAGGGCAGGGCTGGGCCCCTGGAGGGTGGCTGAGGGTGGAGAGAGGCCAGCTCCTCACACCTCCGCCCCACGGGTGTTTGAGATGTGTTCAGTACCTGTCTCTGCGGACCTTATTCTGTGGCCATGATTCTGGGAGGATGGAATCCTGAGGCCTGGTGTGCAGGGCCCCTGAACAAAAGCCCCATGGTGTTTAGGGCCAGGCTGGGTGTGGGTCAAGCGCAGGGCACAGTTGAGGAAGGAGCCCAAGGTGACCATGGATGCAGGAAAATCCCAAGCAGGGCCCAGGCAGGATCCCTGAGTCTGCGGGACCCCAATGCGGGTGCCCTCTCAGGGACCACCCAGGGCATCATCACAGCTGCCTAAAGTCCTAAAAATACCTGATTGGAAGGAGCCTGCGGTCAGCTCCCTGGCCTCCCCTTCCCCATTATGACTTCCCAGCTCCTGCTTTTCCCAGGAAAGACAATCTCCCATCCCGCATCCTCCAGAGGCACGTCCTGGGAGGGCGCACAGAGACCCCAGGGCACCCTCCAAATGAGACTCATGAAATTTTCAAATCCATTTCTACAAGGTGCACTTTCCTTTAAAAAAGCTCTAAAAATTTTTGAAATATTAATTACATAAATAATACACCATATTACATATCCCATATGTCAATATTTACACATACATTATGTAAATACACTTATGCCATATATTTATACAGACGTAAGCATATATATGCAACAGAAATATACACATGACATAATATAAATATTTGATCTCTTCATGTTGTTTGGAAGAATTACTTGTTACTAAAAATGGGACCATAACTGGATCCAGAAAAGTATTTTAACACTTCGAACTCTATAGACACAAGAATTACATTGTATTTAAATTTTGAACATATTTTTGTTGTGTGTGGGGAATATAATCTGTCAATCAGTAAATACTTCAAGCATCAAGTGCTCCATGGAGAAATGGGATGCAGTGAATTCTGAATTGGAGTAGAAAGGATGCTGTGGTTTTCCCGCTGTGCTTTTAAACATGGATGGTGAGAAGCGGGTGTCTGGGTCTTGGCGTTACTGAGAGGTGAAGACATCTGCACTTCCTGGGTCGAGTGGGGACTTGGAGAACTTTTCTGTCTTACAAGAAGATTCTAAAACACACCAATCAGCACTCTGTAGCTGGGATTGTAAAATGCACAAATCAGCACTCTGTAGCTAGCAAGGGGATTGTGAAATGCACCAATCAGTGCTCTGTGAAACACACCAATCAGCGCTCTGCAAAATGCACCAATCAGCAGGAATCTAAAAGTAATCAATTGCAAGGAGAATTGAAAAAAGGGCACTCTGATAGGACAGAAATGGAACATAGGAGGAGACAAATATGGGAATAAAACCTGGTGACCCTAGCCAGCAGCAGCGACCCACTTGGGTCCCCTTCCACGCTGTGGAAGCTTTGTTCTTTCACTCTTCACAACAAATCTTGCTGCTGCTCACTCTTTGGGTTCATGCCAACTTTAAGAGCTGTATCACTGACTGCAAAGGTCCGCAGCTCCATTCTTGAAGTCAACGAGACCACGATCCCACCAGAAAGAACCAACTCCAGACACATCTTGGGGGCTCCCCTGGGAGATTGCCATGTAGTGAGTACTATCGGACCCCTTTCACTTGCTATTCTGACCTATTTTTCCTTAGAATTCGGGGGCTAAACACCAGGCACCTGTTGGCCAGTTAAAAGCAACTAGCATGGCTATGGGACTAAAGACACAGGTGTCAGGCTTTCTGGGAAAGGCTTCTGTAGCAACCCCCAACTCTTTGGAGTTGGGAGGGTTGGTTTGCCTGGAACCAGCTTCCACTTTTCCTGCATTTCCTGGCTGAGTCGTGGGTTGACAGAGAGGAAAGCCATTCAGTTCCAGGGTCCTGACAAAAAGGTGGTTGACCCTGCAGCCATGAGCAGAACTCTCAAAGTTACGTCACCCAAATGAGACTTGCCCATCTATCCTATCTAGCCTGACCCTTGCCTCCTGGGTCCTAATGCCTGTCAGACAAACTTCCTCTTACCTCTCTTCTCCAAGGCTAGTCCTGCTTCTAAAAACCACCCCCTGGTGCTTTTCTAGTTTCTCCTATAAGGATGATTTCTAATATAAGTTTAGGGACTCTGTTCCTTTCTTTAGGGACCTGGGCTCACCAATCAGAAAGACACAATTTTGCCCCAAGCCCAGTAGGTTGGCGGGGGGGCTATCTGGAATTTTAGGATCCCTCCTCAGACTAGCAGGCCTAACAAAGGCTATTTCCGATGGGGAGCCTCAGAAATTATAGACTCCAAAATTAGGAGGATATCCTTCCTCTTCAGATGATTAGTGAAGACAAAAGGCATCACTCTTCCAACCTTGGAGATCCCTTCCCTCCCTCAGGGTATGGCCCTCCACTCCCTTTTGGGGCATATCATCTTTATAGGACAAGGGTAAAGTCCCAATACTAACAGAAGAAAATGCTTAGGACTCTAACAGGTTTTTGAGAATGTGTCGGTAAGGGCCACTAAATCCAGTTTTTTTCAGTCCTCTTTGTGGTCTAAGAGGAAAGGCAAAGGTGCAGGTTTTTGAGAACGTGTCAGTAAGGGCCACTAAATCCAACCTTCCTCGGTCCTCTTTGTGGTTTAGGAGGAAAACTAGTGTTTCCGCTGCTGCTTCAGTGAGTGCAACTATTCCGATCAGCAGGGTCTAGGGACTGTTGTGGGTTCTTGGGGGAGAGGGTGGGACAAACAAACCAAAACCATGGGCAGTTTTTTCGTTCAGATGGGAAACACTCAGGCATCAACAGGCTCACCTTTGAAATGCATCCTAAGCCATTGGGACCAATTTGACCCACAAACCCTGAAAAAGAAGTGGCTTATTTTTTTCTGCACTATGGCTTGACCCCAGTATTCTCTCTCTGATGGGGAAAAATGACCACCTGAGGAAAGTATAAATTACAATACTATCCTGTGGCTTAAACTTTTCTGTAAGAGGGAAGGCAAATGGAGTTAAATACCTTGTGACCAAGCTTTCTTTTTATTGAAGGATAATCCACAACTATGCAAAGCTTGCAATTTACATCCCACAGGAGGACCTCTCAGCTGACCTCCACATACTAGCCTTCCTATAACTCCCCTTCCTATTAATGATAAGCCTCCTCTAATCTCCCCCACCCAGAAGGAAACAAGCAAAGAAATCTCCAAGGGACCATAAAGCCCCCTGGGCTATGGGTTATGTCCCCTTCAAGCTGTAAGGGGAGGGGAATTTGGCCCAATCTGGGTACATGTCCCCTTTTCCCTCTCTGATTTAAAGCAGATCAAGGTAGACCTGGGGAAGTTTTCAGATGATCCTGATAGGTATATAGATGTCCTACAGGGTCTAGGGCAAACCTTCAACCTCACTTGGAGAGATGTCATGCTATTGTTAGATCAAACCCTGGCCTTTAATGAAAAGAATGTGGCTTTAGCTGCAGCCCGAGAGTTTGGAGATACCTGATATCTTAGTCAAGTAAATGATAGAATGACAGCCGAAGAAAGGGACAAGTTCCCTACCGGTCAGCAAGCTGTCCCCAGTATGGATCCCCACTGGGACCTAGACTCAGATCATGCGGACTGGAGTCACAAACATCTGTTGACCTGTGTTCTAGAAGGACTAAGGAGAATTAGGAAAAAGCTCATGAATTATTCAATGATGTCCACCATAACTCAGGAAAAGGAAGAAAATCCTTCTGCCTTCCTTGAGCAGTTACAGAAGGCCTTAAGAAAATATACCCCCCTGTCACCTGACTCCCTCTAGGGTCAATTGATCCTAAAAGATAAGTTTATTACCCAATCAGCCACAGATATCAGGAGAAAGCTCCAAAAGGCAGCCCTGGGCCCTGAACAAAATCTGGAGGCATTATTATACCTGGCAACTTCGGAGTTCTATAATAGGGACCAAGAACAGGCCAAAAAAGAAAAGCGAAATCAGAGAAAGGCTGCAGCCTTAGTCATGGCCCTCAGACAAACAAACTTTGGTGGTTCAGAGAGTACAGAATATGGAGCATGCCAATCACCCAGTAGGGCTTGTTATCAGTGTGGTTTGCAAGGACACTTTAAAAAAGACTGTCCAACAAGAAACAAGCCGCCCTCTCACCCATGTCCACAATGCCGAGGCAATCACTGGAAGGTGCACTGCCCCAGGGGACAAAGATTCTCTGGGCCCCCAACCAGATGATCCAACAACAGGACTGAGGGTATGTGGGGCAAGTGCAAGCTCATGTCATCACCCTCATTGAGCCCCGGGTAAGTTTAACCATTGAGGGCCAGGAAATTGACTTCCTCCTGGACACTGGTGCAGCTTTCTCAGTGTTAATCTCCTGCCCCTGATGGCCATCTCCAAGGTCTGTTACCATCCGAGGAATCCTGAGACAGCCTGTAACCAGGTATTTCTCCCACCTCCTCAGTTGTAGTTGGGAGACTTTGCTCTTTTCACATGTCTTTCTTGTTATGCTTGAAAATCCCACACCCTTATTAGGGAGGGACATATTAGCCAAAGGTGGAGCTATTATCTACATGAATAGGGGAAAGTTACCCATTTGTTGTTCCCTACTTGAGGAAGGGATCAACTCCAAAGTCTGGACATTTGAAGGACAATTTGGAGAGCAAAAAATGCATGCCTGCCCAGTCCAAATCAGGCTAAAAGACCCCACCACTTTTCCTTATCAAAGGCAATATCCCGTAAGTCCCGAAGCTCATAAAGGATTACAGGATATTGTTAGACATTTAAAAGCTCAAGGCTTAGTAAGAAAATGCAGCACTCCCTGCAACACCCCAATTCTAGGAGTACAAAACCAAATGGTCCGTGGAGACTAGTGCAAGATCTTAGACTCATCAATGAAGCAGTAATTCCTCTATATCCAGTTGTACCTAACCCCTATACCCTGCTTTCTCAAATACCAGAGTAAGTAGAATGGTTCACTGTTCTGAACCTCAAGGATGTCTTCTGCATTCCCCTGCACTCCGACTCCCAGTTTTTCTTTGTCTTTGAGGATCCCACAGACCACACATCCCAACTTACCTTGACTGTCTTGCCTCCAGGTTTTAGGGATAGCCCTCATCTGTTTGGTCAGGCACTGGCCCAAGATCTAGGCCACTTCTCAAGTCCAGGCACTCTGGTCCTTCAGTATGTGGATGATTTACTTTTGGCTACAAGTTTAGAATCCTTATGCCAGCAGGCTACTCTAGATCTCTTGAAATTTCTAGCTAATCAAGGTTACAAGGCGTCTAAATCAAAGGCCCAGCTCTGCCTACAACAAGTCAAATATTTAGGCCTAATCTTAGCCAGAGGACCCAGGGCCCCCAGCAAGGAATGAATACAGCCTATACTGGCTTATCCTCACCCTAAGACATTAAAACAGTTGTGGGGCTTCCTTGGAATCACCGGCTTTTGCCAACTGTGGATCCCAGGATACAGTGAGATGGCCAGACCACTCTATAATCAAGGAGACCCATAGGGCAAATACTCATCTAGTAGAATGGGAACTAGAGGCAGAAACAGCCTTCAAAACCTTAAAGCAGGCCCTAGTACAAGCTCCAGCCTAAAGTCTTCCCATAGGACAAAACTTCACTTTATACGTCACAGAGAGAGAGTGGGAATAGCTCTTGGAGTCCTTACTCAGACTTATGGGACAACCCCACAACCAGTGGCATATCTAAGTAAGGAAACTGATGTAGTAGCAAAAGGCTGGCCTCACTGTTTATGGGTGGTTGCAATGGTGGCTATCTTAGTATCAGAGGCTATCAAAATAATACAAGGAAGGGATCTCACTATCTGGACTACTCATGATGTAAATGGCATACTAGGTGACAAAGGAAGTTTATGGCTATCAGACAACCACCTGCTTAGATACCAGGTGCTACTCCTTGAGGGACCAGTGCTTCAAATACACATGTGTGTGGCCCTCAACCCTGCCACTCTTCTCCCATACGATGGGGAACCAATCAAGCATGACTGCCAAAAAATTATAGTCCAGATTTATGCCACCCAAGAGGATCTCCTAGAAGTCCCTTTAGCTAATCCTGACCTTAACCTGTATAGGATGGAAGCTCATTTGTGGAGAATGGCATACAACGGGCAGGTTATGCCATAGTTAGTGATGTAACAGTACTTGAAAGTAAGCCTCTTCCCCCAGGGACCAGCACCCAGTTAGCAGAACTAGTGGCACTTACCCGAGCCTTAGAACTGGAAAAGGGAAAAAGAATAAATGTGTATACAGATAGCAAGTATACTTATCTAATCCTACATGCCCATGCTGCAATATGGAAAGAGACACTGAGAAGGATGAGGCAGTTTCTAAAATATCAATGTTCATAATACATGGGGAATTACATTTCTGTAACCATGTCTTTACATTTTAAATGAAAATACTTGATGTGAACAAGTGAGGAGATAAGAGTGAAGGGGTGGAGAGTTCGTGGAAATGGTTTAAAGCCCACCAGCATGGAGGTGGTGGGGGCACCTCCAAGCACAGGTGGCAGATCCCGCAAGACAGGAGCAGCAGTTAAGGGGGTTGCAGGTGAAGTTGGGGGGCGGCTGATTGTGGGGAAGCTTGTGGTGGGCGGGAGCCCACCCTAGCTCAGACCCAGGGTCTCAGGAGGATGAAGGACAGCAGATGTGAGGGGTGGGGCCGGTCCTGCAGGACTGGACAGACCCAAGCTGCCAGGGCTGAGTCAGCCAAGGCTGTGGGGCCCCCTGTGTTACTGAAACCAAAGACGATTCTACCTCCCCAAGGAAGGTATGGGAGCCCAATGGAGTTCGAATCTCCTCTGAGCACCACACTCTTTAGAAAGCCCAAACACAAATTCTCTCCCTATTTTAAAAACTTCTTCCACTTTCAGTCCCCGAAACATGTCCTTAGTCTGCCTTCTGGGGACTTTTCCATGGCATGTTAAAGGTTTGGGACTTTCAGGACAGTGGGAAGACATCGCAAGCTGCATAACAGAGGAGTGGTGATTCACCCATGGAGTCATTTCTTGGACATTTGTGAGGCTCAGGATGTGCCAGGCCTGGGGCCAAATGCCTGCTGCACTCTCTCCTACAGCCGACAGAGACCCTAGACAGCAGGTGCTGTCCTCAGCCCCTTTCTCCAGATGAGAAAACCAAGGCTTGGACCTGCCCGAGGCCCCAGCCAGCACCTCAGCGGGGCTCCTGGGTCCTGGGGTCCTGGGGTCTGGGCCGGGCGAGCCCAGGGCCCTGCTCTGAGCAGACACAGCCTGCTGCTTTTCCACGGTTCTGGAGTTAGAAAACAATGGACACACGCTGTGAAAGCTGCTCAGCCCTTTGTCTTTGAAATGGCACCAATGTGGCCGGTTCTGGGAGTTCCCGGGAGAGACAAAGTAACTTAATCTTCCAGAGACTCAGTGAAACCTGCAATAGCTCTGGTGTCTCCACAAAGTTGGACAACTTCTATCCAATTAATTACCAGAACAAAACCAGAATCAGAAAACATCTTGGATTGCAAGAGTCTTTGGCAATACAATTTAACTCTTTCCACCCCTGGAATTAGAAATCCCATTAACAGCCTTTTAAGTTTGAAACAGCTGATTCCAGCTGAGCCTCATTAACTAGCAGCACCCGCTGGCTGTCTCTTCTCGGGGCTCCTAGGGAGAAGCACAGTCACTCAGAAAATGAGGCCAGGGTGATGAGTGACACAAATGGGCCCACAGCCTGGGACACAGGGGACACATCCACATCCTGTGGGAGCAAGGCACACCCAGCTGTCTTCCCATGGGCATCTGTAAGCCCCTCTGTGCACTGGGTTTCCTGGCACTACCCTCCCTGTGGAACCTGGCCAGCTCCCAGGAGAAGCTCAGTGGGCATCATGGATGCTGGGCAGGGCCTCCCGTCTGCCAGAGGCTTTGATGAGCCCTGGGTGACAGCAGCCTGGGAGTCCTGGAGGGGACAGCTGAGGGGATGTCTCTGCTGCAGGCCACACCCCTGGCTTATCTGGGAGTCCCCTGCTCCTTCACTCTGTCCACGTGGTCTGGTCTGGGTGGGGCTGACTCCACCCCCAGGTCAGGTGTGCTCCTGTGACCCAGGCCTGTGAGAGGAGAACATTCCATTCCCATGGACTGGGTGATGGGTTCCGGGGTGGGCACTTGGCTGTGTGTCCAGAATTGGTTCCTTCCAGTAGGTTCTTGGTCTCGCTGACTTCAAGAATGAAGCCACGGACCCTCACAGTGAGTGTTACAGTTCTTAAAGATGGTGTGTCCAGAGTTTGTTCCTTTAGATGTTCAGATGTGTCCGGAGTTTCTTCCTTCCGGTGGGTTTGTGGTCTTGCTTGACTTCAGGAGTGAAGCCACAGACCTTCTCAGTGAGTATTACAGCTCATAAAGGTAATACAGACCCAAAGAGTGAACAGCAGCAAGATTTATTGTGAAGAGTGAAAGAACAAAGCTTCCACAGCGTGGAAGGGGACCCAAGCGGGTTGCCACTGCAGGCTCAGGTGGCCAGCTTTTATTCCCTTATTTGGTGCCACCCACGTCCTGCTGATTGGTCCATTTACAGAGTGCTGATTGATCCATTTTACAGAGTGCTGACTGGTCCGTTTTTACAGAGTGCTGATTGGTGCATTTACAAACCTTTAGCTAAACACAGAGTTCTGATTGATGTGTTTACAATACTTTAGCTAGACAGAAAAGTTCTCCAAGTCCCCACCCGACCCAGAAGCCCAGCTGGCTTCACCTCTCAATCCCCCCTCTAAACAGGACACCCCAACTGCTGCTGGGAATTGGGCGATGACAGCTCTAGCTACTTCCTGCTGGATAGGGGTGAAGAAGGGGCCCTGCAGTTGTAGTGTCCTCCAGAGGGGAACTCTTTAGGCCAGCTGGTCGGTCCAGGTGTCCTCAATAGAAGTTCTTAGTTGAGCTCATTTGGGGTTTCATTTGTAAGACCATCTGTAGCTTGATGGCCTCAATTCTAGAGGGAACAAATTTGACAAGGAGGTTAAAAATACAGGGCCTGAAGGCAAATAATAGCAAGATGGCTGTCACAGGACCTAGAAAGGGGAGAAGCCATGTCACCCAACTCCAGAGGGTGGTATAAGAGTTTGAAAGGCATTGTCTGATTTCAGAAGCCTTTTCCGGTAAACACCGGGTGGCATCTCATACTATCCCTGACTGGTTAATGTAAAAACAACACTCTTCCCCTAAGAAGGTGCAGAGTCCTCCTTTCTCAGCAGTGAGGAGGTCTAGGTCTCGGCAGTTTTGGAGAGTCACTGCTGCCAAAGAGTCTATTTGGGATTGTAGAGTAAGGATAGATGTCGTTATTTCTTGCAAACTGTCTGAGAAATCCTTTGAGAGTGTGTGGTAGTCGGATAATGAAGTAGATAAACCGGCTATTCTGGTTCCTTTAGCAGTAGCCATTCCTAACCCTGTAAGTAGGGGTATTAGTTGTATGGCTCTGCGCTGACGGACTTGAACTTTGAGGGGTACTGATAGGGTCTGATTTCCTGGGGCAGTGTTAATGTTGGGAAACCTTAGAAAGACTAAGGTGCAGGTGCCTGTCCAGGTGGTGGGGAGGCAGATATAGGTCGACGTTCCACGTAAGAAGAATATACCTTGGCTGGGTAGACAGAACTGGTTGTGTGTGTTAAAAAGGTGTGAGTTTGTTGTTTTCATTTTCCCATACTCCTAGAGTACTTGCCAAGGTAGCTCCAGTGAGCAGCTGGAAAGGGGTGTTGGGAGCAAACTGAGTGGCTGCCTGCATTCTATTTTCCCATTGGAGAAAAACCGTTTTGTATCCACTAGGAACCATTCAAGAGAGTGACTGAAAGAGGGGATGAGAAGGCATTCACTAGTGGTAGGGGCACTGCTGCAGGGGTTCCAAGGGTGAACAGTCATGCAGGGAGTATGTTTGCCATCACAAAACCTGAACTGTTTGTTAAGCAGGGAAGAGGTGATTTTGGGGGGACCTGAGAAGCAGACAAGCTGTCTGAATGGAGCTGTTTGGGTGACTCAGAAGTTACTATGATCAGTTGGGGCTTGAAGATGTAGGGTGTAATTACACTGATGGGGTGGCAGGTGCCCTAGGGGCAGGCCTGATAACAGGTTGCACTGGATGCATAAAGGGGCTTAGAAAGTTAAGATGGTATTCGCAGTTACAGGGCAGTGTATGGGCTTTTCATTGCTTGTGTAATAGGTGAGGTTGGAAATGTAAGAACATAAAAGTTGGATTGTGGGTCCTGTTAGGGTACTCTTGGTCCTATCAGAGATGGGGAAGCCGGCTAATGGTTGCATATTTAGAAGTTGGAAAGGGTCTTTTCCTTCATAATGAGGGTGGTAGGTTAAGTTGGTAAAGACCCAATTTTTTGTGGGAATGGGAGTGGCAATGTAAGCAGAGGTTGATAGAGAGATACAAAGCCAACAGTCATTTGCCCGGGAAGGATTGGACTGGTTTAACATTGAGTGGGTTAAGTTGAGAGTCTTGTAGAGGTAACTAGGAGCTAGAGGAAGGGGAGGGGTGATTGTATGAGGTATCCAAGGAAGTAGGAGGGATAGACAGGCAGAGTAAATAGGAAGGTAAAAGGGTGTTCTGGAAGACAAGATCATTTTATCCAGGCTGAGTTAAAGGTAGGCGTAAATTGCTGTCAGAAGGAAGGAAGATAGAAAGAAGGTTGATGTGATTAGGATTTTCGTCCCGGTAGGAGCTACAGTATATAGTCCTATCCCGAAGAGTATGGTTAATACGCTGCTTAGTAATATGATGAAATAGTAAAAGGATTCCATTAAAGGGGGAAGGAGAGGTGTTACAGATAAAGATTACGTAGGTCTTCACTTATCTTTTTAAGGAGAAAAGGGTTTTCCTTCAGGATCAGTGGTAGGAGCCTTTTTAGTCTAGGATGTTTCCTTCTGAAATAGGAGATGCAAGTCCTCCAACAGTTCACAGGTGTATCAAGACTCATCTGGCTGATCTTGGGACCCCCGAGCTGACAGTTCTGCAGGTTCCTCAGGGGTTGTGGACACTCTCACACCCAGTGCAGCCGCCTGTGACCACCCAAGGACAGTGACGCGGTGCTGAATTTGCCTCCTGTGTGACGTCAGGACCCTGCTCCCCAGTGGGGGCCTCATCCCCAAAAATGTCTCTGGAGTCTTTGGGGTGCTGCTGTTGACACATGAGATCAGTCCTGCCATCTGATCTGGCACTGCTGCTGGCCCTGCTGCTGGTCACTCAGCTCCTGGCCACCATGCTGGGGTCTGAGCCCCACGGACGTCCCCACCTCTCAGCCCAGGCACAGGAGGGACACAGGGAGTAGAGTGGGGCGATGCCTCCATCACCTCCCGAGGCCCCGGGAGTGAGTGCCGGGACCCTCTGTCCTAACCCTCTGCCTCCCTGGGTGTTAACCCACCCGGGCAAAAGTGCGCGGTTCAATGCCAAGGCCAGGGCCATGGGCCCTGCGTTTCCCTGCAGAGTCCCTGGGCTTCTCAGCCCATCACAGGCTTGAGGATCGGCACCTGCAGCCCGTGGTGGTTGTTTTCTCATCTGTAAATGCGGATTTGGGCTTTAGAGCTGACTCTGTCACCGAGAGCACAGCCTGTCTTCTCTGTTCCTTTCCTTTGTGACTCAGAGGCCCTCTGCGCCTTGGTGGGAGGAAGAGGAATCATCCTTGTTGCTGACGCCCTGTGACGGTGCTGGTTGGACGGGGTGTGCATCGTGCCAGGAGCTGGTCCCTCATTCATCCTCACAGCAGCCCTCCTGGGCTCACCCGCCATGACTTTCACTCCCATTTCACAGACGAGGACCCTGACGTCCAGGGAGGCTGAGTGGGCTGCCCTCCCCAGCTGGAGCATGGAGGGGATTTGAACTCGGGCCTCGGGGCAGAGCCTGTTGCTGGCTGGGCTGGGCTGAGCTGACTCCCCAGGGCCGTCAGCTCCACTGCATCCTGACCACCTGGGAACTGTGGCCAGCACTTTCCAGGCTCGAAGGCATGGCTGCTCACAGCGTGCCTGAGGATAGGTGTCATCGTCCTCACCCTCTGCACTCACTGTACCCGTCTTTGCAGGGTGAGGGCCCTGCCGGGTCCTACTCTGGGCACTGAGGTACAGAGGGAAGCCCTCCTGCCCTGCCCCGGGAGGGTGCTGGTCTCCACCAGGACACAGATGGAGGTGGATGAGGCCACAGCCCAGAGAAGAAGGGCAAGGTGGCAGGGGGTGCTGGTAGAGGAGTAGGACTAAGGGTGGTAGTGACACTGGTGAACCCCAGCTGAGGAGGGGCATGGACTCTTCTGCACATCAATGGGGAGCCACAGTAGGTTGTCGAGGAAGCTCATTCTGCCCTGGGTCCCCAGGGAGCTGAGGTCTCAGCCACATTCACCCTCACAGCTGGGCCCTCCGGCCCCTCCCGCCCTGGGAAGTGTGGCCTCTGTTTTTGGTGAGGTCACAGCTGCAGGGAGGGCCAGGGCGCTGGATGCCTCAGGCTGCAAATGGCTTCACCCAATGCCTCCGGCTGTGGGGCAGAGGCCAGAGCTAGAAATAGACCCGCAGTGACCCCCACCCCAGCCACACAGTGCAGGCCTCCTGACCACAGGTCCTGGGCCACCCCTTCCTGCTCACATGGGAGGGAACCCTGAGCTTGAGGGAGGCTGTTCCCCAAACAAGGCCACCTTGTGTAGCTCTCTGAGGGCCTTTTATAATCTCCTTCCCTCCACCAGGACAGCCCAGCTGCAGCCCCTCCTCACCAGCGACCCCTGGGCCCTTCGCCTCAGGGCCAGGCAAGCGGGGAGCAGACAGCAGTGTGTGAGGAGGGAAAAGAGCCGGACTACGGGGACCCCCAGCCGCCCGCCAGCCCCTCCCCTGCAGCCTCTCTTCCCAGATGTCGAGGTCCCTGAGCTGCCCCGTGCAGGGAGCAGGGTCAGGTGAGGTCCAGCGGAGCCCAGAAGCTGTTGCAGGAGCAGGACGGAGGAAGCCCTGGGGGAAAGGCCCAGCTCCTGTCCTCCCTGTGTCCCCTCCCCTTCCTCTAAATGCCTGCCCTGCCTCCTGCAATGGTGGGATGGCCTGGAGGTGCAGAACGAGGCTGGCCCTGCCTTCTCTGGGGAGCTCTGCCACTGGAGGTGCCTGAGTCTGGGTTCATCATTGCAAAGACAGAACCTGTTCTGCCGTCTTTAGGGAAGGGAAAAGGGCCTGGGGTAGATGGGACAGTCCGCCTCATATCATTGGTGGCAGTGCGTGTAGGAGCAGTCTGTTTGGAGGACATTTTCTGTAATATCTATTCAAATCAGGTGTGCCCAGCCTAACCTGGGGGCCAGCCCTTTACCATCCTCACACGCTCACATTGGCAGCCAATACCTGGACCGTCTAACCAATCAACTGGTTCCATTCACTCACTGACTGGCCTAACCTAACGGCATGAGCAGGGCTGGGGCCACAGGGGAGAAGCAAATTTAGACAGCAGTA
Source organism: Pan paniscus (assembly GCF_029289425.2). Taxonomy (NCBI): domain Eukaryota; kingdom Metazoa; phylum Chordata; class Mammalia; order Primates; family Hominidae; genus Pan; species Pan paniscus. The sequence goes on from NC_073259.2 coordinate 139,412,990, forward strand.
CAATTTGCCATGTCTCCAGAAATTCTTTAGGACATTCTATTGTGCCTGTCCAGGCTCTGATGCTGGCCTCAGCAGCCCCCATCTCCTCCTCACATGAGGTCCTGGGCTGTTCCACTGAGCCCTCCACTTTCTGAAATGAATGGGGACACGTTCTATTGTTATTCGAATTGTGGGAAATTCAACAGTTATTCGAGTTGTGGAAAAGCAGGCTCCAGAATGTCTTGGAGATGTGACTTTGAGTCCTCCCCAGTAGGAGGAGACAGGAGTCTCTCTGGAAGGCGAACGCCACAGCTGCCCAGATGTTCTCCTGCAGGGGAACCAGACACCATCGTGACCCAAAAGGGCTGCACTTCTCGGGGTTTGCAGAATGTGGCAGAGGTGGAAAAACTTGAAAGTCCTTAAACACAGGTAAGCAGATAGCACAGTGGTGGTGGTGTTTCCCACACTTTGAGTCTGTGTTTGCATGTGTGTGCACACGTGTCTATATGCATTTGTATCTGCTTCTTCCATGTGTGCATGCCTCTGTGCATGTGTGTGTGTGTGCATGTACTTCTGTCTCTGTGCATGTATGTGTGCATGTGCGTGTCTGTGTGAATGTCTGTGTATCTGTGCATGTGCGTGTTTGTGGTATACATGCATGTGTATATATGCATGTGTGCACGTGTGCTTGTGTGTGTCTCTGTGTGTGCATGCATGTGTGTGCATGCATGTGTCTCTCTGTGTGCACGCATGTGTGTGCATGTGCAGATTCATGTTTCTGTGTCTGTGCCATGCACGTCTGTACATATGCACATGTGCATGGGTGCATTCATATGCACACGTGTCTTGTGTACATGCATGTGTGCCTGTGTGTGTGTGTGCCTGTTGAGTCAGGTCTGTGAGTCCCCCTGAGGGCCAGGAGGCTGTGGGCAGGGCTGGTCCTGGAGAGCACTTCTTCTTTTCCACGCACTTTGGCTTCCCCCGCTGAGCGCACCCCCTGCACTTGGCTGGCTGCTTTCACCCCAGCCCCGCTCCTCCTGTGCCCAAGAACCTCCTCCTCGTCTCCTCCTCAGCCACGCAGCTGGTGCAGCACAGCAGACCTGCACTGAAATGCATTGGGGAGAAAAAGGGAGGTGAAGTCAAACATCCCATCTGCTCCTGTCCACATCCTCAGGTTCACTGCCAAGTTCTGACACTGCCGACTCCCCACACTGAAGGCAAATGGCCTCCCCGAATGCAAATCTCATTCCTTGCTTGCCAGCACCCAGAGATTCTTTCTGAAGATGTTTATCTTTTCTCATTCACTCTTCAAAATCCTCCATGTAGAGAAAATGCCTTAGAATTTCCTGAATAAGGAAACAATGGGCAGCATCCTCATCTACATCCCCTCGGGATTGCTGAATGGAATGCAGAGAGGAGAGGAGAGTGGAAAATAGCCCCTGGGTTTTAGGAAATATTAAGCAGTTTTTCAAGAGCCAAGAGCCCTGCAGGAGGCAGAAAATGATATGATTTTGCAGTTTTGCATACGCTTTTCTCTGGGAGTAGCACTTTTCTACCAGAGGCTGACATTGGAGGGACCACCTGACATCAGATTAGACATTCACAAAAAGGCGCTGCAGGCAAGTGCTTCATAAAAAGACCTTCACCAAAGATGCACCTGACCCCCGGGCTCAGGGACGCTCTTGTTAAATGGAGGATATTATGCCTGCTCTATTTACTGTGGGGCCTGCTTGGGGCTAATCAGAGGTTGCTTCAAATCTGTGCAGGTAGATGTATTCCTGCAATAATACCTCATCTCCACTATATTGTTGTTTTAGCAAAAGATACTTTCATTCATGTTTTCATCTTTTTATTGTGGACAATTTTAAACATGCAGAAATGGAGGGAGAAGGGTATGGAGAACACCCACTTACCATCAGCCAGATGTCACAATTACCGATAACTTCCTGCATTTGCTTCTTCTCTAGATTTTTTGGAATTAATTCGAAGTGCATTGCAATCACGATGGCCTTTTACTTCTAAATTCTACACTCTGCACCTCTAAAATATACAAGCATGTCCCAGGACCACCCTCAACTACTTCAGGTCCCTCGGAAAAGGGTAAGGTCAGCCAGGCTGGACACCACGCTGTGGGTGGCCTTAGGTCCTGCAAGCAACTGTGGCCACCAGCGTCGCAGCGGCAAGGTGAGCCTGAGCAGGAGCACACTGTCCCTACCTGTCTCTGTTTCTTCCTGCCCCTTGGGGTGTGGGCACCTTGCCAGCTGGGAAGCTGTAGTCTGTAACAGTGATCATCGTGCTCTTCGCTGCCGTCATTTCCAACATCGTCCGAGAATTTATGAAGTGCCGAGAATCCCTCTTATGGCTTCTCCTATATTCAACTACTGAATCCACATAAACCTGTTTTACAGATGAGCTTATGGAAGTGCAGAGATGCAAATCCAGACCGTTTAGCTTCCAAGTTCATACCCACCATCATCTTCTGCTCAATTGCAGAAGCATCAGGGTGAAGCCGGCCGTGCTGGGCTGGTGGGGCAGGTGGCAGTGGCTACCATGCAGGTCCGTGTGGGACTCCCCAGGGGACTTCATGCTGCATGATTCCCACCTCATGTGTGGACCTTGGTACCAAACTTGTGCTTAGGATTCAATTCCACATGTGAGTTATTCCACGATTCGTGTTCTGTACGTGTTTTCCATGTACGTTCACTAAAAACAGACCGAGAAACTTTATATCCAACTGATGACTCTGCCTAAGACTGTAGCAGGATTGATAAGGAATCAGAGACCGATGGGGTTGAGGAGGATATTTATTATTTAGGTACACCGGCCCAGTCGGACTAACATTCCAATGACTGAGCCCTGAACAAAGAGTTAAGTTACCTTTTAAGCATTTCATGGGGTGGGGTGTTGTGGGGGGGAGATCTGTGCAGGGGGAAGCATATTACAGAAGCGAGAAACAAAGACAGTTATTCAATTGAGACATGTATTACATCATTTCTTACTTTTCAAGGAAAAACATGTTTTGCGACTTGAGTTTATCTGTCTGGTGACCTTGCAGCTGCACAGCTAGGGAAACAGGGTCTTCACAATGCCTGGGAAGGGAGGAGAGATAAGGCTCACTAGCCACAGAAAAACAGGCAGTTAATTTTTAAAGGACTCCAGCTCTTTCTCTTTCTCAAGGGGAATTGGGTTTTCTTACATACAACTGAGTTTCTGCCTACACATTCTTTAATTTCTTTTAATTCCTGTTTTAAGACCAGAAAGAAGATGTGGAATGTGGAGGGAGCTGGGTCGATAGAACATGGAGTTTTGATTGACTTTTATTACCAGGAACTTCACAGTGAGAATTCCTCAGAGAGCATGGTATGGTAATGCTGTTCATACTCAGGTGCATACGTTCACATGCCCACATTCAGATGCCCATGCTGGACAGGTGCCCATCCCAGGCAGGTGTTCACACTCAGGGGCTCACTCTCAGGGGCTCACCCCAGGAAGTTGTCATACACAGCGGCTCACTCTCAGGGGCTCACCCCAGGCAGGTGTTCACACACAGAGGTTCACTCTCAGGGGCTCACCCAGGAAAGTGTTCACAGGGGCTCACTCTCAGAGGCTCACCCCCAGGAAGGTGTTCACATTCAGGGGCTCACTCTCAGGGGCTCACCCCGGGAATGTGTTCACACACAGGGGCTCACTCTCAGGGGCTCACCCCAAGCAGGTGTTCACACACAGGGCCTCACTCTCAGGGGCTCAGCCTAGGCATGTGTTCACACTCAGGGGCTCACCAAGGCCCACCTGGGGAGCACAGGGGCTCAATCCCACACTTTACACCAGCAGTTCCTTGCAGACCTCAACAGCTCTGCTCAGCAGTGTGGGAGAAAGAGGAGCATTTAGAGAACAGAACCGTGGGTGATATTATTTGACATGTCCCTCCTCTTCCTCTTCCTCCTGTCACAACATCAGGATTTCCCTGAAAAAAGTGACCTGCACTTTGCCCCAGCCCGTCACATCACCAGTGAGCATGTGACCTATTACTGGCCAATCAGAGTCATACACAGCCCAGCCTCATAATGGTGATTGGATAAGAGGTGGGCACATGACCAAATCAAGCCAATCATAGTCCCAAACATCCTCATCACAGTGATTGGATAACATGTAACCACATGACCAGATCAAGCCAATCAGAGTTACACACACTCTCATCACAGTGATTGGATAAGGGATGGGCACACAACCAAATCAAGCCAATCAGAGATGCACTTCCTCCTCCTCGCTGGGACTGGATATTAAGGGCAGTAGATACTGATTTTCATTTTGGAAAATGATGCAAATTTTCCTTTTTAAAATTGAATTATGTAAAATAAGGTAGTTGATGGAAAGGAAAAAATTAAGTAACAGGTGATAAGCTAATACCTCAAACATGGAGCTCTGTGAAAAGCCAGCCTTGAAGCCCTGAGTTAATCCAGCCACTGGAGCCTCCCTGAATCCTGGCTGAGCCACTGGCCCTGGAGGGTGCAGGGGACGTCGTCCACCAGGTCTCCCTGCAGCTCCGCAGCAGGCTGCGGGTACCAGCCATTCTAAATGCAAAGCACACGCCCGCCCTATGAATTATGAATGGTGTTTACAATTCCTCCAACACGACCGGGCCATCAGTCATTTATAGCTGCACCAATGGCTCTGCCACTCTGAGGTCGCTGGAAGAGAAGGACTGACCAAGCCTGATGGGTTGGAGGAGAAGCCAGCGGAGGGGCCGGGATGGCCTGGCCGGGCCTGCTGGAACCAGAGGCAGGCCGACTCCAGGACCAGTGTTCTTTCCTTGGAAAACACGGAGTGAGCTTCCTGACGTCGCTGACCACTTCCATGAGAATGGAAGAAGGAGGATGCACCCCGGAGGGGCAGAATTTCTTGTCCTAGAATGCCGGCAGTCAGCCCCTCACTCCCGTCTTCCCGCGGATTCCACTCGTCACCGATAAACCAGCTCCAGGTTTCGTTGTCCTTGCTGCCAGGCTGCCCGGCTGTGTCTGGCCTTACTTGATGGTCTGGCACCACAAGTGGGTGCTGTGCTGTATGCTCACCAGTTGCTGCTCCTCCTTCCTTGGTACATGGTGAAGCCACATTGCCCAGCCTGCCTGGCAAGGAGATGTGGTCACATGGCTGCGTTCTCATCAATAGATGGGATGGGGACAGTTTCTGGCCGAAGGAAGCATGATTACCGCCTTTATGATGTCTTGTCCATTCTCCTGGAAGGACACAGACATCAATGAGATGGTGATTCACATCATGGAAGGGGCTTGGGTCTCAGAAACACACCATGGAAGAGAGTTACCTGTCTAATAACCACTTGGACTGCCATAAAGGCAAGACATAAGCTTCTATTGGATTTGAGTCATCATGTATTGTATGAATGTGTGCAGTTATTTAGAGAGAAACTTGCTTACTGACACAGACACCATGTGTTGAGTATCTAATATGTGCAGAACATTGTACTAAATGCTTTGCATATACAGTGTTGCCTAAGCCTCAAAACAACCTGCAGGTCTGGAGACTATTATTTTCCCACTTTAGAGATGAAGAGATTTAGATTTAGAGAAGTTAAACTTGCCCTGGGTCACACACCTACTAACGAATAGAATCGGGACTCCACAGCTCAGGTTCTCAGTGCCAGTTGAGTGTCCTCAAAGCAACATGATGAAGAAGTATTAGCCATGAAGATATTCTTTCTCCCTGCTCCATCCAGCAGGGAAGGGGCCTCCCTGGAGCTCCACAGCAGTAGGCCCCAAGAAGGTGGGCAGACAGGAAGGGAGGCCACGTATGCCATTGCACTTCAAGCTCAGCCTGGGTTGGGGCCTGCATGCCAGTCAGGAACCTCTTTCTGCAAATGGCAGAAACCCAGCTCCCAGTGGCCCACACAGAAAAGGCCACATACCTGCTGTTCATCTACCCCAACGTTCCAAGCAAGGCTGGATCAAGGTGTTTATTGATGAACTCAGGAGTCTCCTTCTCCATCTCTGTCTCTGTTTTCCCTGAAGAGGAAACAAGGCAAAAGAAACTTGAGGCTCATGTTCTGAAAGCTAGATAGTGAAGTGCCCTCTCCTCTGTAGCAATCACTGAAGACCATCGTCTACACCTGCAGCAGCATCGTCACCTTGCAGCAGCAACTCAGGGTCACTGACTTGCCCCTGCCACCTGCATCAACCACTCGGGATAACTCACCTGCCCCTGCCACCTGCAGCAACCACTCGGGCTGACTCACCTGCCCCTGCCACCTGCTGCAACCACTTGGGGTGACTCACTTGTAAATGCTGCTGCATAAGCAATAAGGGTGCACCCAGGGAGGGAGCAGCTGGAAGGGAAATGCAGAGAGAAGTTCTGGGGGTTCCAGTTGGGATGAGTGATCAGCTGACAGCCCTCCAACCACGATGTGCAGTCCCCCATACCACGACCCCTGTCCCCATCCTGTGTCTGCTGAGGACTCTGAGAGCTTAGTCCTTGGGGTCACCTGTTCATCCCTGCATATGTGCAGATCTGCTCTCACACTCCTGAAGTGCTGGAATTCGTGCAAGTTCAGAATCTCAATTATGTCTGATCTCAACCCTGTAAGCCTCATGTAAGTCTTCTTCCTTTGTCTGAACTCACAATAGCCACTGAAGGGAGAGATCTGGTGACTTCATTCAACATTTGGTTATTAAGCACCCCCCTGTACCGGGCTCTGTCCCAGGCGCTGGGGACACAGCCCCAGGAGAGCCATGGCTCTGCTCTCCTGGAACTTATGTTCCGGTCCAGTGAAGAGACATACAAGTATGTGAGAAAATGAATACGATAATCCTCAGTTGTCAAAAGGGCCGTCGATGTAACAGAATGGACCATGTAACAATGTGGCTGGGGAGAGGCCATTATGAGCTGGGGCAGCCAGGAAAGATCTCCTAGAGGGTGTGACATTGGCACCAACAAGGAGCCAACAGCATGCAAACCTGGGCAGGTGCATACCAGGCAGCGGCATCACCAGGGAAAGGTCATGCAGCAGAAACCAGTGTGGCCCTGTGAAGAGCAGAAAGGAGGCTGAGGGCAAGGAGAGGAGGCCAGAGCTGCAGCAGGTCAGCAGGGGTCAGGCCCCATGTGCCTTACAGGCAGGGGAAAGGGTCTAGCTTTTGCTAAGTGCCCTGGCCACTGGTAATATGGGGAGGCAAGACAGTGTGCAACATGCTCTGCCCCCCGAGGGGCCTCCCAGGCTGCACTGCAGAGAGAGATGGGAATGGAAAGAAATGAGTTTTCAGGCTACTGCACTGGTCCAAGCAGGAAATAAGTGTAGCTCAGACTACAGCGGAGGCAGTGGAGATGGAGGGAGGACATTTTTTCCAGATATATCTTGGAGCTGGAGATGACAAGATTTGCAAATAGATTGGCTCTGGGAGAGACCGAGAGAGAGAGAGAGAGACAGAGAGAGAGAAAAAAATAAAAATAAAAAAGAATTGGTCTTCTGATCTTCTCTGAAGAGGAGGAAACAGGTTTCAGGGAGATGCAGGTAGGCTGATGGAGCAGCACTGGTATTGGCTTTCATGCACGTTTGGAAGCCTTGGGAAGGCCTACATATTCTCTGCAAATAAATTGCTCATGATTCCAGTTAATTATCCACAAAATAATGCAAGGTTTACAATAAATTGTATTTCCCAGCTACTGGGAAACAAAGCTGGTAGGAATGAACAGAGCCCACACTGACGCGGGGCCGAAACACACGTTCCATCGTTCTGAGCTGAAAGGGGGCAGCCTGGACAGAGCACATCATGGGGAGAGGCCGCTGTTCCCTGCTGTGCCGGGCCGGGGTGACTGGCGGTTGATAAACAGCCCCGCTCCTAACAAAGAGCCCTGGAGCGGGAGCTGGCACAGTCGACGTGCCATTTATCTTAAGGCTTTCATGGAGGGAAAATATGTTTTTAAAGCTGCCTGGAAAAGGACAATTATTAATGAAACTCTTCTATCAGTGTCTTCACTCGTTTGCCGGGAAGGGAGATGCTGACATACAAGAATTAGGCCAGGCAGGCTTTGGAAGGGGTCGAGAAGGTGGCCAGGAGCACAGTGTCCTCCCTTTGTTGTCACTGGTCTGCAGGCCACGGACGCCCTCTCTGAGGACAGCTTTGGGAGTAAGGGCCACTATGAGCTTCATTCGCCTGATGTCTGGGGAAGCCCGGGGCTGGCTTTGCAGGAGCCCCCTCTCATGACACAGAGGGGCCTTCTCTGCAGCTCTCTGCTGCACGTCCATCACAGAGCAGCCGCATTCCCATCTCTAGTGCAGATGGCTCCACTTGCAGGCCTAGGCAACAGCATGGACCTCAGGACTGCATGGGGCAGCTTCTCCTGGGAGGCCCAGGCGTCAGCAGTGGACACACAGCTCTCCAGACCAAGTCACTCCTGGGTGAGAGGCCCGACGCTGTGAGGGTGATGTCCTCACTCAGGCTGGTGGCAGCATGGACAGCTGCTCCGCATGGAGGGACGCAGGCCCAGCTTGTCCCTGAAATCCAAACCCAGCAGGCCCAGGGCTGCCATCAGGGACGCTGATTCTAAGGTGGAGGGAGATTTCCAGGAAGCAGGAGGTCCATCTGGGGAAAGAAGCGAATGCCACCCAGGATGGTGGAGGAGCACAGAGCAGAGTGAGCTGCAGGCATGGAGGGAGCTGGCCCAGACAGGCACAGGGCAGAAGACTCAGGAAGGGGAAACAGTCAGCACTGCTGATCCCAGCGAAAGTCTTAAAAACTGATGTGGTCAATTTATGGAGAATTGGGGTTGAATTAATGATAACAAAGCAATTCTTCCAAGCTACGGATTTGAGGGAAAAATGAAATATCCAGATGAGGAAAGTGCCCATGGTCTCTGTCTCGGCTCCATGGTGAACGGGGCTCAGGTGAGCTTGGTGATATCAGCAGCCAGTCTCAATCTGAGGGAATCCCAGTGGCAGGGGTGGACGGGGGTGCCTGTGGGTGGAGCAGGCCAAGGAGAAGCAGGTCCCGACCTTCCCTATCGAAGGTGGTGCCTTGCATGGAAGCATCAGGAAGTGGAAACACAGGCGTCTCATTTGGAGATGGGAAGACACACAACACGAGAAACGACTAAAAGAATCAAAGGTGATCTCTGGGGAGGGACAGTGGAGGAAAGAGGGAGAATATCATTTTCATATCTATGGAACTCATTAAATTGGGTGCAAATACCATTTCTTTTTGAAAAGCAGAAACAAAATTATTAAAAGAACCAGTCGGTGAGAACTGTGGCGACCAGCCCGCGTGACTGGAGGAAGAGCAGATTATAATTCATTCGCTCCCCTTCGCCCCTCCTCTCCACCACAGTCTCTCTGGGCCGGGGCCGAAATTCCCAGGTTACAGCTGTGGAATGTGTCTGCTTCCTCCTGCATTGCTCCTGTGCATATAATTTAAATTGCCCTGATGAGGTCTACTGCTTCAGAGTGACATCCAATCATTCCAGGCTCTTTGAGCATCTGGAAGCCTATAACAGCTGGAGAATCTAATCTTGAAGCACTAAATGAGATAAAGCTTGGGTGAGACAAACACCATAGGCCACCTCTTCACCTCCATTATTCATGAAACTATCTCATTATAACTGTGGGTTGCCATGGTGACAGGCAGCGGAGAGACAATTCTAAAAAGTTTGGAGAAGATATTTTATAACTAAGAGCTTTTGGTTGCAAGCGACTGAAACCTGGTTCTTGATGGCTCAAACCGAAAGTTGTTTTGTTGTCTTTGTTTGCCAGCATTGCGGGGAAGGCCTCGGGAGTGCTGACAGCCAGCACCAGGGCCCAGCCGTGTCATCAAGACCTCAGTCTCTGCCCTGGGGGCTCTGCCTTCTGCTCCGCTGCAGTCATTGCTGGGCTCCACGGGCATCCCCTGAAAGCCCCAGGACCAAATTACCCTTAATATTAGCAGGCCGAGACTCTAAACAAATAACGGCCAACCACTGAAAGCAATACCACCAAGGCAAAATACCGTCAAGAGGGGCTGGATAAGTCTGTGGGGCACAAGGGAGGACATCTAAATGAAGACCTCAAGAATAAATATGAACTGCACCAAAAATGGGCACAGGAGAGCACTCCAGGTCAAGGGAATTATAGACACAAAAGATACAGGTCTGGGATGATCCTGAACCATTTGAATAACTGATTCCAGGTCCTTAGTAGGAAATGTTCAAGATGTACCTGGGTGATATGGTTTGACCCTGTGTCCCCACCCAAATCTCATGTTGAATTGTTAATCCCCAGTGTTGGAGGTGGGGCCTGGTGGGAGGTTATTGGATCATGGGGGTGGTTTCTAAAGGTTTAGCACCTTCTCCCTAGTGCTGTCTTGTGATAACGTTCTCATGAGATCTGGTTGTTTGAAAAGGGTGTAGCACTTCCCCCTTTGCTCTCTCTCTCTCCTGCTGGACATGTGAAAACCGTGCCTGCTTCCCATTCGCCTTCTGCCATGAGTGTAAGTTTCCTATGGCCTCCCTAGAAGCAGAAGCCTGTATAGCCTGCAGAACCATGAGCCAATTAAACCTCTTTCCTTTATAAATTACTGAGCCTCAGGTATGTCTTTATAGCAGTGTAAGAATGGACTAGTACACTGGGTCATCTCAGTGTCTCGCAGATCAAAGATGCTGCCATGGGCTCATGAAGTGGTGTCACCCAGACACAGGAGCTAGCCTGACGCTCTCGCTGAACAGTGATGTGTTAATACAACATCAACAAGAATAATGACTGCAATGGATTAGAAGATTCAGGGTACATCAAAAGCCATGAAACAGAGTCAGAAATGAACATGTGGCCATTATTACCTACCTTGCAGAAATAAAAGGATTATAAGACAATACTATGAGCAATTGTATGCCAATAAATTCAGAAGCTTAGATGAAACAAATTCCTAGTAAAACACAAACTACAATAACTGATGCAAGAAGAAATAGAACATTTGAATAGACTTATAACAAGGAAAAAGACTGAATTCTAATCAGAACCTCCCACCAAAGAAGGCTAGAGGACAAGGTGGCTTCACTGGTAAACAGCACAAACATTTAAACAAACAGCCAAAATTATCAAACTCTTCCAAAAAAAAATAGAGTGGAAGAAATACTTCCTAACTCATTTTATGAGGCCAGCATTATCCTGACACCAAAGGCAGACATCACAAGAAAAAATTACAGATTAGTATCCCTTATGAATATTAAATCCTCAACAAAATACTAGAAAATGTAATACAGCAGCATGGTAAAATAATTATACAACATAACCAACCAAGTGGGATTTATCCCAGGAACACAAGGATGATTAAACATACAACAATTATTTAATGTAATACACAAAATTAGTAGAATTAAAGAAAAGATTATAATAGTCTCAATAAATGTAGAAAAAGCATTTGACAAAACTCAACAGCCTCTTATGATTTAAAAAGCAAAACAAAAGCCAACCAAACAAAAAACCAACTCAACAAACTAGAAATGGAAGGCAACTTCTTCAACATGGTAAAAAGCGTTTAGGAAAAGCATATTGCTAATGTTGTACTTAGTGTTGAAGGATTGAAACCTTCCCAGCTAAATTCAAGAACAAAACATGCCCACTTTTGCCACCTCCATTCAACATTGTGCTGAAATTTCTAATCATAACAATTAATCAAGAAAACAAAATAAGAGACGTACAAATTGGAAATGAAGATGTAAAACTATATTCACATATGACTTGATCTTGTACATAGAAAATCCTAAAGAATTCACACACAAAAAACTACTAAACATGATAGAATTTAATAAAGTTGCAAGGTACAAAATCAACACACAAAAATCCATTGTATTCTTATACACTAGTAACGAACAATCCTAAAACAAAATTAAGAAAACAATTCCATTTACAATGGCACCAAAAATAATAAAATATCTAGGAATAAGTTTGAGGAGGTGTAAGATTTGCACACCTAAAACAAAATATTAATGAGAGAAATTAAAGAAGACCTAAATAAATGGAAACACATCCTGTGTTAATTTCTTGGAAGATTTAATATTGTTTAGACTTCAAAACTTCCCAAAGGGATCTACAAATTCAGAGCTATTTCTGAATCACAATCTCAGTGGATTTTTTTCTTTTTTCTCCTTTTTCCTTTTTTTTTTTGTAGAAACGGCAAATCAGATATTAGAATTCATATGAATTGCAAGTTATGGCAAGTAGCTAAAATAATCTTAAAACTAACCAGGTTGGAGGACTCACATTTTTTTTTCATTTCAAAACATATTACAGTGCTGCAGTCAACAAAACAGTGTGGTTCTGGCATACGGATAGAGAGATAGACCAATGGAATACAGAGTCCAGAAATAGTCCTGTGCATCCACAGTCAAATGTCTGACAAGGGTGCAAAGAGGATTCAACAGGGTGAGAATAATCTCTTCAACAAATGTTGCTGGGAAAACAGGATATTCACATGCAAAGAATGAGATTAGACCTATCCCACTCCATATACAAAAATTAACACAAAGTGGATCAAAGACCTAAATGTAAGAACTAAAGTATAAAACTCTTAGAAGAAAGGTGTAAGTATTCATGACTTTGGATTTGGCAATGGACTTTTAGCTTTGACACCAATAGCATAAGCAACAAAAGAAAAAAAATGGATAAAGTTGACTTTAGCAAAATTAAACTTTTGTGTATCAAAGAACACTGTCAAGAAAATGAAAAGACAACATATAGAACAAGAGAAAATATTTCCAATTTATATAACTGCTAAGGACCTAGAATTCAAAATATACAAAGAACTGATACAACTTAATAATAAAAAGACAACCCAATTAAAATAAAATTTAAGAACAGGCAAACGACTTGGATATTTCTCCAAAGAAGATATATAGATGGCTGCCAAGCACATGAAAAGATGATTATAACATTTGGGGTCATTAGGGAAATGCAAATCAAAACGTCAATGAGGAAGCACATCACACCGCATAGGATGGTAACATAGCAGTAATAATAATAGCGACAAAGGTAAGAAGTGGGTCAGGATGTGGGGGAAGCGGAACTCTCACGCATCGCCGTATGTAAAGGGTGAATGTAAAATGGCCCTGTGAAAAATGATTCAGCACCTCCTCAAAAAGTTAAACATAGAATTACCATCTGAGCCAGAAATTCTACCCCTAAGTCTATAACCGAAAGAACTGAAATTAAGAATTCAAACAGATATTATAGATGAATGTTCCTAACAGCACTATTCACAAGAGCCAGAAGTTGGAAACAGCACAAATGGCCAATTAATGAATAAATAAAATATGGTCTGTCCATGCAACGGAACATTTTTCAGCTTTAACAAGGAATGAAGCACTCACACATATGACAGCAGGGATGAGCCTTCAGAATATCCCTAAGTGAAAGAAGCCGGGAACAAAAGATCATATATTGCACGATTTCATTTATGTTAAAAAGATCCAGAATAGTTAAATCCAGAGACGGCAGATAAGTGGCCGTCATGGGCTGTGGAGGATGGAGGACAACAGGGATGAAAATGTTCTGGAGGTGACTGTCACACAACAGTGTGAATGTACTCAATGGCACTGGATTGTGCACGTTAAAAGGATTAATTTTATGTTATGTGAGACTCACTTCAATTAAAAACAAGCTGTGAGTAAAAGAATGTGTATAGGGGGTGGTACAGAAAAGATATATACCACAAAACTTACTGCACACTTCTGGAGGTTGCTAGGATGCCAATCCATTATGCTGAAAATTGATAAATAAAGAGGAAAACTAAGCATTTATCCTGCCTTCCTGGTATTAATTGTATTTCATGATAAATCATAGCCTTCGTGGATGAGGGATGGCTCTTCTCAACAGAAGCACTCAAGCAAATAATTTCAGAAGGAGGAAGAGAGTTAGAAGTTCCAACACCTTATTAAAAATTGACTAGGTTAATGTCATCAATCGATGGTAAACTCTTCAGTGGAAGATCGATAGAGAAACTTACACTGAATGGATCATTGTTGCCATCTGAATTCGCTGATCAGTCTCAGCATCATTAAAAGTGAAGTTTAATCATTATGTGTCTCCCGATAGGCTGCAGTACAAAGAATACAGCTTCACCTACCAAGTATCCATGCACAGAGAAAACCTGGATCTCATCAGCCCTGGCATTTAATTCCAAGCCTGCAGCAATGTGTGAGGCAGGGGAACAAGTTAAACAGCCCCGGAAGCCATTGGGCAGATCCTAACGTGACCATCTAATGGGACACTTGACTTGCTTTCCTCAAAAAGCCAGCATGAGGTAGGAGATCTGTGAAATGGAGCGGGAGGTGGAGGCAGAAAGAGACGATTCTAGATTTAAAGAGACTTAACAGATAGAGTTTTCTGACATGACATATAGACTTTGCTTGGATCTGGATTAAAATAAATCAGCTACTAAAATTCAGTTTTTTCGCTAATCAAGATGTTATCGGAAAGGGGTCCTGATCCAGACCCCAAGAGAGGGTTCTTGGACCTCACACAAGAAAGAATTCCAGGCAAGTTCATAGAGTAAAATGAAAGCAAGTTTATGAGAGAAGTAAAGAAACAGAAGAATGGCTACTCCATAGACCGAGCAGCACCAAGGGCTGCTAGTTGGCTACTTTTGTGGTTATTTCTTGATTATATGCTAAACAAGGGATGGATTATTCATGAGTTTCCTGGGAAAGGGATGGGGATTTCCCAGAACTGAGGGTTTCTCCCCCTTTTAGACCATATAGGGTAGCGTTGCATTTGTAAACTGCCATGATGCTGGTAGGAATGACTTTTAGCACCTGCTGTATTATAATTAGCATGTAACGAGCAGTGAGGACCACCAGAGGTCACTTTCATTGCCGTCTTGGATTTGGTGAGTTTGGGCTGGCTTCTTTACCACATCCTGTTTTATCAGCAGGGCCTTTTTGACCTGTATCTTGTGATACCAGCTCTGTCCACCTCCTGTCTCATCCTGTGACTAAGAGAGCCTAGCTTCCTGGAAATGCGGCCCAGAGGGTCTCGGCCTCATTTTACTCAGTCCTTGTTCAAGATGGAGTCACTCTGGTTCAAACGCCTCTGGCAAAGGGAATTTGAGTATAGACTAAGTGTTTGTCTTAGTCAGTTCAGGCTGCTGTAACAAAATGCCTTAGACAGGGTGGCTTATAAACAACAGACATTTATTTCTCACAGTCTGATGAGTCCAAAATCAAGCCTCCTGCAGATTCAGCATCTGGCAAGGCCCACTTCTTGGTTCGTAGATGGCAGTCTTCTTGTTGCATTCTCACATGGTGCAAGGGGCGAGGCAGCTCTCTGGAGCCCGTTTATAAGGGCACTAATCCATTCATGAGGGCTCCATCCTCAGGACCTAATCACCTCCCGAAGGCCTCCCCTCCTAATCCATTATGTTGGTGATTAGGTTTCGACATATGCATTTTGTGGGGACACAAACCCTGAGCCCACTGCAGTGTTTGATTAAATGAAGGAGTTGTTTGTTTTACAAAGCGTGAGTGTAGAACGGTAGTCATGCAAAAAGAGATTCCTTATTCGGATGCGTATTGAAGGATTTAGGAACGTGAGGACATGGGGTGTGCAATTTGCTTTAAAGCACTCAACCGTGCTGCAAGCCTCTCTTTCCCTCCACGTACATCTCTCTCAGTGCTCTCTATCCAGTCCTGTGCCTGGAGGCTGACCCTAATATCCAGTAGTAAAGGGACTCTGTGTCCTCTGGAGACCTTTGGCTCAACCAGAGGCGAGGGGCTGTGCTCAGAGCACCTGCTCCTCTACCCCCGCTGGCTGGGCTGCAGTTCTTGTCTGGCAGCCCCTCATGCAGAGCCAGCTGCTGCCCCACTGGGTGAGTAACCACCCTCCCTGCCCATGCAGACGCAGTGGTCTTAGCTGCACCGCTGAGACCCTGCTAAGATCCCAGCCCTGAAGTGTGGCACTGGCCCTGCAGACTTCCTCCACCCGCCCACGCCTGTGGCAGCCATCCCTGCATCCACCTCTCCCCTGTCCCATTTAGAGTCACTTGTTACCTGTGGGATTGTGACTCTGGGGGAGGTAACATGTTTGTGGTTGTTGATGTCGGGCGACGGGTATGTGAGAGTTTTATGTATCCTCTACCTTTGTGTATGTTTTTGAAATTTTTCATAAGCAGAAAACAAACATAAATATACACACTCTATTTTTCCATTATTAACATTATAAATTTATGTTTAAAGGTACACATGAGATGTTTTAGAAGGATACACACCATATTCCGACTGTAGCTACCTCCAGACGATGGGACTAGGAGGTAGCAGAGCAGGAGGGGGCAGAGCGGAGTGAGCTGGGAGGTGTCCTCAAGCTGGGAGGTGTCCGTGAGCTGGGAGGTGTCCTCAAGCTGGGAGGTGTCCGTGAGCTGGGAGGTGTCCGTGAGCTGGGGGGTGTCCTCGAGCTGGGAGGTGTCCTTGAGCTGGGAGGTGTCCTCAAGCTGGGAGGTGTCCGTGAGCTGGGGGGTGTCCGTGAGCTGGGAGGTGTCCTCGAGCTGGGAGGTGTCCTCAAGCTGGGAGGTGTCCGTGAGCTGGGAGGTGTCCGTGAGCTGGGGGGTGTCCTTGAGCTGGCATGTGAACTCTCCTCCCCTCCTCCTCATAACCTCTCCCTCCTCATGATCTCAGTGCTTCCACTTATTTAAAATCACTCATTTAAATGAGTGAACCTCCACTCGTGTAAAATCACAGCTCAATATCACTCCCTCTGGGGACGCTTAAACAGGGAGTGCCGTGGGCAGCCCTCCTGCACAGGCCACCACTGCTCACACACTTCATCTTCGCAACATTTATCTCAGTGGTCATTTACATTCATCTCTGTGAAAATTTGAGAATTCTCAGGGGGAGATTCTCCACTGTTCTCCGCGGGAATTTCTGTTCCCAGGGCTAGTTTTATACCGATCCATGTGATAATTTGTGGATGCCTCCTAGCTAAGAGCTCTAAGGAAGCAGAATTTTTCATTATATTCCCAGCTTTGATCACAGTGTCCGGCAAATGGCAGGTCTTCAAACACGTGGGCTTTGTCAAATTCTTTGAAATTTCTACTAGAATGTATTCATTTTTCTGCCACTTAAAATAATTTTAAGTTATTGTTTTAATTTGTTGTAAATTTTGTTTGACTTTGAGGAAAATGTAGAAAAATAATCTAAAATCTTGAAGATAAGAAAGAATTTAAGTATAATGTTCATGGATAATAAGCAAAGGATAGGTTATGGAATTGCACAGATTTTAAAGTCTCTGCAGAGTGTGTCATCACGACTTTGTAAGGCAAGTGAACTGGAGGAAAGTATTTGAAGACAACATGACAAACAACAAGTTTGTATCCTTAATATGTAAAGAGCATATTCAAATCAATATGAAAAAAAGATATCTGTATACAAAGGATTGGCATGAATAAAAAGTTCAAGAAAGAAGACACACAAAAACAATGGAGCCGCAATGGAAGCAACATCACTAATTATCCAAGACATGCAAACAAAACGAAAATACTTCAAGTTCATTGGGTGAGAAAAGACTGAAACTCACTGCAATAGCTGATGCCAATGAGGGTCTGGGGGATGGATTCTCAGGACCCTCTGGGGGCTGGTAAGTGTCCCCTGTTTGAAGCTTCTGGGGACAGTTTGGTGAAATGTGCTGAAAGGCTTTCACATTTGGAGATGTTTGCTCCACGAAGAAATGCCTACAAGGACAGGCTCACAGGACCTGTGACTAGGGCCAAGCTCCCGAAGCATGTAGGGCTTAGCTGCTCCCACTAAGATCGCCAGTCCTGAGTCACTCCCTCTGTGCCCTTCCCCTACCCTCGCATCCCTGTGGGAGCTGTCCCTGCCTCCACCTCTCCCCCACTCCCCGATCAGGGACTTATTGTTTTTTGGTTTATGCTGGAGGAGCAGTGACAACAGACCAGGGCCAGGGGTGGAGACCCACACAGTAGGTCCACAGTCACTGCGAAAATGTGCACGCCACAATGTTAAGTAATTTTTAAAAAGGACCTTTTGTATATTAGGACCCATTTTGTTTCAAAATACATGTGTGACATCACTATGCAGAAAATGTTAAAGCTGTAAAAACATGAACAGAATGCCTGAAGCGTGGGCCGTGGAGGGGCACGCTGACCTGTACACGCCTCCCACTTCATGGAAATGCCTTCGCGCTGCTTACTTCCTTGCTTTTCTTTCACAGGAGGCTTGTGTCACTTTTACAACCAGCGAAGTCACGTGTAGGTTCCGTGTCCAGGAAGAGAAACCCACCGCCCCCTTCTGGATGGCAGGTGTCCCTCTCAGCTGAGCAGGTGTCTGGGACCATGACATCCACTTGGGCTCTCCTGGCCCCCAGAGAAGATCTGTCCAGTGCATGTGCTGGCTGCACCGTGACGTCCCCTATGAACAAGGCCCACAGGCAGTGGCTGGCTGGGGGGATGCCCTTGCCCTGAGTGGAGTCTCCCCAGATGGCTGCTTCTTCCCCACCCCGAGGGTCACAGCCCAGCCCAAGCTCCAAGGGAATGGAGCAGCTGCCTACACCAAGCTTCCCTCCTCTGGAGAAAGTGCCTCCTCTTCTCCCTCACGTGCTCCCTGATGACCGCCAGGCTCCTTGACATGGTTCCCAGGACCAGCCTCTCCCAGGGTCCCTACTCCCAGTACCCCAGTCCTCACCATTTGTGACCCTTCAGCCCCTGCTGAACCCTGCCAGCCCCAGGACAGGCTGTCATGCCATGTCCCAGCCATGACGAACGGGGAACGGGGAACTGTCTGACCTTAGGCTGGGTTCAAAAGCAGGGTCAGCCCAGGCACAGAGCCTGTTTGTTTGAGTGAATTGAGTGGGAGGCTGCTTTCTCATCGGGCTGGGGAGGGTTCAGAGGATTGTGGTCTCTTTGTTTTCATTCAAGGCTCCATCAGCCGGGGCCCAGGCAGGAACCAGAGTTCACTCAACCGTTCACAGTTCACAGAAGGGTGCCTTGCAGAGGCGCCGGCAGGGTGAGCAAGGATGGCGTGGAACTCGAGGCGGGGGCCACAGTGGATGTTGTTGCCACCTGTGGCCTGAGGAGCAGGGCAGGAGCCACGCTGCTGGGTCCCAGGGAGGCCATGGGGGCACTCCACAGAAGCTGAGCCTGGAGATGAGGGTCCCCGTGAGGCCATGCAGGGCACTCCACAGAAGCTGGGCCTGGAGACTGGGGGTCCCAGTGAGGCCACGGGGGCACTCCACAGAAGCTGGGCCTGGAGACTGGGGGTCCCAGTGAGGCCACGGGGGCACTCCACAGAAGCTGGGCCTGGAGACTGGGGGGTCCCCGTAAGGCCATGGGGGCACTCCACAGAAGCTGGGCCTGGAGACTGGGGGTCCCAGTGAGGCCATGTGGGGCCCTCCGCAGAAGCTGGACCTGGAGACTGGGGGTCCCAGTGAGGCCACGGGGGCACTCCACAGAAGCTGGGCCTGGAGACTGGGGGTCCCAGTGAGGCCACGGGGGCACTCCACAGAAGCTGGGCCTGGAGACTGGGGGTCCCCGTGAGGCCACGGGGGCACTCCACAGAAGCTGGGCCTGGAGACTGGGGGGTCCCCGTAAGGCCATGGGGGCACTCCACAGAAGCTGGGCCTGGAGACTGGGGGTCCCCGTGAGGCCATGCGGGGCACTCCACAGAAGCTGGGCCTGGAGACTGGGGTCCCAGCTCTTGCCAGCAGCACAGCCCCATGCAGGAAGGGCATGAGGAATAAATGCCCCGACCTCAGCCTGACTCTCCAGCCTGCTCTGTGCCCCAGGGGAGACTCCATTAGTGGAGCCCAACTCAAAATAGGGAGGGAAGGGAGCCTGGATGGACGGAGGGCCCCAGTCATCTTAGGGTGGGTGGAGTGGGGTCGGGGAGCTGGATGGGGCCTGCAGGGCAGCGGGTCCCACCCAGGTCCACCTGCAGACATCAGGGGCCTCATCTGGGAATGCGGGGCCAGGATGCTCTTGAACAAATGGAAGTTTTGGCAACTCTGGACTCTGGGGGTAATAGGCTGGGACCACAGAGCTGTGACCCACAGCTCCTGTCCACGCTGGCTCTCATGGCCACTGGTCTCCCTCACTTGGTCTCCGGCCTGCCCTCTGCCTCCGAGTCTGCCACTCCCCACCCAGCCTCTGTCATTTGCACCCTGTTGATGAACTGTACAGCGCGGAGGTGGAAAATGATAATCTCTCCCTCCTCAAACAGCTCTGGTCCCACTAAGCCCAGTAATAAGGAGGAAATGCAAAATGAATCTGCCGCAGAAAACCAATAAGCGCCGAGGCTCAGAGCCTTTGGCAGGGAAGAGCACAAAAATGCCAAATACAATTATTTTCTGTTAACATTATATCCACAGGCTCTTGTCAAGGAAATATCTGATCGGATCCCTAAACGAGCAATTATGAGAGCTCACTGTCTGAGCGAGACGCCTCTGGCAGAGGAATTTAATTTTGGAAAGTGTCCTATCTCAAACTATGGGTCTGGCCTGCTTTCTGGGGGAGGAGGCCAGCCCACCAGGCAGAGACTGCTCTGGGGGATGCGTCCCTGTGGCAGAGGCGACTCCCGGTCAGGCAGAGGATCCAGAGAGCATTGGAGGCTCAGTCCTCAAGGTCCCCAAGCATGAGGCCTTTGAGGTTGGGGCTGGGGGTGAGGCCAGAGAGTCACAGAGCAACAAAAGCCTGGGGTCCTGTGTGCAGCATGGACAGCAAGACATGGCCACTGACTGGGCACAGAGGGGACAGGCCCTGGAGTGACAGCATGGCCTGTCAGGCACACGGGGCCCGGGCTGCCACCAGCAAGTGTGCAAAGAAGGAAAAGGTGCCCTCTCAGGACTGTTGAAATGGGAAGGTGCCCACCCCTTCTAGGGGAGGACCTGGAAGAGGCCCCTTCCTGATCTCAGCCAGGGTCAGAGCAGGCACCCTGGGAGCTGGTAGTGGCTAGACCAGACCCTCACCACGGCCAGGAGCCCTGGGGCGCAACTGATGGCAGCTGGACCCACCCTCACTCCTGGTGCGTGTCCTGAGGGCATGCCTGCAGGGTCCCTCACTAAGGCCCTGGCCCAGGTGGTGACAGATGGGAACAGAGGAAGGGGCATGGAGGAGGCTCTGGACTCGGAACACCCACCTGGCTGCTCAGGGGGCAGGGAGGCCAGTGGCCACCACACAGGGTGGACCTGGACATTTGCTCTGGGGAGTGGACTCACTGCTGAGGGTCTCCTGGCCAGGAAAGATGCCTGCAGGGCCCACGGCAGGGCAGGAAGGATCTGGGGGCTCAGTGGAGCCAGCGTGAGAAGCAGGGAGGTGTCCATGAGCTGACAGCCCCCTCCTCAATCCAGGATCTCCAGGTGAGCAGCAGGCCCCTGTTCTTGTCCTCCCCATGGATGGCCCAGATCGTGGGAAGGGTCAGGCTCCCCCGGACCCCAGAGGCAGCCCTGCCAGGCTCCAGAGTCCCAGCACAGTGAGTGCCATCTGGTGACCCCAGGTCCTCTGCAGACACTTGCTCTCCATTCATGGTCTCCTCCTCTCCTCACCTGACCCCCGTCAGGACTCCTTCCCTCAGCCTGGAATCCACTTCACTGGATCCCCAGCTCCTGCCCTCTGAGCAATGTCCTGGGAGTGTCCTGGCCTCTCTCCAGCGGGGCCAGGCCTGGAGCTGAGCTCTTCTTTCCAGGGCACTAACCTTGGAGGGCCTGGACAGAATGAGTCGGGGCAGCACCTGCAGGATTTCTGTTCTAACAACATGACCCAGGCAGTTCTCCTAGGCCTGATTTCAGCAGAATTGGACCCTCTGCCCAGGAACCTATGTGGAAGCTGAAAACTTGGCTGGGAGGGGAAGTGGATGTTCAGCCCCATGCTCCCATCTTGGCCAAATGTTGGAGCAGATCCATTCGCAGGCTCCAAATGTGCACATACATAAGAGTTTGGGGAACTTTTGCAACGCTGCCTACACAACTCACGGGGACGTCGGCACGTGAGTTGTTTGTTTGAATGGAACCGGCTGTCTTTGGGGCTCTAGAGTCACTTGCAGAATGCACGGTGCCCTCTCTCTACTCCCTGC
The DNA here is from genome assembly GCF_029289425.2 of Pan paniscus. Lineage (NCBI taxonomy): Eukaryota > Metazoa > Chordata > Mammalia > Primates > Hominidae > Pan > Pan paniscus. The sequence goes on from NC_073259.2 coordinate 139,435,007, forward strand.
CTCCCTTTGACCATTGATTTGTCCAATGGATGCCAGCATCAAACCAGCAGGACAACAAAATGCCGGCGTCTGTGACAAGGACCTGGGTTGTTGGCCATGGAAACCTAATCAATGTGGAGCTGCTCATGGAACAATCCTCCACCTCTGGCATGTCAGGCAGAGCGGGGCAGGGGCAACAGGCAGGGCTGCTTGGGATGAGGCAGGGAAGAGCCAGCGGGGAGCCTCCCTTGGCTCAGGGGTCTCCTTTGTGGTAAGCAGTGAGAACCAGGGCCCTTCAGAGGGAAGCAGACAGTCGGTGTCCAATGTGACCCCAGGAGGGTGTGGCCCACCCCAAAAAAACAGTGTTGGGGGGTCTTCTTACCTCAAGCGATGCCCCATCGGGTCCCTAGCCAACCTGGGTTTCCAGGAATAGATGTGGGAGGAGGGACCCCCACGAAGGAGGTGACTTTCCTGAACAAAGCAACCTCCCAAGACTCTTAGAATCTGATAATCCTTCACTCTTACTCCTCAGGAGAGAAGAGTCTCTTCCAGCCAGGCCAAGGCAACCATGGGTTTGATGAGCTGTTGAATTTCCTACTGGAAATTAGCAGCCCGGAGCCCTGCTTCTATGGCAGGGTCAGGCAGGGTCAGGCAGTGCTCGCGGCATGGACTCGGGAGTGAGAGGGCCAGTGTCGTGGTTTACAGAGCGTGGGGTGCAGGGAGCTGATTATTCACTCTGTGTCTCCATTTCGTTTTTTGCAGAATGAGCTTTGGTGTGGATTTAACCTGAACAGGGCAGGCACAGAGTGTATGCTCTGTGTGAATTGACCTTCTGTATTTTCATCCTTCAGACGTGGAACCCATAGAATCTCCTTTATAAATGCATCGATCATTTCTGCCCAGAATCTCTTCCTGTTCTTAATCACTTGGCCTGAGGCTCCACTCCTGACCCCATAACTGTACAGGGTTCCCTCAGGCAGCAGGCTCCTTAAAGAAAAAACTTTACTCTTTTTTTTAATAGAGTAAGTGAGTCACATCCTTTTCAGAAGTAGCATCCTAATGTTAGTACATAAGGTGAAGTCACAAATAGCAGAATGACCAAAGGCAACACCTTCGTGAGCCCTTGAAATACAGTGACGGATACAACACCCCTCCCTGGACCCATGGGTGTTGCTTCCTGCAGCCAGGGACCGGGTTCATGTGTGTCCAGCAGAGCCCCAGGCCAGGGAGTGAGTCTGCATTTACGGGCCGTGTTGCATGAAAAGCGTGGGCCTCTCTATGGCACGAATATGCACCTCGGCTCCCTGGAGGAATGAAGGGAGACCCTAAGTGGCAGGCAGTGACCGCTAACCAGGGACCACAGCTTCACTGTCAGGGTCTACTGGAGCCGTGGCCTCACCAGGGTCCTAGGCTGCTCATCCCCGTGGCATGAAGGCCAACCAAGTTGGTGGAGAAAGAAAATAAATCACCGCCTGCACAGTGAAAATTCTGTTGGACGTTGAGAGGGTTGTGGCGACCGTTCTCCTCTGCATCTTACCTGTGAGCAGCAGCCCTGTGGAGCGCAGCAGCGCCAGTGTGTTCTCAAGAACCTCCTGTCCGAACGGAACAGATAGGGTTGCAGGCGTGGTCTAGTCGGGAGACAGAATTGACTCAAGACATTTCACAGGGAGGAAATGTAATGCAGAGAATGGGTGGAAGAACACAGAAGCCACACCCAGGGGCGTAGAGCAGTCCAGAATGTAGCAATGGCAGGAATCCAGCACACTGCTCTTTGTCTTGGGTTAGAGGGAGAAAGACAGAGGCAAAGCTGGGACTTCAGTAACAGCAGACGCTCCCAGAGAAGCCAGACACACCGGAGGGAGCGAGACAGAAAAGCACCAGGCTGTGGCCTCCCGACATCTCCCGCCTGCCATGTCCTGCTGAGGCCTCCCATTGGCCAGGGATGCTGCGGGTGGGCCTGTTCTGGTTCTTGACATCTGTGCACGAAATAATTTGGGAGCAAGTCCAAAGTAAGAGTGGGCAAAGAAGTTTATTGCAAAGCGAAAGTGTGCTCCACTAGCTGGGTCAGAGCGGGCTGCTCCGGAATAAGACAGTGAGACTGGCACTGGGAAGTTCCTTTGATGGGAGTCTCACATGATTATCCCTGAAGGAGCAGGAACTAAGCATGTTGTGGGTGGGTTCCTGGGCCTACAGAGGCCGTCACTGTACATGCTGGCACATACATTGCCTGTCTCATTAGCATTTTAAATCTCTGCCCAGGCATGTGTTTTTCACTATTACAGTGAGCAAAGTTCAACATGAGGACATGGTTCTTGGCTCGGCCTTTGGGAGTTTTCCTCCAACAGTCACTTCTCCTTCAGCAAGGAAGTTGCCCACTGCGGGTGACCACAGATGTCTGTCCCAGCCCCTTTCTGGAGCGTCCGTTACTGATCGGGGCCCCTGTGCTAACCTGTTGGCCCCATTTGGCTTGCTCTTAGCCGCCTGCAGGTAATCATGCCTGTTGCCTCGGTAACTGCCTGCTTAAGAACTGCCCAGAAATGGGGGACAAGGAGGCCAGAGAGTACAGCACTCTTGGGAAGCAAAGAAGAGCAAAGCAAGGTCCGCGAGTGGGTCCAAGGGCAAAAGCAAGTGGCCCTCATGTCTGTGCATCTTTGAGGTTCCTGGAAGGTAAGTTTAAATGTTTGCTGTTTTTAATATATTGTGGGGCTTGGGGGCCAATTTTTTTTATCGTGGTAAAATACACATAACATACAATTGACTATCTTAACCATTTTTAAGTGTACAGTTTGATGATACTAAGTACATTGCTTTTACTGTGCAACCATCACCACCATCCATCTCTCCATCCATCCATCCCTCCATCCATCAACCCATTCCTCCCTCCATCCATCCCTCCATCAATCCATCCCTCCATCAATCCATCCATCCATCAATCCCTCCATCCATCTCTCCATCCCTCCATCAATCCATCCCTCCATCAATCCATCCCTCCATCAATCCCTCCATCCATCAATCCATCCATCCATCAATCCCTCCATCCATCTCTCCATCCCTCCATCAATCCATCCATCCCTCCATCAATCCATCCATCCATCCCTTTATCCATCCTTCCATCCTTCCATCCATCCATCCATCCATCCATCCCTCCATCCACCCATCAATCCCTCCGTCCATCCACCCATCAATCCCTCCCTCCATCCTGTGAGTGGGATCCCACTGCACCTGCATCACCTCCCCCAGGTGCATCACACTGTGGCATGTGTTGGAAATTCCTCCCTTCTTAAGTGACTGATAATGGGGGTGGGGTGGGCTCGCCTCTGTCCTTCTGGAATGTGTTTTCTACGTCCTTTATCATTTTTCTGGTCCCTCCTTTACTGCATTGTCTTCTTTTGTGTTTAGTCGATTTTCTGTAGTGAAATGTTTAAATTCCTCTCTCATTTCCTTTTGTGTTTACTCTGCAGCTATTCTCTTTGTGGCTGATATAATAAAGTTGCTACACTCTGACATGAATTTATCCCGGTTAAATGTCAATAACACAAAAACTTCCACTCCTTCACATCTCCATTCCCACTTCCTTCAGTTGTTGATGTCACAGAATTATATCTTTATATGTCATGTGTCCAAAAACAGAAACAAATAATTTTTAAATGTATCTGTCTCTTTACCTATGTAGAAAATAAAATGTGGAAACCCAAAACAAAGTTATAATACTACTGACAACTTTTGTACAGTACCTATTTACTATTCAATTGGGTTGTCTATTTCTTACTGACTTACAGACTTTACAAAATATATTCTGGATATGAGTCCTTTGCCAGTTACGTGTGCATAAATAGTTTCTCCTCCTAGGTGGTTTATATCTCTACTTTCAATTTTTTTTTTTGAGACAGGGTTTCACTGTCACTCAGACTGGGGTGCAGCGGCAAGATCATAGCTCCCTGCAGCCTTGATCTCCTGAGCTCAAGCCACCCTCCCACCTCAGCCTCCGGAGTAGTTGAGACTACAGGCACACATCACCACATCTGGCTAACTTTTAAATTTTCGTTTCTGTAGAGACAGGGTGTGTCTATGTTGCCCCGGGTGGTCTCCAACTCCTGGGCTCAAGCGATCCTCCCACCTCAGCCTCCCAAAGTGTAAAACATTTTTTTAACTTAATCCCAACTGTGATAGTATAAAACATGTTTTTTATTTTAATTCCTAATTTTAGTTAAGTGCAATCAAGACATTTTAACCCTTAAATTTGTTTCCTATTAAACATCTATCTCTGCCACAAGGCCAAGAGTTATTCCCCTGTTATCTTCTAAAAGTTGTTTCACAGTTGGACTATGCTCTACCTGGAAGTGATCTGGGGGAGGATAAGGAACATTGGAAGATCCATTTATTTGCCTATGGATATCCAATTGGCGTGGCATTATGGGAAAGACTCCTACCACCCTGCAGGGTCACCTTTGTCATAGATGAAGTCTTGGTGCACACGTGTGATGATTCCTAGGCCCTCTGGGTGACCAGTACTTCGGTTGTCTTTCTGACATTGTTGCTTCATCACCAGTGTAACGTCTGAGGGCACAGTCCTGCACCTCGGTGGCTGCTGTTCTGCTCATCTTGGATGTCCTCTTTTCTTACGTGTTTACACACACGTTAGAATCAACACATTTATTTTTGCAAAAACAATCTTCCGGGATTTTGAATAGGCTTGCCTTGAACGCATAGAGACATTTGAGGAGAATCTCATCTGGACAAGACCCTTTCAAGCTAAGGATGGTTTGGGAGGGTATATGTATCTGTTGTGGTGGTGGTAGCCCATGAAATACTGTTTATAAACAACCTCTTTCAAAGGCAATTTGGCAATGTCTATTAAAATAGCGAGTGCACTACTCTGTTAGCCAACAATTCTACTTCTAGAAATTTATCCTAGCGTTACACTCACTCAGATTCACAAAGACAAACTATTTTAATTGGATATTAATAGTATCTTTGTTTGACAAGATGAGGAATAATCTAAATGCTGTGTATAAGGAACTTGGGAAATAAACTATGGTGCATCCGTATCACAGAATACTGTGGCAATGTTAAGAAGAATGAGGTTGGTCCATATTCCCTATGTACAATTGTGGACCCATATATCGTTAAGTGAAGAAAAAAGGAGAATGAGACAGAAAGAAAGAGGGAGAAAGAGAAATAGAAGGAAGGGAGGGAGGGAGAGAGGGAGAGAAGAGACAGGGAGGAAGGAAAGAACAGGAAAGAGAGGGATGGAGGGAAGATGGGGAAACACAGGCCCAGTGCCTTCCAGAAAGGAGCTGCCTCTGTGTGCGTGTGGATGCGTGTGCATGTGTGTATAGGTGCATGTGCGCATGTGTGTGTGCGTATGTGTGGCATGTGTAGGAAATATATGTGCCTAATCTTAAGATATCTCTTAAAGGACACTAAACAGCTGCTAAGGGTTGTGCCTCCAGGAACACAAGCTGCTGGCTAGAGATGGGGGTGGGAAGATGTGGCTGAGATTGCCAGCCGTTCAGCAGGCTTGGCCCATCTTCCTTCTGGGCACCGTGAGACCACATTTCTCAGCCCACGGTTGGCATGAGAATGTCTCTGGGCAGCGGTCAGGTCACAGGCCTGTCCTGTGCTGCTGTCGTCTTCCTCTCTGAGGTCTTCCAACTGGGACAAGGCCTTGACAGCAGGCGACCCCTTGCCCCACACAGTGGAGTATTCTTTTGCTCTGGAGTGGCGTTTCCCAAAGCACATCTGCAGGCCTCTGCCTCATGCAGGGTCACCTTGACACTGTTGAAATGCAGATCCCTGGCACCATCTCTGCAGAGTCATACTCTAGATAGAGGCCCAGGATCTGGGGTCTGTGTTTCAAGGAGCCCTGGGGGGGCACTGCCTTTGAGAGCAATCACTTGACAGCAGCACTCCCCAACCTGCCTGATGCACTGGGATGATCCTTACACACCCAGACCTAGAGCCCCGTCCACGGAGATGTGAGTTTGGGAGCTCTGGGGGCCCAGGAACCTGTATGTCAAGCACACGTCTGCATCCCCGGTTCTTACCATGCAGAGAACTTGGGAAGCTGCTTTAGGAGACCCCCCCCTTAGATGGTGTGGAACCCCCTCATTCTAGGGCATGGGCACGCACAGGGACTCCCTCCCCAACAGCTTCGGGGGCTGTGATAGCATCACAGCTGGGGGAGGAGAGCCAGGCCGTGCACTCGCAGTGCCCAAGTCAGGGGGCCAGCCTTTGTTGTGTGCCACCGGCCCACCCTTGAGGGGCCTGCTAAGTGTTTTGCATCCTGCCAACCCCCTCAGGAAGTGGGCAGGCACCCGGTCACTAAGAATGACAAGTGGCAGCAGGAAGCGGAGACACACCTGACTGAAATTGGTGACCTTCCTGGGGAAGCTCAATCCACAGCCACTGCTGAGTGCCATTGTCAGCTGTTTTCTCCATCTTGAAATCAGCATCCCAATGAAAGTCCCATGGGCATGAGCTCGGCCAGACCGCATTGATCATCTGTCTCACTTTTCTTTCTATTGTATTTTTAGGGGTTTTCTTCTCCTCTTCAAAGAAACAAGTTGTGTAAAAGTTGCAGAAGATTGAGGAATACTGAAAGAGATGAAAGGCCTCGTTTCATCCAGGCCTCAGGGATGAGCCCCGTAACAGGTCAGCGCTAGTTTTTCAGAGCCATCAGACACAGTCATGTGAATGTGTGTGTGTGATAGGTGTACACGCACATACATATATGTGCACATATAGTCTTCCAGGGCACACAGGATGGTCACTTCTTCAGTAACTGCTACTCAACATTTCATGGTATAATTATGCTGTGATTTGTTTACTACATTCCCTATTGGTAGAATTTTCGCTCTTACAAATTTGTTTCACTTTGTGCTCCTATAATTTTGCCATGAATAATCCTAAAAATACACATTTGTGTAGTTATACAAGTGGCTCTGTCCTGCCATGGTTGAGAGAGGAGACTCGGGAGTTGGATGCATGGGTTAGAGGCACAAATCCAGGCTCAAGGACTTACTACCCATGTGAGCACTGTCTTAGTCCATTGTGTATTGCTCTGAGAGAATACCTGAGGCTGCGTAGTTTATAAAGAAGAGAGGTTTATTTGGCTCACGATTCTGATGGCTGAAAAGTCCAAGTTTGGGCAGCTGCATTTGGTGAGGGTCCTAGACTACTTCAACTCATGGCAGAAAAGAGAAAGGGCATCAGGTGTGTGCAAACAGATCACACAGTGTGGGGTGGGGGAAGCCAGAGAGGGAGACCAAGGAAGAAAGAGAGGGAGACCGAGGAAGCCAGAGTGGGAGATGAAGGAAACCAGGCTTTTAAAGCATCCTCTCTCTCAGAAACAAGTCCATTCCTGGGAGAGCGAGCACTCACTCACTACCAAAAGAACAGCACCGAGCCATTTGTGAGGGATCCATCCCTGTGATCCACACACCTCCCACCTCTCAACACCACACTGGGGATCCCATGTCAACCTGAGTTTTGGTGGGTACCAGAGAGCCACATCCAAACCATAGCAACCATGGACCCATTACTCAACTCCTCTTCACTTTCACCTGCTAAGTGTGGAAAATTTGTACTGTCAGTCCTTACATGAGTGCTTACATAAGAGAGCTTGTGTGAAGAGTAAGGTAACATACTCAGGCATGTTGGAGCAGTGCTCACCTCACAATAAGTTCTTGGTAAGTGTTAAGTACAGTTTTATTACTGGTGAGGAGTTTTCTAGTAAATACATAGAGGTAGAATTGTTGAGCGAAAATATAGTTTGGCCACTTCTTTTGTCCTTGGTCAGGTCACAATCTCCTGCAAATCTTTCACAAAACACAGTCAGTGATTTACATGCTTCTCCTTTAATCTCAGACTTAGTTTTTAAAACTAAGTGATTGCCATCTTTGCGTTTCATCTCAGTGCTGTAAAATTATCCCGGCCTATGTGCGGGAAGGGGTAAGGGCCCCTTAAACAAAGATGGAGTGAGTGATGTCCATTCTCTTGCTGTTTCACTGCCACGGCAGGAGAGATGGGAATGGGGGGCAGATGTGGAAAATATTTGGAAGGAGATCTGATGACATGTGTCAGTGTGGGAGTGAGAGGGGGAGAACCAGCGCTAACTCTTGCATTACCGACACGAGAAACTCAGCGTCACTGAGCCTGCAGGAGCGTGGTAGAGGGGATATAGGTAGGGTTGGTTGTGGGTAAATTTGAGAGGCAGTTCAGGGTGGTGGACAAAGCTGCAGACTCTGTATCAGAGAATTAAACGAGACAACCCTAGCAGGGACTAAGTACACAGCAAGCGCTCAGTCATGCCGTCATGATGAATGTCAGACGTCCCAGGGTCATTCAGGTGTCCACCAGAGACATGACCACAGGCTCCAGGGCGGAGACGTAGAAGCTTGTGATCTCCGTGGTGATCGCGGTGGAGGTGGGAAGGGATCGGCTCCGCAAGCTGTCCTGCCGGCTGGCTCTGCTGGCTGCCGTAATGAAGGCTCCCCGGAGCCATGCCACACCTGCCCGTGTGTGTGTCGCCCGTGGCTGTCCTCACTCTACCACAGTGAAGCTGAGTGACTGCAACAGAGATAGCGAGGCCACAAAGGCTCCAATCCCTACTGCCCATCCCTTCCCAGGAAGCCCTTGCCAACAGCTGGATTCTATTCCCGAGCAGGAGCACACATAGAGGAGGGGCGGGGTCTGGGGCCTCAGGAGCTTCAGCTTAGATGTTGCTTACAGGAGGAGAGGAGGGGCCGGCGCAGGGCCCCAGGGGTGTCCTGAGAGATGGAGGAGACAAGTCAGGAAAAGGGAGGGTTTCCATAAGAGAAGGGCCAGCCCGCCCCTGCCGCGATCCTTGTGGTTGCTTTGCTCTTCGCCTGACAACCAGATTTCTCTGCAACCTAATCTTCGAGGCAGATGAACCCCACAGCCCTTAAGGTGACGTCTCCTCTACCTCAGAGGAGATGTTCAGTCTGAGCATCTTGGAGTGTCCTGGAATCTTCTGGCTCCAAGGCCAAATGCCCAGGAAAGGGCTGGGGTTGGGCTGGCTCCTGTCAGGTGCTGGTAAAGACCTAGTCAACTGTCCGTGATGGGCAGGGTCTCACTGCAGGCACTTGGCAGCCGGCCCACCCCGGGTGTCTGTAGTCCCACGTCTTCAAGACACCCTTTCAGTGGCTACCCCCCAGACTGGGCCAGTGGGAGCCCTTTATTCTGGGAGCCTGATGCAGTGAGGAGGTGGATTCGGCACTGAGATTCCACAAGGCACGCCAGGCATCTATGCAACTGTCCATTGGAGACTCCAGATCCCAGCTGCAGACAGGGTCGCAGAGCGTCCCCACCCACACACATAGCCTGACAGGTGGCCTCAGCTTAGCGTGGACATGGAGCTTTCACATGGCACTCCGGCTCAGGCCACCATGACGTGCTTAACTCTGCTACCTACCGAGCCCCAGAGTTCCCCCGGGGGCCCCACGTCTGAGACCGTCATGACCACAGACACCAGGGTGGTGACCAGCTGCCTCCCCGGGGGGCCTCCCCTGCTGTGGGCGGCTCAGGGCTGCCCCACCAGGATGCCCCCATCAGCCGCCCGGTCTCTCAGGGCCTGCCGCGACTGCCCCATTCCTGATTCTAGTCTTTGCTTTTTGAGACAACAGAGCGCAAATTCCATTTCAGAGGCAACCGTGAGGCGTGCGACATGGCCGCAGATGGGGTTTATTTCTTGGGTTTTTCTCTCCAGTGTCCCGTCTGATCTGAGCTCTGTTCATTAGAACTCAGGGTGTTTCTTGCTGATTGAGTGAGAACGGACACAGAGCCCTGAATTCTCCTGGAGGCTGCTCATTGGAAAGTCTGCTCCAATTCACTGCAGATATATAAAGCCTCGCACCAGACTGCATCTCGGGAAACACTGTTCTGCTCTGTTCTATTTTGTCCTGTTCTATTTCCCCCAAAGGCTGAGTGCGGAGCTTCCTGAGGCAAAACTCCTGTGGACCCACCAGGAAGCTGGTCTTGAAAGATGCTGCACCCACCGGACGACTCGTCCACTCACTAGAGACTCACTTTGCCGGAGAAGGGCTCGGGCGTCGTTGGAAGAACCCAAAGCCAGGCATGAAAGGACCTCAGCCAGGGAGGGCACCGCATTCACACAAATGCTGCGTGTTCCCATGGAAACAGCACAAAACCTGACCGAGGAAATGAATGCCGAATGTAAACTATTTGTTTAATTTTAATGGGAGTCAATTTTTAGCAGTGTATTCCCAGTGCTATTTGAAATTTTCATAGGGTAACAGTAAATGCCTCTAATCTTTTTGTTTTTAATTGGCTTTTCCAGTGGACTGATTCCCTGTGAATAAAGGGGAGAAATGCAAAGCAATGTAAACAAAGCCAAAAGCAGGAGCAACTCCAGGGCAAATGGAGGCAGAGTCCTCGCGTATCTGTGATCAGCACCGGCCCATCCTGGGTGCAAGAGAGCCCGCTGCCAACTCACCCCCGTCACAGCAGCTGCCTCAGCCTCCCCAGCCAGCTGTCCCTAGCCCTGGCCCTCACCACCCCTGCCAGCCCATGCCATCCTCAGTTTCGGGGCTCACTGCGGCTGCCTCTGGGCTTGAGGGAAGGGCAGTGGTGGGCGGGAGAGGCGGGAGGCTCTTCTATGGTGCCCGTGGAGTTGTTTCCTGTGTGGGGTGCAGGCTGCCCAGCTGTGTTCACTGTGAAAATCTACCCGGATACACATTCACAACTGGTAAATTGAACTTCAATAAAAAGGTAAAATGTAGGTCACTCCCTGAGCTGAGAAGGAAGCTCTCATTTATGAGAGGGACCGTGATGGACCACGCGCCATTTATGAGCTGCTCACCGCGGACAGACCGTGTGTCCAAATCGGGGCCTCCAGGGCCCAGCGGGCTGCTCTGACCTCCGAAGGTGAGACAGAGCTACCGCCAGTTCTAAGAGCTCCTCTCCTCTCCCTTTCCCTCCCTCCATTTTCTCTCCCCCATCTCCATTTCTCCCTCTCCCTTCATTTCTGTGTCTCACTCTCCCTCCCCTCTTCACCCTCCCTCTCCCCCTCCACTTCTCCTTCTCCCTCCGTTTCTGAGGGACACGGCCTGGGCGCTGGCACACGCCATGGTGAGCCCCAGGGGAGGACACAGGCTCCCTGCCACTCCCGGCAGGGGTCACTGAGCACGTGGGGAATAAATGAGGGGACTTGGAGCCTGACGGTGCTCGTCTCAGGCCCTGCTCCCAAAGCCTGGTCCACACCCAGCAGCCTCCACTGCGGGACTGGGCAGGCTACGAAAGGGGAGCCTCGGGCCCCTGAATAGGTCTGTGCGCTCCAGGGCAAGGGAGAAGACCTGGCCTGGCTCAGGGGCAGAGAACTGAACTGTTCTTGGAGCTCTCCGGAGTCTCCACTGCTGTTAGCAGTTAGGCCGATGAGCAGCGAGACCCATGGGGAGCGAGACTCCCCGTGGGGAGAGGGTCCCGTCCCCCGTCTGCCTGTTTTGGGGTGCCAGTGTCCAAGCATGATGGCTAAGGTGGAGTCACATAAGAGTGACAGAGAAGAGACCCAAATCTCCTGGCCTCAGCTGGGAAGCAGCCTCCCCACCTGCTGCCTGGACCCCTGAGGCCGGAGGAGCGGGACTCACAGGACAGAGTTGAACGGAGGCCTCAACCCCGCAGGCGCAACCGAGTTGTTTTCAGGGCTCAGGGGGAGGCAGCGGACAGAATCTCGTGTTCTTCCTGACTGAAGCTGGACCCCGCTGTGACCCCTCCCTATACCCCACCATCCACCCTCCTGAAAGATAAATGGCCTGGAGGGTTTCACCCGCAGACATGAAAGACCCAGGAGAAGAGCTCGGGGTCTCCCTGCTCCCTTGATCAAGCAGCCCAGAGGTTCCCAGCCCAGGGAAGGCTGTAGAGCAAAGGTCATTGGGTGGTCGCCGGCGACCAGGGAAAATCAGTGTCCACCCTCAAGCAGGACCCTGCCAGCCTGTGTGGCTGACCCCTGAAGGAGGGCTCACTGGATGGCAGGTTTGAGGGCGATTTGCTTGGGTCCAGGCTTGGGGGTTCTGCCTGCCCCCCCAGCCAGCCTGTCCTGAGAGTGGGCTGGTGCTGGCCCGGCGTCAGCCTCTGTGCCCACCTCCCGGCAGGCCCACACCTTGCACCTCGGTTACTTGAGGCACAACCCAAACAGGCAGGGGTTCTCTCATCTCCAGGCTGTGAGCTTGGCGTCTCCAGGGAAACTGCTCCAGCCTCTGCCAGCACCAAGGAGGCAGAGCCTGGGTCCATAAAGGAACTCAAGCCCTGCAAACCCCAGTACTGACGAGCCACCTCCCCGGGGCGCTGTGCCCTCTCTGACTCCCGCTCCCTCCTGGTGCTGCTGAGCCACCTTCCCGGGGTGCTGTGCCCTCTCTGATTCCTGCTCCCTCCTGGGGGCTGAGCCACCTCCCCAGGGCGCTGTGCCCTCTCTGATTCCCGCTCCCTCCTGGTGCTGCTGAGCCACCTCCCCGGGGTGCTGTGCCCTCTCTGATTCCTGCTCCCTCCTGGGGGCTGAGCCACCTCCCCAGGGCGCTGTGCCCTCTCTAATTCCTGTTCCCTCCTCGGGGGTGAGCCACCTCCCCGGGGCGCTGTGCCCTCTCTGATTCCTCTTCCCTCCTCGGGGGTGAGCCACCTCCCCAGGGCGCTGTGCCCTCTCTAATTCCTGTTCCCTCCTGGCACTCCTGAGCCACCTCCCCGGAGCACGGCGCCCTCTCTGATTCCTGCTCCCTCCTGGGGGTGAGCCACCTCCCCAGGGCGCTGTGCCCTCTCTGATTCCTGCTCCCTCCTCGGGGGTGAGCCACCTCCCCGGGGCACTGTGCCCTCTCTGATTCCCGCTCCCTCCTGGTGCTGCTGAGCCACCTCCCCGGGGTGCTGTGCCCTCTCTGATTCCTGCTCCCTCCTGGGGGTGAGCCTGCCCCATCTAGGGTCGGGGGGGCCTCAGCCACAGGCAGCCTCTCCTCACTGCCAGTAAAGCTCTTTGTGGGGGCCACCACCCACCACCCTGGGTCCTGTCTTTTCCTTGATTGGCCTGGAAATCCCCTAACTTGTCTCACTACTAGAAGCTTCCAGCCTAGATATCCGATCAGGGTGGGCCACACCTGGCTTCCAATATACAGGAAGTGAAAGCTTCAGTCCTAGTCATTGGCTTGGCGGCCGCTGACCAGACAGGACTCGGGAAGGTTCGGGCACCCAACTGCACCCAGGGGTGGGGCAGGCTCTGGTCCTGTCATTTTCCCATCCCAGGAGTGGGAGGGAGCTCTGAACCTCAGCCTTTCACCCCCAGGTGGAGGTCCAACCCCCCAAGTGTCTGACCTCAGAACCCCTCAAATCCAAGAACCCCTCTCCAAAAAAGAGCAGTGCTGGGGTCCAGCCCGTGGCCCTGACCACAGCACGCAGTGGCTCTTCCTGTCCCCTGAGGCTGCCTGCCCAGCCAGAAGACCCCGCCTGCACTGGGACCACCCTGCTCACCTCCCTGGGCCGCCCCAAGCCACCCTAGTGCCTGGAGCCACCTGGAACCCTAGACCCCAGGGCTTGGTCCGTGTGTCCCAGGGGGGCCACTTCTCCAGAGAGAATTTGGCTTTTCTGCCAGCCCTGCTGCCCTCTCCTATACCGCTGTGGATGCTGCAGGGAAAGACCCCCACCCGCCTTTTCTCTGTGGGAGGCTGACTGGGCTCACCGGCTCAGCAGGGACTCCTGGACATCCTCTGTGCCTGGAAGGGACTGGCATACAGGGAGGGGCCCTGCGGTGAACGCGGGGTCCTCCTCTCTGGGCTGCTAATAATTAAGGGATGACAGGACTCCGGGACTCACTTCCACTCTGCTGCTCAGACAGCCGGGCTGGGGCTCGGGAACAGGAATTGAACAGAGGTTGCCCGGGGTATTCTCGTGATTAGGGCCGGACAATAACCTTTGTGATGTATGAGAGTGAGATTACATTTCAGTTATCCAGGGCCACGGGGCCACAGGGCCACTGCACACGTTGTTTCTGCCGATCCTGCGGCCCCCCTCCCTGCTCCCACCATGCTCCTGCCCCCGACCCATTGCCCCCAGAAACCCAGGCTCAACCCTGCCTGCGGCATTTCTGGATCTCTGCGTGGATGCCTGTTGCCCGTCACTGGGTACCCAGACAAACATCCCCTCCTGGGGAGGCCCCCATCCTCTGTCTAAAGCAGCCCCTTCCCTGCCAGTCCTCCCCCCACCCATGGAGCCACAGCCCTGAGCAGCGAGAAGCCTGGAAGCAAAGCCCCCACTCTCCCTCTTCCCTCCTCGTCCAAGCCCAACAGAAGCCAGAGGCTGTGGGAGCCCAGGGATGCTGGGTGTGGAGGTCGGCTGTAGAGATCAGGACAGAGCAGGGCAGAGATGAGAGATGTGGGGAGGAGATGGGGTGAACTCTGCACCCCTCCTTCATCCTGCATGCAGCCTGCCACCGACTCCCTCCCCATTCCCCTACCTGGCTCCGTGGGCCTCTGAGCAAACTGCTCCATGAAATTGCATTTGACAGGTGGGTGCGCTCCCTTCCTGGGGGGCCTCTCCAGAGCCCTTTATTTATTATTTATTTATTTTTATTCTTTAGAGACAGGGTATCGCTCTGTCCACCCAGTCTGGAGTGCAGTGGCATGATCTTGGCCACTGGCCCAGGTGATCCTCCTATCTCTCAGCCTCCCGAATAGCTGGGACCACAGGCATGCGCCACCATTCCTGGTTAATTTTTGTATTTTTTGTAGAGATGGGTTTTGTCATGTTGCCCAGGCTGGTCTTAAACTGGGCTCAAGTGATCCACTTGCCTCAGCCTCCCACAGTGCTGGGATTATAGGCGTCAACCCCCTCGCCAGCTCCATGGCCCTTTAACCCAGAGTGTGGTTATCCTTGACCCGCACACACCTGCTAGGGGCACTGACGGTGTCTGAGCTTTACTTACAAGCAGGTCCTGAGCTAAGTCCGTACAGGGCATCTCTTACACCACACTCCACAGCCCGCAGCCTCGGAGCCCCAACCTGCCACGGAGAGCAGCCGTCCCTGTGCCCTGGTGTCTGTTGTTGGCTGACCTCACCTGGCAGCAGCTGCTGAGTGGGTACTGCTCCCTCCACGCCCCTACTGAGCCCAGCGGCTGGGCCCACCTCAGGTGATGGTGTCCCCAGGAGCAGCCAGATGTCCTCCACAAGCACCGTATCCACATCGAGCCAGGCAGCAAAGTGGGAGCACAGACGCAGCCCCACAGGCGCAATGGGGGCAGGTGGGGATAGGGACTCCTGTCTTCCCGCAGGCCCGCGGGGGCCTCCACCACTGCTTCACACGGTCCACACCTCCCAACCCCTGCCCCCTCCCTGAGGGAGCCTGAGGACCCTGGGTGCCGCAGTTTGTGCACAGCGTTGAGAGACCCCAGCCCTCCCAGGAGGCTCTGCATCTTGCTGGCAAAGTCACCTGCATGGGCAAGAAGAGGCACAGACCTCAGCTGGGGCTGCCTGGAGAGCCCGGGGGTGGCGCAGGTAGAAGCTTCTGGAGAGCGGGAGCGGGCAGGCTGCAGCTCTTGCTCTGGGGGCAGCACCTGGCCCAGCCCAAGAGACCTGCAGAGGCCGGCAGCTGGGCCTGGGTGCCTGGAACTCAAGAGAACGCCAGAACTCATGGGTCCAGGTATGGTGTGGCCCCTGTGACACCCACAGGCGTGAGTGTGCATGGAGAGGGAGGGGAGGGCAGGCACTCTGCAAACTGTGAAGTGCGGCGCACCCTGGCAGGTGGTGGGAGCACCTTTGCCACCCTCACCTGCTTCTGCTCCTTGTGGGGTGAGGGGCGGCTGCTCCTTTCTCCAGACCCTCCTGAAGACCCTGATAGGTCAGGACCTCCTGCACTGGGGGCTCTGGGAGCATCTGAGGTCGTCGGGGCCGGTAAAGCCTGCAAAAGGCTGAGCCTCCCTCCTCCCCTGCCTTTCATTAGAAAGTCCTAACAGCCACATATTTCATTTGAGAAATAAATATTCATTAAAATCATATAATATGGATTTATGACTGCATTTGAGGGGAAATTAAAGGAATAAATAACCCATAGGTCTCTGAATTTGTTGTCCTTAGGCGGAAATGTCTCCAGCTTGGTTTCCAAGCTTATTTAAATGAACTTGCCTCACTTGTTAGGAAATATGCTTAATTTCTACAGTTCCAGAATCCTTTTTTAGTTTAAATTTTTATGTAAAACACATGGGTTTAATATTCTGTTGAAAGTTCAGTAAACTCAAGGCAAATAACATTCTTAAGCAACTTTCAAATGATTCCGCAAAGCTCTGACATAAATGAGCACACCTGACCGTGCAGAACGCTGCCCCTCCCCCAGCCGAAGGAGTCCATGGAGACCCTATGAGGTCAGAGCTTGAGTGGGGGTGACTGCAGGTTTGCACCCTTGGAGCACGGGGGAGTTTCACTGAAGTACCAGGAAGACGTGTTCTGAGCTGAATCCTGGGTTCCCGTGGGGCAGAGCAGCCGCCCTGGAGGGGGCTCTTGTCTGCAAATTGGAAGTGCAGCCCCCAAGCCCCCAACCTTAGGCAGAGGCTCCTAAAGGGCAGCACTGGGCGGGAGGTGGGGGTGGGTGGGAAATGGCTTTCACCCCCGGGAGAGCTCATTCCTGGGCATCAAGCTCACATGCCCCTGGAGGGTTTCCAGGATCAGGCGCCTGAAGAGTCCTGAGCCTCATGTCAGACAGAGCCCGTTCCCCACCCTGATGAAACTGACCCCCAGCAGGGGAAAGCCTGGCCAGGCCCACAGAGCCCAGACACCACCTCCCGCCAACTCATGCGTTTCTGGAGGCCTTGGGGTGTCGCCCACACCCCACCGGCTGCAGCGCCCACCCGTGTCTTCCTGTTACCCCCTGGGATGTGGCCTCTGAGGGACCCCCTCCTGTGAGGCTCCCCTGGAGCGGAAGTCCTGTGTGAAGCTGCTCCTGCTGGCTCCCCTCCCCCACTCCCACTGCTCTAAGAGGCCGGGAGGACCCGCGTGTTTGGGTGGATGTGAATGCTTGTTGGCCCAGTGAAGCCGCACCTGCAGAGCGGTTGACATGGGGCTCCTGAGTGGGAAGCAGCAGTGTGGGCCTGACGTCCGCCTATTAGCACACACCTGAGGCCAGGGCTGCTCCTAAACTGAGTTAGGCTTTGAAACACGTTCTCCACCAGCTGCTCAGGCAGGGGAGGGAATAGGTCAGCTTACTCCTTAGCCGGAAGACCCCTCGTGACCCGTGACGCCGTGGGCTGGGGGACCAGGGGAGTCTGAGCGCTGTGTCCTCCCTGGTGCCGCCACGGTGCAGTGCTCGTTTTATCAGGCTGCGTGGCCCAGGCCCCAGGATGGGGCTCCTTGTCTCCTAGCCTGGGATTGGGAGAGGAGAAGGGGGGGCAGTGTCCTCTCCCTCATATTCAGTGTTTCCACAAAGGCCAGGTGAGAGCTCGTCACATCAGCCTGGAGCAGTTCTGGGTTCTGGGGCCCTGGTGGAGAATTGAGGCTCCGAGACCCCTGCCCTCCCAGAGCCCCTTCCTGCACTGAGAGGATCCAGGGCCAGCCTCAGGCCTAGGGCTCACAGACGCCCAGAATCAGGGCCCTCAGGCCTGAGAGGGACAGCAGAGAAAAGGGGGTCCTCGGGCCCAGCAGACTCAGACTCACCAGGGGGACCTGGGAGGCGAAGCATTGCAGCGTCCTGGACCTGGATGCTGTTTTCTATCAGGCAGCTTTGGGGATTTCCGGTTGGGACCACCCTCTCCTGGAGGGCAGAGCTTCCTGGCCGTGGATCAGTCATCTCGCCTCTGGTTGAAACTTCCCAGTGACAGGGAGCTCACCACCCTCCAGGGGACAGGGAGAAACCCCTTCCTTCCCCTGCCACAGGTCAGCCCAGCCCTGCAGACCACACTACCCACTCCTCCACTCCCCCTGCCCAGGGCAAACTTTCCCTGAATCTCTTCTCCAGCTGACACCTCACCACCAGGCTGTTCCTGCCTCTGAAGTCCCCTCTGGCCAGAGCAAGTGCCCAGGGAGTGTCAGCAGCTCCAGCTGCTGCCTCCCCTGCCTCCCCGCTGCAGCCTCAGGGCTGAGCAAACCCCCTGGGCCCACTCAAATCAGGTGCCAGGCGACCATTTGGGCAGCTCAGATGGGAACAATTAGAGGTGAAAGGAGGCTCTGCCAAATGTTGTTTGTCTTTTGCATGCTAATCAGCTGTAATTGTTAGATCCACATTTATAATGCAAGGAGAGAAGAGAGTTCTCACCCTGAAGCCTGGAGTCTGCTGCTCCCCAAGGCAGAGCGCCCACTGGGGCTGGGGTTCAGGAAGCCAGTGCTTTGCTATTCCAACTGCAGGGTGTGCTCTGAGGCAGGAGGCCTGCTTTGCGTTCTGGAAACCTCTGAGCTTTTCTACAAAGGAGCTCAATTCCTCTTTCCTGATGTCCCAACTCCTCCTCCTCCTGCAGCTGAAGCTGGAAGTTACAGCAGCAGAGCACAGGCAACAAGCCCTGCGTGACTCAGGACTGGTGTCCCGAGTCCTGGGCTGAGCCGGAGATGACCCCACAGCACAGCAGAGGCTACACTGGTGTACTGAGTCCCCAGGCTGAGCTGGAGGTGACCCCGCAGCAGAGCAGAGGCTACACTGGTGTCCTGGAGTCCCCGGGCTGGGCTGGAGGTGGCCCCACAGCAAAGCAGAGACGACACTGGTGTCCTGAGGCCCCGGGCTGGGCTGGAGGTGGCCCCACAGCAAAGCAGAGACAACACTGGTGTCCTGAGGCCCCGGGATGAGCTGGAGGTGACCCTGATCCTGGAAACCCTCCAAGACCTAAGTGGGGCTAGAGAGACATCCAGGTCAGTGTAGACACACCTGGGGGGTTAGGGAGGCATACAGGCCAGTGTAGACACACATGGGGGTGAGGGAGGCATACAGGACAGTGTAAACACACCTGGGGACTAGGGAGGCAACCAGGTCAGTGTAGACACACCTGGGTGGTTAGGGAGGCATACAGGCCAGTGTAGACCCACCTGGGGGGCTAGGGAGACATGCAGGCCAGTGTAGACATACCTGAGGGGTTAGGGAGACACTCAGGTCAGTGTAGACACACCTGGGGGTTAGGAAGACATCCAGGTTGGTGTAGAAACACCTGGGGTTGGCACAGGTAGAGAGAGAGTGAGACGCTGATGGTCAGTGCGTGCTTGGCCTGAGGGACATTGTGGTGTCCAGGTCCTCACAATGTGTCCCCCTCTGGTTCCTTTGTCCCACCTCCCAGGGCTCCACTTGCCCCCACACTCCACCCCATGTGCACCCTGACTCCCCAGCCACCCTGTGTCCTCCCCTGGCTCTGCTTCCCATGGAAAGACCCGCCCTCCTCTGCTGGCTGCAATTCTGCACCTCTGTGCCTGGTTCTCCCGCTTGCCCCGAAGGCTCCTCTCTCCACAGAGACACCCACCTGTGCAGGTTCCATCTCTTCAGTGCCTTTGCCCTTGGGCCTCTGGTTGGGTTTAGTCCATGGGAGCCCTGGTAAGATCAGAGGGAGGGGGAAGCATGAGGTCAGAGTATTTATGTCCCTGGCTACCAGTGAGGTCATGGTGGCTGCTGCAGACTTTGATCTTCTATTTCCCTGTCTGTCTCTTTCCTTCTCCTCCTGGTTCCAACCCACACACTCCACCATCATTCCCTCTGGCCTGGGGGTTGCAGGGCAGGCCTGCTGTTTCCAGCTCCTCCTCCTGTACCCCAGCCTCCTGTCTGTGCCCTCCTTGACAAACGTCTTATTAATGCTCCTCGGCCTCCTGGCTTCATGTGCCATCTATGTCCTGCTTGGATTGTGACTCATGCCTACCTTTCAGGGCCCAGTTCAAGTCCCTGCCTTGGATGAATCCCGTGTCAGGTGTGTAAACACGTGTGCATCGTGAACCTCTATATGGGATTCAGAGATGACTACTCGGGACTTTCGTAATTCTGTTTCTACCTCCTTCACTCATGAGCTCCCTCTTGAGAGCAGAGGCAGCTCTGTCTCATTTATCTGCAGGTGTCTGCAGGTGGCCTTACACACCCTAGGCCCTTAGTAACACAGCTGGATTCCCTGAGCATGGGGAGCTGTCTGCAGCTCTAGCCCTGGATGTTTTCAGGACCCTGGAGAGGTCCACGCAGGTGTGGGAGGCTGGAGGTCACTTTCTTCAGGGCAGAAACGGGCAAACAGAGGATTTCTATGGGCGGCTCTGGAATGAACGTCTGTTTTTGCCTTCTGCTTTGGACAGCTGCTCCTTAATGTCTTCAAACCTCATAGGAAGAACAAAGGCTGACCCGGGAAAAAGCTCCACTGGGAAGTCTGGGCAGCTGGTGTTCTTGGCTCTGCACCACCTCGTGCCCTTCCCGGCACCAGGGACAGACAGGCTCCCTCCCCCTATGCCTCCGGCTGCGGCATCTGACCACTGGGCCAGGTCTCTGTGTAGGTTTCTTTTCATCTATACACAAAGTTTCTGCTGTGACCTTTTCCCCCAGCACCGAGTTTACAGGAAGTCTGCTTAAATGGGGCCAGCATTTCTGTGTTTAATAATTCAACGCTTGCGCTCACCGTCAAGCCGATAATTTAGTAACAGTGGGGAGCTCAGCCTGCCTTCCACCATAGATCATGTTCTGCTTTGCCTTCCAGAGCACACGGGCGGGTGAGGACACTGTCCTTCCCAGCGACGGCTGTGACTTTACATGGCCATTTAATGGCCCCAGTTAATATTAAGCGCTCCCAGTTAATACGATGGCAAGAGGAAAATTACCTGTGCTGATAGCTGTCCTTGCCACCTATAAATTCCTGGGGCATTCACCATATAAATATTACCAAGGAATGCCGCCACCTCCTCGTAATGACCCAGGTGACAAACGGCTTCTGGGCCCACGCTCTTCCCTACCAGCCCTGGAGATCTTCTCGGCTCTGTCCCAGGAAGGAGGTATTGAGGTGTGGCCCTGGTGTGGCCGGGGACATGTTCCCCAGGGGTGGCTTGCAGACCACCTGCCTTAGAAACAGCTTGGCGGGGGAGGGGAGGGCTTTGGATGCACATGTTTGTTCATCCCTGTCCAGAGCCGGACGCTGAGATGGAGGCTGCCTTTCCCACATTCCCGGGGGTGTCCATGTCTTGCCGCTTTGGGAACCTCCAATGCAGGGCAGGCTGCCAGGGCTGGGACCCAACGGGACTCGGGTCTGCCCTGTCCCTGCAGAGTCTTCCCCACAATGGTGCATTGCTCCCTGAGCTGTGCCCTTGCTACTGTGAGTGCCTGTCTTGTGCTCTGGGAGCTCTGTTTGCAGTTTCAGGCAGTTCTGAGTCCATTTTTAGGGGAGAAGAGGGAGTGGCATTGGGCAGAGGAGGCGTTGGGAACCAGGGGCAAGGGTGACCCCAGACCACACGCCCAGGTGTGCAGAGGGAGGCTCCCTGGGTCTGGGAGTCAGTGCGATCTGCCATGAGTCTCCCTCTCCCCAGGGGTGGATCCCTCAACAGTCAATTCCTCATGTCTCCGTCAGTGCAGTTTCCTCCAGGCAGCAGGCAGAACCCTGCAGGAAGCAGAACTGGCCCAAGTGTTTCACAAGGAATGGTGTAATGAGGTTGCTCTCAGAACAGCGGCCAGGGAACAGAGATCCTACAAGGATGTGGGTGTCCCCAGGACTAGCAAGGGCAGGAGGTGCCCCTCCCTTAGGCTCCAGGACAGGGAAGGAGGGGGTGTCCTGGCCATGAAGGGATGGATGCTGCTGGAACCACAGATACAGCAGGAAGGGCTGGGGGCAGCCACCAGCTTCCACCTCCTCCTCTCCCAATCTCCAACTGGGGCCTCCCTTGGCCAAACTCAACAGAAACGATTAGAGGCATCTGTGGGCAGCAGCCCCTATGTTCTGTCTCCAGGTCAGAGACCAGGACTAAGAGGCAGCACGTGGAGAACGACCAGCAGCATCCATCAGTCAGAGTCACCCTGCCCAGCCCACCCTCTGTCTCAGGTGCCAGGGCATGGGGGGTGGATGTGGTGTGATGTGGAGGGTGGGTGTGGTGTGATGTGGAGGGTGGGTGTGGTGTGATGTGGAGGGTGGGTGTGGTGTGATGTGGAGGGTGGGTGTGGTGTGATATGGGTGGTGGGTGTGGTGTGATGTGGAGGGTGGGTGTGGTGTGATGTGGAGGGTGGGTGTGATGTGGAGGGTGGGTGTGGTGTGATGTGGAGGGTGTGGTGTGATGTGGAGGGTGGGTGTGGTGTGATATGGAGGGTGGGTGTGGTGTGATATGGAGGGTAGGTGTAGTGTGATGTGGAGGGTGGGTGTGGTGTGATGTGGAGGGTGGGTGTGGTGTGATGTGGAGGGTAGGTGTGGTGTGATGTGGAGGGTGGGTGTGGTGTGATGTGGAGGGTGGGTGTGGTGTGATGTGGAGGGTGGGTGTGATGTGGAGGGTAGGTGTGGTGTGATGTGGAGGGTGGGTGGGTGTGATGTGGAGGGTGGGTGGGTGTGATGTGGAGGGTGGGTGTGGTGTGATGTGGAGGGTGAGTGTGGTGTGATGT